>NW_005842190.1:1994515-2001068 GCF_000455745.1 Alligator sinensis
GAGAGGCTAAGGCCAGCTCAGAGTTTTCAGGACTTCAATGAAATCGTTTTTGGAGTCACCTTTCTCTCAGGCTTTTCCTTCTACCATTTTCTCTCCCCGTCAAATTTCAATATTTCCCATCACTTTATAGTACTGATTAAGCCTATATACTCTACTCTCTCCCTCTCCTTATGATCGGTATGAAAAGCAGACCTCACTTTCTATTTCTCCCCCCACAGTGTGGTCTGGAGGAAGGCCAAGGTCTGGCAATTATACCAATATAAAGCACACTCTCCTGAAGACAAAGTACAGTTAAGAAAGTAAAAATCAATACACTGACAGAAAAGAGCCCACTGACCCATAATAAATTCAGGACTGTCCTGAAAACTTGGGGACCTCTAAAAAATGGTGATGGCCTCAGCATCTGGCAAACTGTCCATTTCTAATTGGTACCTAAAGATATTTTATTCTGCTTAATGGCTATTGGAGAGATTGATCACCATATTCTTGGTGCCTATCCAAAAATGGTACATAAAATCTTTTCATCTTGCTAAGGCAGCAAAACATGTCTAACCATCAGTTATGTTAAGGTGGTTGTTATTAATTTGAATATTGCATAAAAGGGAAGAACAGAAGTACCATATTATGAGATATGTTAAGACTACAAAAGAATTAAAGTGAAGTTGTTGTGCTATGAATCACAGTTTTATTGTTTAGCAGTCAACTTTTGATGTAACTCATGTAATAAAGAATGGGCTAATTCCTCTAACCTAGTCTTTATTCCAGCAAAATTCCCTCCCTCCCTTATTCCCTCACTGACTTCAAATTTCAGCACTGCAAGAGTAAGGTCTTGATCCACTTGTTTTCAAATGTCCTTCTGAGTGTAAAATGTTTTTTTGTAACATAGTACCTTTAATCAAAGAGTTTCTTTCAGAGAATTTTGAAAAGGAAGCTTACAGTGTTTTTGATTTAATATCAGTACCATTTGCTCTTTTTCCAAACTGTTGT
This sequence comes from Alligator sinensis, assembly GCF_000455745.1. Lineage (NCBI taxonomy): Eukaryota > Metazoa > Chordata > Crocodylia > Alligatoridae > Alligator > Alligator sinensis. The sequence goes on from NW_005842190.1 coordinate 1,995,503, forward strand.
GTAAAAAGTTCTTGTGCACACCCTCTCTCTTGTTAACATTTTTTAAATAATTTGTACCTCAGTGCACAGTTTTGGTCATCTCTCCCCCTACTCAACACATTTTCATTTCCTTTGTCATAAACTTTTTCCAGTGAAGTGTACTACCTATTGATTTTTTACCAAAAAAAAATATTTCTTTAAAAAAAAAGGAATTGTACTCCAAAAAGTGGGAAGCATGGTACATCATCAGGCATATGAACAATATCAGATGAGCAAACTATAAACTCTATATTTCAGTATGTATCATGGCTAGAAAAAAAGATTAATCTATACACTGAATCAAACAAGTAATTTTAAGAAATTCCTAAGACCAAGGGCTCAAAACTTGGAAAATGTACTTATGCATAATATTTTATATTTTGATCAGGATTTTTCAGGCGTTAGACTAACCCATAATTCTTTCCTGATAATAAAGCATGCACTTCCATCTGGAATTTGATACAATAAATCTGAATACTTTGAGAAGGCATACAAAACATTGGTTGGCCATAATTTTTTTGTTTTTAAATTAAATAAATTATAAAACAGCTTCTATAGTCTAAATCAGCGGTGCTCAACCTGTGGCCCACAGGCTGAATCTGGACTGTGGACCATGTCATCTGGCCAACATAACACTACAACCGCTTCCCCACCGCTAATTATTCCCAGAGCCACAACATTTAATGCTGCTATTCCCCTCCTCTGCCTCCCCCACCAAATTTCTTCATCCATGGGGAGCTCTGAAACCAAGATAACATGGACCCATGTGCTGGATCTGTGCAGGGTTGGTGCACACTCCTTATTCAGAGCATGAGACCATTTCATGGACAGATCCAATGTGCAGGGCAGGTCAGGGCCAACACTCAGTGCCAGATCGCCCCCACAGATCAACTTGGGCTAAGGACAGACATTCAAAAAGCCCAAGCCTGAATTGATTCAATCTTTGCAGGTTAGTCTAACCTGCAGAGTTTCAACTGATTTGCACGTGGATAGACACTCCCTTTTCATTCCAGAAATGCAGGCACGTGGCTGCAGTGGCTCAGCCAGAAGCCCGGGGGTGCTACAGCAGCCCTCCCTTACCTTGCACAGGGAAGCTGAGCTGAAGCAGCAGGTGTACCCAGGCCCCAGCAAGCCTGAATATGACTGAGGAGGGGTTTAAACCCCCACTTTAGCCTGCAGGGTTCAGAGAGTGAAGGAAGAGGGAGCATGACCAGACGCCTGTGGTGAGGGAGAAGGAGGGGGAGAGCTCTGCTTACCACAGCAGCTCCCTAACAACCAGGAGCAACCAGGGCACACAGCTCCGCTACCTAGACCCAGAGGGGGACTCTTCCCCTCCCTCCTCCTCCCTCTACCCCACTACCACAGGGTGGGAAGGGGGGCTCTGTGCAGTGCTGGAGGGGGACTCTTCCCCCTACTCTTCCCCCACCTCACTGCAGGGTGGGGAGGGGGCTCTGTGAGGTGCTGCCCAGCCTGGCCCAGCCTGGGCCAGGGAGCAAGGGGCACTGAGCTGAAGCTGCTGGGGATGGCTCTGCCCCCACAGCCCAGGCTGGTCCCACTCAGCCCCGACTGAGGCAGCTGCATGGCTGGGCTGGCCAGCAGAGGCAGGGCCGTCCTCAGCAGCTGCAGCCCAGTGACGAGGAAGCTGAGCCCTGTCAGTGAGAGCAGCTCGTTGTAGACACATGGACCAGGCTGCTGTCACTGACAGGGCTCAGCTTCCTCGTCACTGAGCTGCAGCCTCTGGGAAGGGCCCCACCCCCACGGGCTGGCCCAGCCATTTGGCTGCCTCTGCCAGGGATGAGTGGGGCTGGCCTGGGCCACAGGGGCAGGGCTCTCCCCAGCAGCTTCAGCTCAGTTACAACCCATGCCCAGGCTGGGCCAGGCCAGACAGTGCCACACAGAGCCCCCCTCCCCACCCTATGGTGGTGGGAGTGGGGAGGAGGAGGAGTCCCTCTCCAGCACTACACAGAGCCCCCCCTTCCTGCCCTGCAGCAGGGGGGTGGCAGCAGCAGGGGGGCAGACAGGATGGGGGTGCTCTGCCCCGGCTGTAGTCCCCCAGTGGGAGGGGGGAATTAGCCCCCTCCCTGCAACCTTAGCCTTAATGAGGCCATGCCAGAATAGCTGTGGTCCCTGTGAGTGGGACAGGGAAGGGAGGGGGGGAATAAACCCCCTTGTGGCCACCCTGACAGAGGCTGCTGTCCCTCCCCATCCCCTCGCTGCTCCAGCAGTGGAAGTGTGGCCAGATGCCATCCCAGAATGGCCCCATTAAGGCGAAGGGGGCAGGGAGGGAGTTAATTCTTCCCTCTGTCCCTTCTGTCCCCAGGCACCGCAGCCAGGGCTACCAGCCCCAGCCGCCACCTCCACCGCTCGCCCACAGACAGGCAGACCCCGGCTGCAGTTGCGCGGAGGGGAAAGAGGGAAGAATTAACCCCCTCCCTGCCCACTTTGCCTTTAAGGGGACGATACCGGGACATGTCCGGCCACATCCCTGCCCCTAGAGAGCAGAGGGTTGGAGCCAGTCCTGCTCTCTGTACCAGAGAGCACAGCCCAGACCAGGGCTATTGAGCATGCTGGGAGGCTGGAGGACACTGGTTTTACTGAAACCAGAAAGGAGTCTGGGACAGAAGTTCCATAAACCAGTTTGACCCAAATCAGTTAAGTCTGATACGACATTCAACCAGGTTTATCTTAAACCAGTTTTGGCCATTTTGAAACTAGTATATGTGCACTGAACTTATACTCTGTTACAGGTTGAAACCACTTTCTGATCCCTTAAACCGGCTTATGTGTAACTTCTGTCCCTAGCCCTGGTGCTGACCCCACAATAGATCCAGACCAGCACCACATCACTCATTTGGTCTGCCAGACCAAAAGATTATGCACCACTAGTCTAAATGACTTATTCCTTTTTTCAGTGATAATGAACGTAAACACTTTCATAGCACATTAAAAGAAAGATACAGGCAAAAAAGTAGAATGGCTGTGAGGAAGGAAGTCATGCAGAAGTATCTATGATTGGTATTTCAAGAAAGTAAATAATTAATAGCTCCAAGGAAGCATATTAGAGATTCTTCTTTCTATTATGCAGTTACCATGAGCACTAAACTCATGCCTTAAATCTCAACTGCAAATATTATATAGAATATCGCATAGGTTTTATCTTTAAAAATGATCACTGTATTTAACTGAAAATAACACTCTATTTTCACCACATTGTAGAAGCAGAAACAGTTTTTCAGTCATTTAGGCAAAATAACTGAGCAATGGGAGTTAGAAAAAGCTTCCAAAGCATCAAAAGATCTACAGTCAAGGCCATTAAAGAACAGCTAATCTGTTCTAGTTCTAATTCGCTTCTAATGGGTTTCCTTAAATGTACTTTACATCAGCTGTAATTAGTTCAAAATATTGCTACTTATATCCTTGTAAGAACTCGGAAATGTGATTGCATTTTCACCTATCTAGTTTATATTTTACGCTAGCCTGATATCAGATTTAAATTCCGTTAAGCTGGGAACTCAACATTTAGAAACAACTGAAAAAGAGACAGACATGTGTGCTATCAGTCACAGGAAGACTATAAGCCATCTATGTGATGCAGCCATGAAAAAGGCAAATGCCATCCTAGGATATAGAAGGGGAGGTACTTTCAGTAGAAGTAGAGAAATAGTAACACCATTGTACTGAGTCCTGGTTCAGCCTCATCTGGAGTACTGTTTACAGTACTGATCACCCATCCTCAAGGAAGAGGAATTAAAACTGGAAAGTGTACAGAGACTGGCTTTTCCATCCCTGGATCATCCAAACAGCTTGTCAAACAAGGAAAGACTGAGAGCATATCTACACCATATCCCTGGCATATCCAGTGTGGGGATGATCTCAAATAGTCCCTACCAAGTCACTCCAGCTCACACTCCCAGCATGCTCAGTCAGGGAGTCATCTCTGGAGCAGCCTCACCATATGTCTGGGTGTGGCTCATGTGAATAGGAGCAGGTAGGTGGAGTGTACTTGAGAGCATTAGTCCCAGACCATACCAGGGATGCTATGCAGACATGTTCTACAAGACATACACTTATCTGACCTAGGAAAACAAAGTCTGAGAAGGGATATAATTGTCCTCTCTGTATATAACTCAGGCTATAAACCAGGAGAGTCCAACCTTTTTGAATGTGGGGCCGGTTCACAAACTTTTTATCACCCAGTGGGCTGGCGAGCCATATTCAAAGACCTCACAGGAAGTGGTATCACATCAGGAAGTGATGTCACGTGACCTTTGACACCAATGAAGTTGCAGGAAGTGACAATGAAATGGGTCTGGAAATGTGGTTTAAAATCCAAAATAAAAACAATATAAAAGCAACAATGAAATAATACCAAACACTTGACTAAAATAAACACTTTCGCTTCTACTCACTTCTCAATGAATGAAAGAAGCATAATGCAGGCTTGCCCTGGGACACCTGGGCATACAGCACCAGGTAGAGGAAGCCATGGAGGAGCAGCCAGCTGTTGGCCTCCAGCAGCGAGAAGGAGGAGGAGGAGGAGGAGGAGGAGGAGGAGAAGCAGCGCCTCAGGACCCTGCCCGGCTCCATCGGGGATGAGGAGCCCAGTCTTCACACACGGCCATGTGCACGCAGCCCGCCTCCCTCCTTGCCCCCAGTTCCCATGGAGGAGGAGGAGGAGGAAGGCGCGAGTGTGACCTTGTGCTTCCTCCTCACGAGTGCATGCATGGATGTGGCACCCCTGTGCGGGCTCCTCAGAATCCCGCCCAGGGATTATGATAGCCGGGCAGCCATGTTTCACGCGTTTCTCGTGTGCTTATCCCCACATCAGACCGCACTGCACCGCGCCGCCCCTTCCCCGCCGATGCAGTGTGGCCCGCTCCCAGCAAGGGGCTTAAAGGAACCAGCCCGGAGCCAACAAAAAAAAAAGAAAAAAAAAAGAGGATTCCTCTGCCGGGGAGGGAGAAGAAGGCAGAGGAAGCAGAGGTGGCGCAGCAAGCCCAGGCCAGCGCCGTGCGCTCACACAGGGACCTGCATGCTGGGCATGGGGCAGCGCCCAGGCAGCCCCCGGCTGCAACTTCTCCACCCGCTGCTAGGAAGATGAACCACACAGGTGAGCATGGAGCGGGGCAGGCGTGGGGGCCCCAGAATGTCTCCTTCTCCTCAGCCACAGCCCCGAGGGACAGAGCCAGGTGCAAGCAGCGATTTAACACGGGGAAAGTTGACCGGGGAGGGTCTGGGGGGGTTTCGTGCCCGCTCCCCTCGCCCCGCGTGTGCCCGGGAAGGCTCCGCTCACCTCCCACGGTGCTGGCCAGTGCAAGCTTTGCCCAGGACCACCCCGCGCCACGCCGATGGCCTGCGCTTTTGCTGCTGGCTACTCCTCTTCCCACACACACTGCGTTGGCAACATCAAGCTGATGCAGTGCATGTGGGAACCTTGTCCCTTCCCCAGTCCTTCAGCAGCCATTAGGAAGCTGCTGAGGGGCTAGGGGGGAGACAAGGGGTGGGAACGAAAGGAAACAGCATTTACTTTCATTTCCCGTCGCCGAAC
>NW_005842190.1:2001089-2012162 GCF_000455745.1 Alligator sinensis
TGGCGGGCTGCATGGCGGCCCGCAGGCCATATGTTGGACAAGCCTGCTATAGACAGACATCACCAGATGTATCAGCTGTGATGGAATGCATGCCGGCACAGCTGATCTGTTTCATTGAACAAAACAGACATTGCCCGTTGTCCCAGTCCTGCAGAATAACACTCAGGGCATACTTCTGCAAACAGGGAAGTCCCAGGACTGCCCTATTTGCAGAGCCCCTGAACTCAGAGCCTTGAGGTGTGCCTCTGTAAGTGGGGAAGCCCTGGGTCCCCTGCTTGCAGAGACGTGCCTGATGATTCTGATGCGGGGTGCACCTCTGTAAACATGGAGACCCAGGCAGGCAGTCCTAGGGCCTCAGGGGCTCAATCCTGCATGCCCCAGAAATTTGCTGCTGGGGTTGGTTGCATTCTCCCACCTGAACAAAAACAAATGTCTGCCACAAAATAGCGGTACAAATCAATACTACCTTTTGTCACAGCCACAAATTTGGGCATATATGGCATCACAAAGGGCATGTCTATTTGCTTTCACTTTGTGCAATCATAAACATTTTTATGGTGGCACAATGGCAACATGTTTGCAGCCTTAGAATAAGTACCAAGGGAGAAAAAAATACTATTTAAGCCAAAGGCCATTGCTGGACAAGAACAAACGAACATGAAATGGCTATTGGCAAATTTAGGCTGGAAATCAGAAAAAAGTTTCTAAATTTCAGAACAGTTTGGATCACAAACTGTCTTCTAATTACTTTTAAGATGGCACTTGATCAGTTCATGGAAGGGGTTTTATCATTTGATTGCCCACAATAGCAGGAGACTAGATTCAATGATTCTTCAAGGTTCCTTTCAAAACAATATTCTTATATTTCTTATTGTTACCCTGTTGGCTGTTTCAATATAAACTTGAATTAAAGAAGAAAGTAGCAAGCACTGATTTTTGTATATTGAACCCAGTACCAGGAGAACTGAGTTACATGAAAGCAACCAAGGGCAGATGAGCTTAAACTGTTAAACTTCTTGTCTGAATTTCTCCAACTTGAATTTTACTTTGACAGGCTTACACGCTTTAGAATATATGTTTTTCAAAATCTCAAAGCACATATATAATATTTAAAATTAAGAAAACAATTGTGAAGTTGACAGTTAGCTGAATTGACTCAGTATCAGCTAAACAACTTGAGCTCTTCAGAGAAACATAAAACAAAAAACCCTGCACCTGTCCTTATCTCACTGCCATGGGCAAAAGCCCTTGTAAACAGATGAGCCCCGCAGCATGGCCTGAAGGTTATGCTTCATTCACAGAACAAGCAAAGTGAGTGTCAGAGTTGAATACACATCACTGAAAATAATATGCCTGGAGCCCCAACCCATTTAAAACTTAGTATTATTGGTTTTAGTGCCACAGAAGTCTTTTAACTCATGGAACAAAGCACATGAAGAAGGCATCTCTATGACAACTCAGGCACAGATCATAGAGAGTTTTATAGATGTCAAAATGCCTGCCCTGATTGTATCCAAAAATGAGCCGGAAGCTAACATAGACTACATACCCTAAGTGTCACATGCACAAGAAACACCACTAAGTAAGTGGACAGCCAAATCTTGCTCTAGAGAAATTCTTAAACAGACTTTGCAGAATATCACAAACAGAGCACACTGTAACATTAGCCAAGTCAAGGTGGAAAGAGCTACTTAAGGCCCCTGTATCAGAGGAAAGGCTTCTCTCTCACTAAACATAAATGAGAAAACAACAACAAACCACACACATTTGGCTATGTTGCTATTTTATCATCTAAAAGCAGATGGTGGCCTAACAAGACTGTCTGTGGATTGCTTCACAGGAAGGAAACCACCTTTTATCAAAGAGACGTCTATTAAAATCATTGTCTCCTCCACATATTTTTCCTGCCAACAAGCATCGCTTATCTTTTCTGGATGATGCTTCCACCCCCCCACCAGATTTAGTTAAAAAAAAAGCAGAAAAAACATTTCACTAACATCTCATGCAAGACATAGCTGAGTATCAGCAGCATGTTGATGGCACTGCGGTCAAAAATCCCTTGCTACCCCCTCACCAGCAACTTCATATATTTACTGACTATGCAATACCTCACACAAGTGTCAGACAGAAAAAGTCAGGGTCTCTCAGACAAAGGAAAATGGAGCCATTCAAACTAGATCACCCTCTGCTAGGTCTAAAGCCATGATGGCTAAACTCTGTGGTCAACAGTTTGAAAGGTAACTGACAGGTCTAGAAGAATAAGCATTGTCTCAATCCAACACCAGGAAGTAGGCATTGTCTGATGAAACCTGAGCATAGCAGTTTAGTTTAAACCCATGTAAAAAGGATCCAAGAAATACGCCAGATCTGTGTAAAGCAAAATTGTTTTACCAAAACTTTCTCAACAACTTCTCCCAAGAACGAAAGGATAGAAAAAGGATGTGAACTGGCAAGATTATCATTACTGAGATGGCTTTGTGATCTGAGGATTAACAAATGCATACTTAAGAGATGATGGCACTTTGTACTCTTTTCTATCCATTTGTAGTATTCTTAGTCCCCAAGTATAAATAATATTTTATATAATCTCGTTATCTAAATTATTCATCTTGGCAATGCATTGCCTATCGTGTTTCATGTGCACCAATCTCTCACAGTTATATTTAATATGACATGAGTGATATGAACCAAATCGGGAGGTCACAGAACAAAGTGATCCAAACAAACTCAGTGAAAAAGATCCCCTCCTTACCCAGCACCAGCACTTGTGAACCAGGCAGTCTAGCTGTATCTAATCTCATTCACTAATTTAACAGTCAACAATTAGTGACAGTTCCATTGACCAGGATGCTAAGGAATAGCATTGAGAAGCATTAGATTTCCACAAAATATCAAGTGGTTTTCTCAGATCCAGCCCACTTGTTTTTAATTTATACTTTTACAGTTGAGAGGTAATCACTTGCCCTGAGCACTGTTATTTTTAAAAATGAAAAAAAGCCTTCTCCCTTGTCCCTTATGCTGCAGTTGAAATCCTTCCTGAGTTCTGAGACCACCTACTGCTACCTTGGAACTAATTTATTTTTTAAAAGCCAGAAAACATAAAAAGGATCTCTTGGGATAAGTTTAAATTGCATTTCTACTGTCCTAGTCCCCCAGAAACACACATGTTCGAATGTCCAGCCCTTTGGGAACCTGTGTGTAACTTACAATTTTTCTAAAAGAACAAAATATAATCAATTTTATTTTCAAGCATGTACTACCTTTTCATGTAAGTTAACAAAAAAGTTGACTTCTGAAGGAGTAAGCACAAAATTTAATAGATGAATGTATCCTGTACTTTCTTTTTTAAAATATTTATAGATAAACATGGATTCTCCAATTAAGAAAAATATGTCAATTACTAACCTAGAAATGTCATTTTTTCCCCTCTCTGGAGACCTTCTCGTGCACCAGTAAACTTAATTGGTATTTTGCTACTGATTTCAACAGACAGAGCAGTGGATTTGTTGCCTTCTTAGTAATAACACAAAAACAAAGGTCAGACTCCTATTTCATTTTACAAGGCCAAATGGCACTTACTCAGATGCATAACTGCCACTTTTGCCATTTACACACAGTTTGTGATCCTGCTCCACATGCAGTGTGGACATGTAAGCATTCCTGTGGCTACTAAGCATGCACACTAGGCTGTGCTCTGGCCAGGCAGGTATGTGGCTTTGTAAATGCATACCTATGCAGAAGTCCCAAAATTCTGGCCTGGGGCAAAAACCAGGAGGAGGAGGAGACCCCTTCCATATTTTAGCCAAAATAGCTTAGTGGTTGTTAGAGCAGTCACCCACTAACCACAGCACGTGGAATAGAGTTGCAAATTGTCTGTCAGTGCCAGAAATGTCAGTTCTATGGCTGGATAGCTGCCATTTGAATGCATAAAGTGAAATAGGACTCTGCCCAGACTGCTCTGTAAGGGCCTGAGTGATCATTTTCTGTGGAAACTTTAATGGAAAAGCTGTTTACAACAAAACAAAAATGTCCATAAGAAGTATTTTCCTTCAGCAGAAATTTTCAACTTTTTATGTTAAACAGAACTCTTAACAATGAGGAAGTGTTTGCCCCCACCAAACCAAAGAATTTCTATTTGATCACTGGGTTGCCCCTGGAAGTTGTAACTGTTTTGCTGCATTGTAGAGGCAAAAAAAGGAGGGTCTGTACCTTGGGTGGAAGCAGCGGCAAGGCTGGTGGCAGTGGCTGCTGTTCTTACACCCCCTCTTAGCCCCCAGGACTAGTGTCTGGTCACCAACCCATAGTACACTACTGCCGCATGCTCCCATTCTTTGGCATGAGCCACCAAAAGAACTGCAGATCTTATGAGGTGCCATGGCCAGGAACTACTATAATGCACCACAGTAGCTCAGCAAAAGGAGAAATTAGTGCATCTTGGGAGATACTGTCCACATGGGAAAGCCAACCCACTAAGAAGAAAAATATATGAGGTACCTCGAATAAAACTCCCACGAGACACCACATCTGCACTGCTGAATAGAAGTTTTTGGTTCAAAGCTAAAAGTTCTCAGATGAACATTTTCACCTTTCAATTTTTCACAAATAAGCCAAAAAATTCCAACTCGAGAAAAGCATACTATATACAAGGGTGTTTCAGAAACTAATGGTAATAGTGAAATAAAACCATTTTGTGTATAATGACCATTTACTGGACCACATCACTTCTCTACATAGTTGTAAACAATGGGAGCGTTCGACAATGCCATCATCAACATTCCCTGCTGCTGTGTAATTTATGCAGACATAAAGAATGGGAATCTATTTTGCCATTTATTTTTGAAACACCTCTATTTAACTAGCTCTCAAAATGGAAATTTTCTCTGCTTCACACACTGAAAGTTTTGTTTGGATGTACCTCAAACAGTTCACTTTGGTAAACCTGCATCTATGAACTTGCATTTATGAGGGTTTCCAAAATCAGACACTAGAAACCAGGTTATCTTCATTTCTATCACAATTATTTTAGTAACCATGCTGCTAATGAAGTTATAATGAGCTGCCTATTTATCTCTGAGTACATGCGCATGCGGTGAATAATTCTTGTGATTCTCTTTATCCATATTTTGCAGTACATTAAAAGTGATCAGAGATGGAATTTACAGTTCAGAAAAATGAGGCAACAAAAATGTTCTGTAATGTCAATTTTGCTGAATATGAAATACTGTGTAACTAAACATTCTCCTTCAAGTGAGAGTCTCGTGGAGTGGATATTAAGTCATTTCTTACATATAGTGGATAAGTAGTGAACTACAATAGTGCTGGCTTCTTTTCTGCATTTTCTTCCTTCACGGCCCATTCCTCTCTTCTGCTATTTTTCACTAATCTGATACTCCACATAGACTAATCAGTTATAGTGAGCTTGCCAAGTGTGCCTTTCACTGTCCCTCCCCTAAATCCTTTCCTGACCATCTAGTGAGCTTTCTGTTATGTACCCCCTAAACTTCTCACAGGAAAGGTATCCACAGCCACATAAGTCCAAGTTGGATAGTGAACAGAAAAGCTTGAAGAGTTATCATTATGCAACAAGCCCCTGGGCTTAAATCATGAAATTGTCCACAGTGGGGGAGCATGGAGAAAACATACTGCACCACTTTCTCCAAGTATCATTTATCAAGCTAAAAAACAAAGTAGGCATGGAAAATGCAATATTTATTCCTTTAAAAATGGAGTTGACCAAGATCCCCACAAACCCAAGATAATGGGCCAGATCTTCAATTGGTATAAATTGGCAGAGCTGCACTAAAGAGAGTGGAGCTATCCTCATTTAAGCTAGCTGACAAACAGGCACATTGCATCCTGCAAATGAGGACGCACATGACCTCATAAATGTACTTTAAGACATATTTTATGGTTGGTGTTTGTTAAGCATTTTCAGTATCAGAAGCTCTTTTTCCTTATTATTTTTTATTATGCTTAGTACATACAATGTGTTTGGTGCTATTTTTAAAAATGTGCACATTGAACAACAACAAGCTTACAATCTTCTAAAAGACAGACATTCAGAAGAAAGAACACACTGCAAAACCCAGAGAAAGGTACAGGTTACAGTTATTATTCTTGTTATTGTTTGCTCACAATTTATAATCAACAAAGTAGGAATAAATTTTTAGATGGGATTTCAAGATGGAGAGTGTGCTAGCTTGATAAGCTAGGACTGAGAACTGAGCAGAATAGAAATGGTAATGGACAAAGATGGAACTGGGAGAAGAAAAAAACAAGACTGGTGGAAATGGAAATAATTCTTGCTGGTGGAAATGGAAATAAGAAAAAAAGAAAGGCAATGTCCAAGACACAGGAAGGATCTGAATTGTGTATGGCACTGACAGCTACTGTGAGATGTTTTATTTTAGGTAGGTGTTAAGTACTAGTGTTGTTAATGTATCTGTTTACCTATATAGGTAGACTGTGGTACCAGTCCTATCCAGAGAATAGTTTCCATGGGTGGAATGACCACAGAGAAAAATTCAGTTCAAGATGTTTGCTTTTAGATAATATTAATATTTTGTATTAACTGGGGTACTATTTGTAGTTAACTTTCCAAAGTCTTCTCTAGTCTATAACATTAAAAGGATCCGATTTGCACAACTATAACATTTAGTGACTAAATCCTGGACAGCCTGAGATCAGGATGTTACAAAAGGTTCATTTATAAAACTGCTGGATGTCTACCCACTTTTTGTTAAGAGCAACTTCCAAACAAAACTCTCATTGACTTCAAATGGAACAGGAACAGACCCAAAGATAGCAAATGAGCTAGTAATTCAATACATGGTCTGTATAACACACTGAGCCACCTTACACTGTGGCATTTGATATTGATCTGAACTTGGAAAGTATACAACTATACATTTTTTACAATGCTACTCAACCACTGCAGAATTGGGGATAATCCAAAGCATCCAAAAGAATCAAGTCCAGCACCATGCAAACTGATTATGCACTTTGCTGCTTTCAACTAAACATCATATTAACAAGTGGTGGACTAACAAATGCATCATGCTTGAACAGGCATACACATGATCTACTTGAATGATACAACAGAGTAAGTAAATGCATTAGAAATCCTGATAATTTTATTTAATAAATGCAACATATTCACATTTTGTAAATATTTAGATCCAGATTCAGCTTCAGCATGTGCCTTACTATGTGAGTAATCCCTGTAGTAAATGACCTTCAAGAAGACACTTTATTAAAAGTAAGGAAAGTTAGGCACATGCTTAAGTACCCTGATTTGTTACTATAACACCAGACCTGGCACTTCAACTTAAATAATTTAACCTAATATTCTGCTACCTTGCACCTTGTGAAAATGTTTATTCCAATGCAAAGTCCATGTAAACCATGACCAAATTGGAATAGCTACATTTTCAGACTGTGAAGGAACACATAAGCTGAAAGACAGTAGAGAATCTGGCCCCTTGAGTTTGTAGACATAAAGCTATATATTAAATAAAAATGAACTGAGATAGAAAGAGAATACATGATATAGGGTTGTGACGTAAAGCTGTTACTGCTGGATATTTCAGGGAACTGCATCAGTATTCCCCAGTTGTAGAGTGACACAGGTCTTCCTAAAATTTCCCAACAAAAATGTCATAAGTACTTTTATTTATGCCACAAATTTGATTATTTGATCATTTCTGCGTCTTACTTAGCTTTCCCATTTGAAGTATATTAGTTACTCACTCTTAAAAAAAAGATATAATTGGCATCATGGCAATGGATGCAACCTGGTAGAAGCTGCAATTTAGTATATAATGAGCTTATGTAACAGTCTGTAGTTTCCAATTCACTAGTGAAATATTCTCTTATGATGGCTTCTGGCCTATGATATGGTATAAATATTATATTACATTTTGCAAGCTACAGCATGAACAAAGTAAAAATGCATTCTGTATCATTTGGAGAGTACATTCATTAAAATCAATACATTCATTACAATAGTTACACAACCTTCAGTAAGAATTGATTATCAGGCTACAGTTCATTTGGACATCCTTTTTTATATCATTTGCAGGTTCCAAGAACATGTTAAATTATGGGGGGAGAGAGAGAGAGCAAGCAAGCACATGTGCACTTAATTTAGCAGAGAGAGCGAGAGAGCCTGCATGCACATGTGCACTTGAGGGCAGCAAGTTAATATTTACTTATTTCCTTTTTAAGCAAAACAGTCATTGAATGCTCCAAAAGGTAGCTTTTCTGTCATTAGTTAAACATAAAAATTGCCAATCAAAAAAATAAAAAACAAAAATTATTCTTTCTGCATGGAAAATTAAGTCTGTTAAGTATTGCCCTATGCCTTGAAAGTACTTTCTATATAAGGGGTACAATATTGTCTTCTTTTTTTGTTCCTTTAAAAGGGTATTGTCAAGTCTTTTAGGCCTCAAATAGATCTACAAGGTTTATTTTGGTTAGTAAAGCACATTCCCCAAGCTAGGATTCCTGTAGAGCAGGGGTTCCCAAACTCTGACAGATTATGCACCATCAATTTAAAATAATAAATACAACCTTAAGTACCACCAGCATTTTTTTCAGTTCAACCTTAAGTACCACCAAAACATTTTTGTCATATGAAGTAATTATAATAAATCTGTTAATGCATACCACTGGTGGTACCTGTAATACAGATTGGGAACCACTACTGTAGATTTCTATGTAGATTTCTAATTCACAAGAAAGGAGACGGCAACACGGAGGAAGATCCACATGATAACAACACACACGCACCTGTGTGCGTGCACATCACTCTCTCTCTCTCTCTGAGTTCCTAAACAAGCCCAGGCCCCTTTGCCTGTCGTTGCTGGCTTACCCAGTGGAGTAACTGTCATTTAAATAATGTTCATTAAACAAGTTTCCAGTATATGATATCAGTTACTGCTGTTGTGACTCTTCAATTGATTACTCTGAAATATTTGTTAAAAGAGCTGCTTTCTGTGATAAACTTCCAACACACAAGCTAAGACTCACCATGCCAAGGCCATTCAGAGACATGTGTCTCCACTTTCTTTTGAAAAAATTTAAACATAAAATGATAATGCTTAGGAAACTGCTGTTCTACTATTGAATTCTGATTATCATATGTGAGAATTTGTCTTGGAAGGCTCAGCTTTCAATTCTTTTTTTAATCCAATGCTGCCAAAGAGTTCAGAAAGGCTAATTTGAGTAAAGAATGCATGCCCATTACTGCCCAATGGTTTACAACATTTCATTTGAAGCCATTCTGGTATATTTAATAAATACATATGCAAACTATTTTTTTAAATCTTATTACATAAATGGATAGTCATTTTTAAATAGTGTTCTTTGTTGGGGAAATTAAAAATGTATTTTTGCATTAATATATCATCACTGCTTCTAACACATGACTTTCTGAGTAGCTCCAAAATATGCTAAAAAGGCTATGAAAGTAGATCAATAATTGCACATTGTTCTAGCAGGGTTTCCAACATCATATTCATACCTTTAGCAATGCTTTAACTACTAAATAAAGTAGCCAGCCTACCAGATGGGCTAACATCTCCACATCTGCCCTAAAAAGCAAGGTTTTCTGAATCTGACCAAAAAGGCACAACCATGCAGAACAGATCAATGATATATATTTCCCGCTCTTGTTAAACAGAAAATTGTATGGATTTCAATTTCAAAAGATTTAGCTGGGGCTGCAGACTTGAAATGAGCGTGGTCATGGCTTGGATCTAAATAAAACATTAGGAATCTTAGAGAAGTAGGGCTGGAAGGGACCTCTAGAGGTCATCTAGTCCAGCATTCCTCAACCTGTGGGTCATGATCCATAAGTGGGTTGCAAGAATATATGGAAGGGTCATGAACAAACTTTAAAAATGGATTCTCCTTTAAAGGAAAAAAACATGGGAAGCCATGGCTTTTCCCTTGCTGGCGGGGCCTGGGAGTGGGGGCAGTAGGTCAGGTGTGACTGAGGGACAATGGGTCAGGACTGGCCATTGATGTTTCCAAATGGGTCCTGGTACAAAAATGGTTGAGAACCACTAGTCCAACCTGAGGCAGGATCAGCCCTATCCAAACCATCCCATACACTTGATAATCTGAACTCTACAGAAGACTACAGTCAGCCCTGACACAACACAGTCCTACCACCCTCACCAGCCACAGATAAAGCAGGGGGGGCTACAGTATCTATCACTGACAGGCAGACAGACACTACAGTTGCTCCCGGCCTGGGCAGCAGGGCTGTGATTAACACCCCACCCACCCAAAAAAAACAAACGAAAAAAAAAACTTTTCTGGGGCAGTAACGCATTGTCTGAGATGCACTTCCCATAGAAACGGCAGCTGAACTGGGATATTCTCCACGCCTGCCTTTAAAGGAGCTAAGGAGAGGCAGGGCAGGCTGTTCATCATCATCATCAGTACCAGGGCTTTGGTAGGAGGAAGCTCGCTAAGGCACTGGCTCCTCCAAGCTTTTTTGTTCCACCTGCCGCGGCTCGGATAAGCGGCAGCCCTTGAAAGCTGAGACACAGCGGTGGAGGGAGGGATCGGGGCCACAAACGCCGAGGACCCCGACTGCAGGCAAAAAAGGAGAGAGAAAGCCTCTGGCCCAGAGCCTCGGGGGCTGAGCAGGGCTCTAGGGCACGGAGCGCAAGTTGCAGCAGAGCGAGGCGGCGGGATGAGGGGGTGGGCAATGGGACCGTCCGGCCGGAAGGATCCCGCTCTGGAATGCAGCGCTCCAGGTTGCAGCGCTCTACACCGCAGCGCAGGGGTCCGCGGCCCCGCGCAAGACCCGCTGCGGAGGGGCCCCAGTGACACCCCGCTGCGGGGCCCCGGGGGGGGGATCGCAGCGTCCCGGGGCGGCCCCGGCCCCCCCGGGCTGCGGGGAGGCCCCCCCCCCACCCCCCCCCGGCCCCCGCCCCCCCCGCCGTACCCCCTTCCCTGCGCGCTCGTTAAGCCCTTTACAGAACGTCTTGTCTCGTTCAAAGAGCTCCCGCTACACTTGTAACTGCAATTGAAGCCAGCTTCCGTCCTACGCTGCACGCC
>NW_005842190.1:2012373-2043985 GCF_000455745.1 Alligator sinensis
CCCAGCCAGGCCAAATTTCAGCCCCGGCTGCCTGTCGCCGCCTCAGTCCTTTTTGTTTTCTCCTGAGCCGGATCCGGCAGCCCCCCTCATCCAGCCGGCTCCCACTTGCTCCCCACCAGCTTGGAAGAGGGCTGGCCAACCCCGCCGTCCCCCTTCACCCCAACCACCACCTCAGGCTGGCAAATGGAGAGAGGAAGAGCAGGAGCCACCTGGCCACATGGGCTGCAAGTAGGGTGGCTGTCATAGAGGGCAGTGTTTTCTCCTGAGCCGGATCCGGCAGCCCCCCTCATCCAGCCGGCTCCCACTTGCTCCCCACCAGCTTGGAAGAGGGCTGGCCAACCCCGCCGTCCCCCTTCACCCCAACCACCACCTCAGGCTGGCAAATGGAGAGAGGAAGAGCAGGAGCCACCTGGCCACATGGGCTGCAAGTAGGGTGGCTGTCATAGAGGGCAGTCTGGTGGTCCTCTATTGATACGAAACCCAATGCCTTTATGCCCTCTGTTTTTCTCTTCAAGAGAAAAAAAGAGGGCATAAAGGCGTCGGGTTTTGTATCAATAGAGGACAGAGCCGCAGAAAACCAGAATGACATCTATGATGGCCACCCTGACTGTGAGCCCATGCTGAGGTACCCCCTGCACCCGCCTGCCCGCCCGCCGCAGCCCCTCAGAGCTGTAGGTTCCCTGCGCCTCTGAACACAAATCCTGCCCGGGGAACCTTGCAGAGAATGGGGGCTAGAAGGGGCCTCAGGAGGTATCCAGTCCAACCCCCCAAAGCAGCATGTCCCCAACTAGATCATCCCAGCCAGGGCTTTGTCTTCCCTCCAGCCTTAAAAACCTCCAAGGATGGAGCTTCCACCACCTCTCCAGGGAACCTGTTGCAGTGCTTTACTGCCCTCCTGGTGAGAGAGTTTTTTCCTACTATCTAATCTACACTTCCCTCACGTGCAGACTCAGTCCAGAAAACAGCCCCTCCGTATCCAATGTTGGGACCTGGGAGCTAGGAAACCGGCTGTTTTCTTTTTCAAAGCAATTTGGCCTTGTTTATCTTGCTCCAAAAGTTGGTCTTAGGTCATGTTTGGCCTTCCAAATCGGAGGCTAGCAGAAATGTGGTGTCATGGAGGCTGCCTCTACAACTGGATTTCAGCCACTGGTAACCAAACACCAACACAAACTCTGATGTATCTAATATAAACCACAGTCTGGCATCAACACAGTTTCCTTCTGCTTAGAGTGGACTAAAATGTGCTGTCTCTATGGACCTTGTTGATGGCCTGCCACTGGTGGCTGAAAAGAAAACCTTAAGCGTACAAGCCCTTAAAACCCAGTGAAATAGGTTTTTGTTACACCAACAAACATTAGTGTTTACTACCAAATAAATGAATGACCTTATCTGAATAGGTTCCTCAAATAACCAGTCTGTAAGAGCAGATTACTCCCAGGATGCTGACTTTTCCGAATTCTAGCTATGAAATCACAGACATGCACAGAGGCTAAAGCACATCCACAAGTTTATAAAAATTATTTGTTCCATATAGACAAGCTGCCACAGAGATGCCGTATGATCATCAATGGGAGAGATGGTCTGCATGATGGGGAATGAGTCATGAGACAATGTCTGCTGAGTTGTGGTCATGGACTCCTAGAGTTGGAAGGGGCCATCCACCTCCACAAATGCAGGATTCACCCTCCCTAAACCACCTCCTCCAGCTTCTTCTTGAAAACTTCAATGAAGGAGGTTTTCAATGTGTGGCATACGGTTGTTCAGACTGTAATCAGATAGTTTATACTCTTCCTCTCTTCCCTTGAGAGTCACTGGTCCTGGGTGGACCTCCATGTATACCAAGGATATACCTGCACTACAGTCAAAAGTGAAATTCTATCCCATATAAACACAACCAAGCTACTTTTTAACTAATGAGCTTGCATACTGTTAACATATAGTATCAGCAGCATGCATTTGTTGCCAAAATAATTATCCAGGCTCCCAGGTGGGTTTAGCTGCTTGCACTGGGCTCTCTGGAACTAAGGCTTACAATGTAATAAGTACCTGAGGTAGCTAGCTTGTGTAGATATACATAATTTCAAGCCTCACCTTTGCCTGCTGCACAGACTTACCCTGGGCAAATAGTCAGAAACACCCGGGATTGTAGCTTTTATCATTTTGAAAACCATGGGCCTGCTCAACTATACTCTGATCACTTGATGCAGCAGGAACCATGCAAACTGAAGCTAACCCATGCTGCCCACTAAAGGAGATGATAAAAATTCTCCCCAACATTAGGGGACAATTAATTTAGTTAATCATGGCTGACTTGATGCTAGCCCACTATCCTCACTCTCCTCTCACAGCAGGGACCCACTGAAGCACGAAGGAAGTGTTTTAGGATGGAGAGACTTGGAGCTTAAACTAACCAGAACAAGTTGGACTAGTCTCCCAAGCTGTCTAATTTGTGCTGGAGACCAACTCAGCTCCACAGTTGCTTCTGCACAGACACATAAGCTCATCACAGCGGCACTCCTCCCTTCCATCTGTGCTGAAGCATGGGTTTGGCACACCTGACAACCAAGTCCCATACATGAATAAAGTTGAAAACACCTTTGTAATTCCAGTGGTCTATACAAGGCTCTGTGCAACAGAACATCTTTCATCCTCATCTTTCCTCTCTTCAGCCACTGCCTGAGTCATGTTGCTTTTAATTTTAATTTAGGCTTTACAGCCCAAAGCTCAGCTTGGTATTTTGCTGTCTAATGCCTTGTGTTATCATTTACACCTTGTGTTTAAATGGGTGAGTAAGGTGGGTTAAAAACACTGCTGATCAGAAAGCAAGACAGCAGAGAATTAAATTATCCTTGGCTACGAACAGAAAATGTTTTCATGTAGGGCAAAATACAAGTGTTCAGACATCCTGGCTGCTTGTCATGGGACAAATTCCCAAAAAGGTTTGTGGGATAAGAGGTACTAACACTTTGTCCTGTGCTATCACAACAAACACCTGAGCCAAATCAGGGGAGCAAGATGGCTTTAAATCAGTTGCAGAATTGATCCCATACGTTTCTATGACAGGTTATGTACCTTTTGATGCTAGCAAACAATAATAAATATGTCAGCAGTATGCAAATTCATGAGAACTTGAAAGCGAAATTGTGTAGATGATTTTCATCATCCAAGCAGAGAGCAATGCAAAAAGTAAACAGGAAGGACAAACAGCACAAAGTGAATAAAATGTCCAATAACAGTCCAAGATATTAGCAATGTAAGAAATTTATTTTTGTTTTAAAGGTGTATTATTTTAACTCATGCTACTTTTTATATTTATTCCATGTATGTTATTCTCCTGTGTTCCATTGTTTCCCAGTATTATGGCTATGATTCTCTTCTCACAGCAGGGTGCAGCAGGAGTATTTCCACTAATGTCAGCTACTGTGTTTAGATGATAAAGTCAAAGGTTCTCCTGAACCTAATGGCCCGTTTAGCTAGCATGAGTAAGGTACACCAGTTTCTGTAGCCAGTGGCACACAATGGAACAGCAAACAAGGGAATGATGTGGCTAGCATCACATCCAGCTGCTTTAGAGTCTCTAGCCTGCATGAGCAAAACCCATTCATAGCAGGGAAGTAATATTTGTCATAAGTCCAGAGTAGAGCTTGGATTCCCACCTGGTCCTAGAGCAGGACCCCTTAACTACTCTGCCACCATGCCCCCAGCTGGCAAACACTACCTCTTCTTTACTCAAGTCCCGGCAGTATTTTTCAAAGTCCTTGTGTGTCAAATTCAGACTCTTCATCCTTACCTCCACAGTGTCCTTTCTGTTCCTCCGCATCCCTGCTTCTCTTTGTGCTCTGCCATCAAGGTCATGGCATCACTGCTTTCCTTTTAGAACATGCAAATCTGTGCTTTCTCTCTGGCTAGTGACTATGACTAGATCCAGCGTGTTATGTAACCTCACTTCATTCAAACCCTTACTCTCTTCAACATCAGCCTACTCTCATGCCCTCTTTCCTAAATGTATTCCCTATATATTATCATTTTAATATATGATAAACTATCCCAGATTATGTTGCATGGCTTTTCAGCTAAAATAAATGCATAAAGAATCTCTTGAACACTAGCTGTTGCAACCTTGATCCTTCCCATAATCAACCATCTCTTTTGTAATCCCTCGCTCTGTTATGTCTAAACAGGATTTTAAACTCCTCTGGGGAAAGACATCTGACTTTTTTTTTCAACAGCATAACTTTATGTAAATAACAATTTGCTTGCTACTCTCCAGTGTTGAATATCTATGTGAATCATAATCCTATTCATTGTATACATTTTCTTGTAAAAAATGATCCTTTTAGTCACTACTTTCAGTCCTCATTGTGCCCTTTTTTCAATTAACAACTATTCACTGACTGCAAAGAAGTCCAATCAGACACAGGTTTTTTTTGAAGAGTAGACAGTGTAAGGAAGTATATAATTCAAATGTTTTACATAAAGAATGCATGTTACAAAAAAGCTGAACATTACATTGAAACTTGACATCTCCAACTTTTCAGAATCTCAGTCTTTAATGTGACATAGCAGCAGTCAAAGGTAGAATAAAGAGAATTTTAATGCTGTCCCATTAAAATTCCCAAAATAAAATAAGGGACAGGTGAGAAATATTATATTCTTATTTAATATCCTATTTAAAAATATCTCCATTGTACCTTTTTAACATAAAACTTTGAAACATTTACATAGGCAGAAGTGACAGTCATAACATAAGACCTTAGCACTGCAGTTCCAAAGAACAAAAAGAAAGAGGAGCCCTGAAGGCACTGAAAGGTGTATAAACAAGAATTGTTTGTACATGGTATAGCATAAGCTTGCATGAATTGGAACAATAGGTTTTAAATGACTCAGGGCCTGATTCTCCCCTCCACTACAAAAGTTTTGTTATACCAGCATAAGACTTCTAAGAGTAAGTAGACAATTCAGTCTTTCAGTAAAAATAAAAATACACTGAGGACCCACTGCATGAAAGCAAACTTTACAAACAGCTTTGTGTTTACAGTTTAGATAGAAACAATGACACTGTGCACCAACTCAGATGCACCTATCTATTTTCATGACAGGTATGTAGAACAGTACAGTAAATGATACTGGTCACAGAGTATTTGGCCACCTAATAGGGAGGTACCTTGCCCAAGAGGACAATATCAGGTGCATCATGCATGCTGTACAGGGCTGCAGCATGTTCTTAGCCAACTCCATGAACTTATATGAATGTGACAGTTCCAGCTATTTGGTTGGGATGTGTGCAGTGGAATGGGATCTACACATTTCATCTGAACACTTCTGATACATAATCTGTTGAAAAGGGGGGAAAAGCTCTAATTATTGTCTTGATTTTTTTGTGCTGGGTACCTGCTACTCCAGTGGTGTTCAACCTTTTTTTAGACTTGAGGCACCCCTCAAATTCAAAGCACCCCTCCAAAACTTTTGTGAATTGTGTAGCACCCAACTGCAAAAACTAGTTTATATTTTACAGTGCTTACACAGGGGTTGCACCGTAGGGGTGAGGGATCATGCATGCAGGGACAGGTCTAAGCCTGGCTTATCTACTTATCTCCTCACAACTCATGGCACCCTTCAAAGGATCTGGCAGTACCATGGTTGAGAATCACTGCCTTACTCACACCAGTTGTTCAAAGTGAGTTCAGAGATAATAGGCAGAAGAATAAGTGCTCCTTAACAGGAGTAAGTGCTGCAGAAACAGACCCTCAGATCTTTAGGTTGTATTTAACTTGTACAAGGGACTCTGAAGTAACAATTTGAATATATTATAAAAAGCAAATTTATATTTGAATTTAAATATGATGCTTCACTTTAATTCGGTATATGCAAACTTGAGTTCAAAAGAGTTTTAGGTATTGTTAATCACTTCCATAGATTTATAGAGTTTCAGGCCAGAGGGGACCATTAGATTATGTAGTCATACTGCCTATATATCACAGCCCATTACATTTCACCCAGTTTTCCCTGGGTAACTGAGTCCAATTTACATTGGCAGAAGCAAGATTCATAAGACACTTGTGCATTCCCAAGAACAAAAAGGCATGGAAGTCTTGAAGAAGTGGAAGGTGTAGAATCAAAAATGTTTCTATACATGGAATAGGTTAAGTGTACAGATGCCAGTACGGTGTGTTTTAAGATTCTGGATTGGCTTTCACACACATCTGTTTTGTTGCATTGGTAAAAGGGATAGTGTAATGGAGTGGAAAAATGTGTCCTTTTTATTCCCAATAACCCTGGTTATTGAACCCAATAACTTTGCTTGAAATAGTCATGTGGTCTGTTATTTAGTTTTATTAACAAGTATAATCCATAAATAAATATATTTGCTTACCGACTAGTTTCATCCCACATATATTTATTTTTAAACTGACAATATTGCTTTAAATAATGGCCATGTTCCATCACAATGGCAGCTGTTATTTCAGTGCTGACTAAAAACAATGTCTGTATACAGTTCCATATTTGTTTGAGTTTACAGTGTACTTTGATATTTTTTAGGATGAAAGTTGCTGGGTAAGGATCTACCTTATAACCTTAACTCTGCCCCTCTGGGTATTCTACATTCTTATGCCATCTTTTATTACATTATTAAATGCTTTAGTTCCCACAGGACTCTTCATTTACTACAGACAACATAGGGTGGGTTGTGAATGAACTCTCTCATGCAAACAGCAGCACATCATAGTCCAATCCTGTACTGTAGCTCATAAACTTTGATAGGATCACAGTAGAAAACAGTATGGCTGCAGCTGCTATTAAAGTTATGTTAATACAAAATATTTCATTTTACTCTCCATCTTTCCATTCAGCATCCATAATAGTAGTGGTTAAAAAACCACATTTTTTAAAAGGAAGAGAATATATAGATTTAATTTTCAATGATTAAGCTTGGGGAGGAATCTGAATTATTAGTAACGATGGCTAAAGTGGAGAACCACAGAGGATTTTGTAGTTAATGAAAATATTTATTATTTTAATATGTTGCATGGCTGGAGGTCTAAGTCAAGACTCTGGCTACAGGCTATATATTGCTCTTGATTCACATGTTGTAGCCCCCATTAAGTTAAATAGATACTGTGCACATTGATGAAGGACAGTATAAGGCTCTTACCAACTATTGATGACAATATATATCATGTCAACTGTAGAATAATTGATCAATTCTTAATATGAGCCACTGATAAAGGAATTATGCCAATTTTTTCTTTAACATTTTTTTCAAACGGAAATTAAGAAATTTATAAAAGTTATAAAAGTAGTCTGGGACCAAAAGAGTCAATTTTTAATTAAAAAAACTGAAAAGAAGTGCATTTAATGGCCATTTGAGATTAAAAGTAAAGAAAAGTCAAGTTTTTAAACTTAAAAGAAAAGAAGGGGCTATAACATTATGACTGAGCTTTCCCTGTGCTTTGAGCTGAACAAAGACCCATTGCTGTATTACAGTTGTCCCAGAAGCAAGGAACAATACAGCCTCTAGTGAATTTGTCTGAGTGTGGTATGAGCAGGTAGTGTTCTCAGAGAGAAGAAATTGGATGAAGACTTTTAAGCAAACCTACTGGGATGACTAATCCAGAGTTCAGACAGTCTACCCCAGGGCAAAAGGAATGGGAACAAGAGGCAGTGTACAATCATATCACTCTGTCATATACACAGACTGAGCTCCTGAGGCAGATGACAGTTTATAATCTCATAAACACCATTTGCATTATGAAAATGGCCAGTTGCTGACAATGGTTGTCAGTAGCAGGTCACTCCTGGTGTCGAGTAAGTCATGTTTTCTGTAAAGGTGCTGAAAAGAGTTTTGCCCCTACATAATAACAGACAAACAATTTTCATCACCAGTCAGAAGAGGTACTCCTGACAACCACTGTCAACAGTGCATCATTTTCCTATGGCATATGGATTCTAGGAGAATGTTCTTAAATGCATCTTTTATCTTTTTGTACAGAAGAGATTTCCAAATTCATGAACAATGTCAGATTTAGTAAGGTAATTACTACATATTCCTCTTTAGCTTATGCTTCCTGTGCTGGATGTTTTCTGCCTGGTAAACAGCCTTAATAAATGCTATAATTATAATTCTCTTTGACTGAATCATTTTTAAAGTTGTATCCTCTCAGAACATCTCTTAGAGTAATGGCTCCCTGAAGAAAATCTGTACGTTACAGAGGTAGCTGTCTGACCACATTAGCTGAGTAGACAGAACAGTGCTGGAAACAAAGACCCTGGTGCACAGTAAAATGCACGTTTCATTCCAAGACAAACTGGGAAGCCACAGTTACAGCACTGCAAATGTAGGTCCTACTACATGGATAAGCCTTGCAATGAGCCAGAATTCTGACATCTGGGAAAGATTATGATGGCATATATATCAACATATATATGTTTTAGGATAATTACATTTGCAAACCAAAACAACAAGTGGAGGCAGGTGGTCCCTGTTGAACTGCTTACAAACCTTCAGTAAGCTCTCTGGGATTCTTCAGGCTCCACTGTGACTACCAGGATCTCAGGGACTATTGTGAGGCACACTATGATGACAGATGCACTACAAGCATAGAATACGAAGGTGGCCCCTTTTCAACCTTTTGCATTCTGGTGGCAGTCCATTCTTAAATGCAAAAAAAGCCATTATTCCCATCTATCCTGCAGACTGTTAGGCCAGCCTCTGTGAGTTGCTACTGCTGTGATGTGTAGCATCACAGGCCATCTTAAATATATATCATTCCACCTAATCTTCTCCATATTTCAAATACATATGCATTGTTTTGAAGGTACATATTCTACATCTAGGTTCATACTCCCTCCTTTTCTCACTCATTTAGCAAGCAGTTGTTAGAGTCAATGAAAACTTCCAGCGCTCCACTGGAGTACCTTTAATGAACACTAAGTTCACTCAACAAAACCCTAACTGCCTCAGACTTCTTATTCAGCCCAGAATGTCAGCTTTAACACATTCTAAATGTTGTTGGTCTGTGTCACAATGAGTCATCTGAACATTTCAGGGAGTTTTTCAGAGGTCTGTCAAGAAGGGGCCTCTAAAATAAGGTGAGAAATAAGGTAGAGAATGACAAAGGGAAAAAAATAAATCCTATCATCTGCTCTGGGTAAATATTTGATATCTTCATACACAACCACGTGTATGAAGATACTCTCAATAGACTTCAAGTTCTCTTAAGAGAAATGCACTCAGTGTTCAAAGATGGACAAGATTCTCCATCACCTTCAGTTATGTGTAGTCCATGATCTGCATGCAAAGTGAGTAAACAGTTATCTCACAAAACACATTGTCACAACTGGGAGTCAAAGCTTACTATAATTCAAACAGGGATTAGACAGTATATGGATAACAAGAATATCCCATTATAATATTTTTAAAAACCCAGAGGTTTTGGAAGGATCTTTTTCAAGGACCCTCATGCTTCAGTATATATAAGACAATCTTTAGCTGCTGAAGGAGAGAATTTTCCATGAGAACAAGTTACTCCATAACTGCCTACCTGAAGGGTTTCTTGTATCTTCCTCTGAAGAACAGTGTTCAGTAGACAAACAGCAAACAACTCTCACCTAGTGCCTTCATTTATATGCTAAAAGGGACTCCTTCCAGGAGAATGTTTTGTTTCACAACAGAGAGGCAAGACCCTTTGAAAGACAGCAACGTGTTAAACATAACATTTCTGGATTCTTTAATGAATTTTTATGCACAAAGCCTGCACACTCCTTAGACAGATTCAAATAATCCTTTTGAACAGGTGAAATATACTTGAAATTTATGAGTATGTATCCATGAAAATTGGAAAAGGAAATTAAACTGTATCTGGAAAAAAGTGTGGGGGCGGAAATCAATCTACTTACACATGAGAGAATTTAGAAAGTCAACTGTACCTTTGAATGATGTCTGGAATAAAGAACAAAGTAATGCTAACAAAGACTTACTATGTGAGTTTACAAGACAGTACATGGCTTTAGAGTGTACAAATACAGTAGTTTTGGAAAACTTAATAAGCGCAAACCTTTCTGGGAGATACTGAAGCTTCAGCTGACTGTCTTTGGACTCAAAAGGAAAGATGCACAGAAAGAAGAAATTCATTTCTTCACAATCTTGGCCTACATTCTACATAACTAATGTGACAGCCAAGTTAGCTATACCTCTCATGGTGTTTCTGTTTAATTGTGCTTCTGCTTAATGTTGATGGTTCTGTATTAAATACAATTCATTTTCGTTAAAGTAACTGGATTTATAATCAGAAAAAAGGGAAGGCTGGAGAAGGAATGTAGTTTTTGGGGGGTAATACCTTTGTTATCATCATCCAGCTTAAGGAAAGCAATAAACTTGAGTGATAAAATTTCTTCCTTAATTGGCACTAATATATCCAGCTATGGTTCATACCTGGCTACAGGCCTCCACCCACCTCTTAAGGGTAGTATGAGGGATTTCATGCTGCCAAGAACTTCAGTATCTAGTCTCAACTAGCAGAAGACTGAGAGCACTGAGTGTTTTAGAGACAAGGTAGAAAGTAATGTCAAGACTGAGTAGAGATCTCATCAAGGAGTACAGAATGCCACCAAAATGTACAGTGAGTAGGCCAACAAATGACAAATTCTGTGTGTAGGTAATTGCTAGAGATACAAAAATAATTATGAAGCCTCAAATAACAGGAGACTTCTCACACACTCACTTCTAAACTTGATGGTTCAAATCCAGCTCAGAGTCAGACACTATACTCCAAAAGCACATCCATGAGCTACATTAAACAAGTTGGCGATCTCCGCTAAATTCCTAGCGAACCAGTATTTGCAGCCTGGTTTCTAACATTTGGATCCCTTGGTGGCAGTTTTCATGTAGAGGCCAAGAACTGAATGGTCCTAGAAGTTATATTGCTATGCTGTGCCATACCTGTTCCAAGGGTAACAGAGGACTCCAGTTTATAATACTGACAATACAATACCTTTAATGAGCACTAAGTTCACTTAACAAATTCCTAACTTCCTCAGACTTCTTATTTGGCGCAGAACATCAGCTTTAATATTAAATGTTCTAAATTTGTTGGCCTGTGTCACAAACTTAACATTTTATAAATCCTGCACTTTTTTTACTCCCTCTGTCTATATATTCCTTAGTCTATTTACCCTTTTATTAAGAGCTTCCACTTGGTTAGGACTTGTTCAAGTATAAGCTCAACAGGATGCATTTTCCTTTATACTGTAATAACTCTATATTGTTGCCTAGAGGGTGACAGAAAGTAAAGTAAGATTCATAAAAATATAACTATCTGAGCCAAGTAGATAGAATTATGGTAAGCATTAACCAAAACATATTTTTCTACACTATAGGGTGAAATCAGAATATCTTAATGTTTTCTTTCCTCGGTCACATAATTCTGCAAAAGCATACCCAGAGAAATAAGGGATGTTCCTATTTACTAGTTATTTATTGTATCCAGATTTTCAGAGGCTTTATACAAAAAATTACTTTATTCCATTATATATCATTTTGCATTTTACCTATGCATTATTCCCTAGAGACCATTTGGTTTAAGA
The DNA here is from genome assembly GCF_000455745.1 of Alligator sinensis. Classification (NCBI taxonomy): domain Eukaryota; kingdom Metazoa; phylum Chordata; order Crocodylia; family Alligatoridae; genus Alligator; species Alligator sinensis. Next base: position 2,023,957 of record NW_005842190.1, read on the forward strand.
TTCTTTTCAAAGTCACAAACAATTTGAATATTTAAACTCATTTAAATTGCAATTCAGGATATTTCTAGGAAACTTGCTTCTAGTTTATCCATTCAATCAGTATATCTCTGATAAAACAAAAATACAGTCATTAATATTACACAATACTTCTTATTCTATACCTATACTAAACTCCTTTTTTTAAATGGTAGTAAAAATACCTCTTTGCCCTATTGGTTTATGGAGAAGGTTATGGTCTGATTCTAGAACAGTTTCATTTGTTAAAGCATTAGATGGGCAGATTTAGACTTGCTAACTTACTTTCAGGGAAGAGTGAAAAAATAGTCCACAATCTCTTAAATAGAGAGCATAGCCATAAATCTCTTGTTGACATAGTTCAACAACAGTGCAGCTGGTCATCCTGGCTGTCACCAGTAGCTGGCTCTCAGTACTGGAATACCCATTATGGGAAAGAGCCAAGGGAAAGGCAGTAGGTTGAAGAATAATAGGGCTATATTTCCTGCCCTCAAGAAGGCTCAACAAACCCCATAACCTTATTTCTCCCCCAAAACATAGGTCTGAAATCCAGGAAAGCTATGCTTGCTGTAGCAACTACATTAAATCCATTCACATTAACAAGAAGCTTCTGAATAGCAACTTACAATACTACAGAAGAGATAACCACATGCAGCAGCTGTCTCCAGTAAAGAGGAAGCAATATAATAGCAGTAGCAGGGGATTATGCCACATGAAAAGTTGTAAAAGTGATATTTGTTAACAGTCACTAGTGAAAAAAAATCCCTGCACAGGAGACGCTGTGGAGAAATAAAGAAAGAAATAATACAGTGTAATGTTTGGGTTGAATCATATTTCAATATTTAGTTTTAACAACCTGTAAAGAACACATAATCACAAAAAACTATGGAAACTCCCTATCATGTATGTTAAATAGGTAGAATGTGGTTGAAAATGCTAGACTTGTCTTTTTTTTTTTAAGGTACAGACTTGAGAATTCTAACATTTCCTTAGTTCTGGTTGCATAGTAATCATTTAATATTTTTATTTCTGTATTTACTTTACCTCTTAAAAAGGCAAGAGGTGGAGATGTGTTGACAGACTGGAAAAGGGAAGGCACTGTTAATTAAAAGTATTCTAAGTTTAAGATGAAAATAGTGCTCCTGCATATAAATTTGCTTCAATGAGCTCAGCCCACTATAATATTAAATGACTGAATATATTAAAAAAATCTAACAGACATGCTGGTTGGAGAGTTGATGGCACTGTTGGTTTATGTACCCTTGGACAGCTCAGTTTCTATGTCTCACATGTGCTATGAGATATAAACTCATTTTCCTTAGCTTAGAAGCCAACAGTCATTTGTCCATATCTGGCATCAACAGGGAAAAGGTGTGTTCTCTGCAAACAGGGTCTGATCCAAAGTCCATTAACTTCAATGGAAATATTCCTACTGATTTGTATAGGAGTTGGATCAAGCCTAGAAAGAAATGGAGTATGAAAATATTGGAAGCATTGGGATTTTGTGTACTGTTCACTGGCAGAGCTGTGTTGGAAATCATACAAAATACCATAAAGCCTGCTGTTCGTTCTATCTAGCTAGTGCCAGCATTACTCAATGAGCTCTTAAATACATCTAGATAGATCTGAAAATTTGCAGAAGAGAAAAAGAGAGACACTGTAAGAGAGACATGAGATCTGAATGATTTGTTGCTACTCATCTATAATCAAAATTAACTGTATATTCCTGACTATTCCAAATAAACTGTAATATTTGAGTACCATGGTAGATCCTACTTCCTGAAGGCCATATGCTTCTATCTGATATATGATATGGGGAGAAGAAGTCTGTAGTAATCTACTGCAGAAAGTTAAATTCTCTGATTGCTATACAAATGCGTAAGCATGCTCTCATTGGCTTGTAGACATGTTTTATTACAATAGCAACCCAGTGTATCATATCAGGAATAAAATCATAGGACAACATCTTGCCAGACCAGTACAGGAATGTATGTGTATGGAGAGGGGGAAACCAAGAATAGTAGCTATCAGGGAGACAGTTATATCTTGCCAAAACTCTAAGCCAAAATGTGCCTCCACACAGAAGTTAAGGTCTGCTTGATAGAAGGCATCTAGGTAAGACATTTTGATGATGACCATACAGTAGTGAAGAACCTATGGTCCACACCTGGGCATTCTTACCTGTTTTCTTTCTACCTCTGATTCATTTCCTTGTTGGAATGAGGACTGTGGGTTAGTATACCAACAAGGTTTGCTAGCCAACAGCACTTCCACACTGGATAAAATTCTCAGATATGTCCAGGTATCTGCTCCTTTACATGACAGAGACCTGTTGCTGAACATGCTTTGGTAAGAGCTACTCAGATCTTGAGAAATCATTTGCTATAACAGATCTCTAATTTAACCATGATTGTCATGTTGTCAAAGGGGAGAGAGCTGGTCTTTTAAAGAGCAAGGATCCAAGCTTTATAGGGTCATAGCAATGTCAACCCAGTTGCAAACAAAAAATAGAAACCCAGACTAGCAGTTAAAGATCTGATGTAATATTCTCCTGCTGGATAACTGTCCTAAAATACAGGAGAGCTATATTCTTCATAACCAGCTATAGTTTTGGAGTGGGCTTCAAGGAAGCCTTGGGTAAACTGAAACATTCCAAACTATAAGACAAGATATGTAGAGAAAGATAACTGGAAAGATCCAGTTCTGAGAGAGAAGTTAGCAATGTTTTTTTACAAGATGTTTATGAAATATGGTGCTGTTAGTCCTTGGTATGACATAAGATTTCCAAACAAGGACAGAACCAACAACCCACCAAAGTAACACACTGGATCTCTCTAGAACAAAATAAAGTGTTCATTTTAGGCAGCCAAGGATGATTCTTAACACACACACAGGTATGCATCTGGAATAACTCTATTGAATTCATTGTGTTGTACTAATGTAATACTGTAATTGCATCCTCAGATACCACAGGGAGGAAATTAACTAGAGATAGAAAGCCAGGGCAAGAAATGACATTTTCTCAGTCCTTCCCTTTACATCCAAGGATCACCTCCATTTTCTCTGATTTGAAGCAGCTCATTCCCATCTACATCCCTGTTTTACCCAGAGGTAACAGACTGTCCAGGTCTGATGAAAAAGAGATATCAAACTACACTATTATTATACATAATGATGGCATCAAAGCTTTTCTTAATATATTTGTGACGTGTACTGAATGAAAGATGTGGAAAAAAGGCTACATACAGGAGTGTGTAGGGACATGTTCAGAACAATCTTCTACAATCTCTTAGAAAGGAAAGGACAAAACCATTTGCCCAAGGCCGGGTCACAAAGCCTTCTGGGCAAATGTGTAAAAGGCTGGTGACATAACTAAAAGAAACAGCCGGCACCCTTGACCTTTATCTGCCACTTAAAAAAAGGTAATCAACCAAATAGCTCTGTACTGTCTCCACTGAGACAAACTGAAGGAGAACAAAGAAATAGAGGGACTGCAGATAACACCACAAGCCTCCGTCAAAATTGAAAATGAGAAGTGGGCAGTAATTGATGAGATTTCCAGCATTAAGGGTGGGTATCTTGAACACAGCCCAGAAAACCAAGCTTTTGAAAGAAGCAGGCACACTTTTCCTCTAAAAGGGATGTGTATATAATGCAAGACATACTTAGCCTGAATACTAGACTAGGCTCACTACCTTGTAGATCACATCCCAGCACCTCTCAAGGACATCTTGGATTAAGGAAATATCACTTTTGTTCCTGCCAGACATGATGCTCCTGCACAATTTGGTCAGTCTGGTCTCAGCCTGCTGAGGAGCAGAACAGGTATCCAGAGGAAGTTCCCCAGGCCAGCAGGTAAATAAGGCTTTACAGTTCCAAAGTTCCATCTTTGTGGGCTAGGGAACAGAATATGGATGGGAAGACAGATCTTCAGAAAGAGAACAAGATTTGTCCTAAATGCATTTCTGTTTTTCTCCCAAGCATCCTACAACTCTTTTATTATGCTGAATTTAGCATCCTGAGAAGATGCCTCATGTCATGAGCAAATTATTATATTGACAGAGAAATAATAGACGCTAGATTTACGCTATAAACTGCAATGAGTGAGGTGTTGTATTTTCTGGAAGTATTGTGGTTGAATTTACATTTCAGTGGAGCTTATTAGGTTGTGATTTTAGGATGTGGACATGGAAAGAAGGGCAAGTCCAAGAATCAGTGCATACAGAACAACTGTCCTAAAGTCAGATTCTAAACACCAATAGCTTACTGGAATATTACAGTCTTAGACATTAATTAAACTCTAGCATAGATAGCAACACAATAAAAATCACTTGAGTAAACAACTGCAGAGATGATGATAGAATGGCAAAGGAGTAACTTTTCAAATTCATTAGGGTTAGCAACATTACATTTCCCTTCCTAAATAAAGGTTACTGTGGTAAGTGCTTTCTAAAATATCCATATACTTGACAAAGAACCACATTAGTGTAATAAGATAAGGAAGGCAGATGACATTCACACAGAAAGTTCCATACAATACAACATTTATAGATGTGTTTCCACCATACTATTTTACAGTATGTCTCAGTACTGTATGTAAGCAAAGGAAATGCATCGATCCACTTCTACTACCTATGATAAGCTCAGCCTGCCTGAGGAATTCAGACACTAAGGAAGTTCATTTCTTTTGAAACAAGCTGATTTAATGTAAGGTCTCAGGGCATATTTCTTGCCCTTGAATATGCTTAAATTGTTTTTATTTTCATTTCTTTGTAACTGAAAATGTTTATAAGAAGACATTTATAAGAAGACATTGGAAGTGTGATCTTGGAATTAAAGAGCTCATTTACTATGAACCTGCTGTACATTGCTGAGGTCATTATGTGAACATGTGCTGTTACTAATGCTATCAAGTGGCACTTCATCCACAATGCTGTTCAATACCAGTCTAAACTACTAGTATCATAGAAGCAAAGAAGGAACTGTAGAAAGGGAACCAACTTAGGAACGTATGTTTTGCCAGATTGGATTAGCTGTTTTGTCCAGGGAAAAGGTTATTTTCTCTAGAAATTATACATAGGGGTGCTTATGAGTAGGGCCAAAACCAAACAAGAAAGATAAGATTATCATGGCAGAGCATTAAATTTGGGGGGGGGGGGGGGGGGTGGTTCTATACAGCATCTATCCCATTATGTAGTGCTGTCCTGAACGCAAGAGAAGTCTGGGGGCAATGGGAAAAGGAAACCCTTCCTGTCTCCTTCAGCATGAAAACCATCAAATGCAAAACTGGTAACAATTTAATTTTCACTATAAAGAATCCATTTGCTTTTTTTCACGTGGTTATTCATTGTTCCCTGCTTTACAAGCCAACCCTTAAAATTATGCCACAAAATATTTTTCTGGCTATCTGACTGTCATCCTATTTAACACATTCTGTGGTTTGCTAGTTGATGAAAGCTTAAGCAGAATTTAATTGGCAACATATTGTCAGTTGAATTAAGGGCCATATGATACAAATTTAAACCTTGGTAATTTTTGCATAAAGAACAATCTGTCAACAGATCGCAGCAGGAAAAACAACCATAAATCAAATTGTCAGGTTTATTAGTAATTGTGAAAGTTTTGTCATCTAGTTTCACTAGAGTCTCTCTTTAGTACCTGTTATAAGCCAGTTTTACTAGATGTTAGTAGTTTTGTATGTGTGCGATTTTAAATCTCACATGTACATATACATGCGTATTGACAGGTACACAGATATATGTGGCTGTGGTAGCAGGGAAATGGACCTGGTGACCAGGAGGTCCCTTCCTGTCTTACATTTCTATATAAATCATATCACACACAGTATTTATATGTTCAGGGGCAAAAACCTTTTATTAAGTGAAAGCAGGGCTAGATTCTAAAAAGATGATTAGATTTGTGCATCTCCTGTCATCACACTTTTCCTGAGACAAACATTTTCCTTAAAGAGTCACTTGAAAAGTCTCCAATTATACATTTCTTTTTTTTTTAAACCTGTAGGTTTTTGAACATTTTCCTGAACTCTGATTGTGTTAGCTATCACAGAGGGCTTCTATTCTTTTGCATTGTTTTCTAAATAATCAACCTGTTTTCATGCAATAAACATGCAGTGTTAGCTTTATAATGATGACAAATGCTACAGACTACCAAAAAAAGCAATGCCCCATCCCCAGGATACACGGTCCACCCAGTTCAGGATGTCTCTAAAATGTGTAGAGGGGCCACCCCTTTTGACAGGAGCTGCTCAGGAGTGTTAGGAATGGGACCCATAAATCAACTGGCACGGTCCGTATGTTTTTGTGTGTACACCTCCTAACCCAGCAGTGAACCTTACAAAATACACACACCAAGATTATTTATACTTCTGGCAGAAATAATCTACACTTGAAAGCTAAGCATTGGTTGCCGCTGGCCAGAATACTGGCACACATTATGCTGCTTTTGTAACATGTATATGAAGCCATTTTGGAGTTAATTGTACATTAGCACAGAATTGCCCCCTCTTATAGTGCAACTGACTTTTGTTTGCAGTTTTCCTACAGCTACTAAATAAAAGCTGTAATCTAAGGAACATTTTCAGCAGATTCTCCATTTTGGGCTGTGTATAATGAAATTCATTTTTCTTAATGGTCAAGGATATGCAAATTGAGAAGAGAGATGAAGGCTGCAGGAATGGATATGCAGTGGACATTATTATGAAAGAGATGGGCCATCAAAAAAAAGAATATTGTATTTAAAATGATGCCTTATAAATTGCTGTTACCCTTGGGTGACAGTAACTAACAGCACAGGCCCATCATTCATGATAAAAATTGTGGGATAATCTGCACCACTATACATGAACATGATATAAGGTGCTGTATTTGTAACAGCAACATAATGTTCATATGCAGTAACAAATATAGTACACAGAGACACGCACATAATTAAAGTGAGGCTTGCTGGCATGCTAGTAGCATTTGCCAAAGAGTAAGTTGCACACAAGTGGATTTGCATACAAATGAGATTCTGACAGAACAATAATGGGACTTTGATAAGACCACATACTCATGTTATTAAGTCACTTCAGTAGCAAAGAAACATTTAGTTAGCATTAAATTAATTTAAAAGTTGATTTTTACCACAAAAAATTAAAAACACTTAAGTGAAAATACAACACCAACATCAAAATATTGAGAATATTATCAAAAACAAAAATCTCCTTGTTTCAGAGATAGATGATGCATTTTTTACTTAAACTTATACTTCTTAATGGAAACAAAATTGATTTACCATTATGCACTATTGCCAGGCCATCTCTACAACACTTGAGTACCTAGTAAGAACAAGAATGAATTTGACATGGCCTGTAAAAGAATTAGTGTCCCATAAAAAAGGCATTTAGGTATGGACTTAATTTTTAAGTACATGGTTAAGGCCCAATAAAGGCAATGAAAGTGCAAGTGCATTCATGAATCAGAGCCATAAAATCTTCCTAAATTACATGGTACCTGAAGACCTCTTAATTTTGGATATAATCCAGTTCTTCTTGCAACTGATAGGGGTTTTTCCATTGACTACAATAGGTTCTGGGAACAATTTCAACCAAGATGTATCGATGTATTTTGCTAATAAGGTAGACAACGGATTTGTATCGGATGGTTTGGATAGCGATGATCCTGTTTCAGGCAGCAGGTTGGACTAGAAAATCTCCAGATGTTCCATCCAGTCCTGCTTCTGTATGATTCTATGATCTCTTTTCTCTATAGAAAAACTTCCTAAAGACCACCTTCTGACAATGTCAAGTTCTGCACATCATATAATAGAAGTAAACATATTCAACATTGTTGAGAAACTTTATGGTTGCAAATAACTGAAGTGGAAATTACTAAGTTTTAAGATGAAACAGTTTTAAGAAAAAAACACAACATTAAAAAAATCATAAGCCAGTGGTAGCATAGCTGATGACCTTTCCATTGAGGAAAAAGGTTTTGCCCAAAAATTAATTAAAATATGGTACTTCCATACTAAATCCGTATATTAGGGTTCCGGTTTTGCCCCACTTACAGGTATTTGACAAGAATTTATAAATCACGCTGAATTTACAAACTTTCTGTCTCACAGTCTAAAACATCAACAATTTGAATCATGTTGCCTAATTCATTTTTGTAGTATGTAATTATTTGGTATCATTTTCATTATGAAATAACTAAAGTAGACAATGTTTTAAAGAAGATAAATATGACACAACATTATAAAAAACACTACTGCTTTTGGAAAATGTGTAACAATGTGATCTGTAAAAGGTGTAATTTAAGAATAGAGAAGAAAGAACTAATAGTCATGAAATACGTAACTGAACCAATTTAAGATTACATGATATCACAAAGGGGTGGGGGGGGGTGCTCGCGCACGCAACTGTGTGCCCACACATGCATGGATGTCATCAATACCTACAGATGAATGCTGTAGGTGTATGGTTTCATGACACTGAGCATAGAGCCAGTTCAAACCCCGGGGTTGAACTTTTTCCCACGTTCAAAGTAGGTAAGCTTAAAAAACTTAAAGGAACCCTGCTAACTAATTAAAAACATGCCCCTTTCCTGTTAGCTAGTAGACCCTCATGTTTGGAAATAAATCCTTTAAAAGAAACCTTCCTACATTTGCTTGGGTCCGTTTTTAGCTTCCCTCTCTGCTTTCTGTCTGTTCACACTCCTGTCTGTTACCTCATCAGCTTCAGATTTTATTTGTAAATATTTCCTTGCAGCTCATGGGGCAGGAAGTGCACAAGAGCTCCTCCCCAAGCAGTTCATAAGTGATGCAACTGACAATCCGCAGAACAATGAAAATGGCTATGCACCAACTGCTGTCAAATCCACAAAATAAACAGTCTGAAAAAAATGAATTGCCTTTATTTTCTTTCCATGCTAATAATCACAGGGGCTATTTGTAACAATAGCAAGTACAACACTGTCAAGTGGAAACATGATTTCCAAGTTGGAGTTCCTTTCAGAAAACTGATTAATTCAATTTTCCAGATGTCAGACAGGTATATAGTTACGTATACAGTGGAATTCAATTTTGGAGATTAACACTCAGTCTGATTATTTGGCTATAAGAGTCAGATTCTTATTTCCAAAACCTAGCATTCATTTTTCTGGCACATTTGCCTCACTTATAACTATCAGCTGGTTTCTAGTTTTAGGGCCCAGGCTAGAAGGAAATTAAGTGCTAACAAGAGGCAATCTACTATGCATGTGGTGTTTGCATTGCATTCATCATCACGGTAGAAAAGGACTGTAGGGAATGAAGAGGAAATAGTTATTATGCCAACATGGAAAAAAATGAAAAAATGCCAATCAATTCTACATTGTGCTGTTGGGAAACAGCCGAAAGAAGATGCTTGTTGCAACTCATTGTTTCACTTACATATCCTACATTTTCACTACAGAAATTACTATACCACAGAAAAGAGTTTAATTTTAGTACTGGAAATAATTGGCTGTGTATGGTGTTATATCTGATTTAAGACATTTCAAATGCCATTTTTCTTTTTTTACAAAATAACCCCAAAAATCTTCCAGTAAAAAAATTATAATGAAAATGTTTCTACTCTGATTCCACATCACTCACTCATGCCATTGAGGGCAATAGAGCTAAGTGAAGATGTAAGTACAACTCAGTGAGAGAATTTTGTAGAAAAAGTCACAACCTTTGTTGCAAGTATGATACATATTTAGAAATAGTAACAGATATTTTTCTTTCAAACAGAAGGCTGACTATATTAATTCTGATTGTTAAACTCCATTGCATTGTGTTCTTGCATTAGGTTAAAGAACTTAAGACAAATTCATGTTTAAACCTTCTCGGAGGAAGAAACTCTTATGGACTCTTTAATTAAAAATAATGAGATTTCTATTCTATTAAATAATGGTTTTGGTGTTTTGATATTCTTTTCCTTTGTAATACTTTAGTTCTAAAAAATACTTTGTTTTAAGAAGGCTTTTGGCTATTAAATATTACTGTCATTGCTCCTTGAGGGAGCAGAATTTCAGATACTGAACATAAGGCCTGCTGAAAAATCATGGTAAGTACCTAGGAAATACAACCCAGGAGCCAGACTGGGAATGAGGAAAATATATAATTCTGCTCTGGGTGAGAGGTGAAACCCTGAGACTAGAGATAAGTTGGATCCAAAATGATGAGGAGTCAGAGGGATAAGAGGTACAGTTAAGTCTACTAATATGACTAAGGACATGTTGGGGGACAGAGGAGGAGGAACATGATGCATACAAAACTGTATAAAATTATCTGAGTACTTTTAAGTTACTCAAATAACATGGAGATGAATGTAGTGTTCAAACTTAGGTCTGGAAAATCAGTTGGATTCTTCACAGAATTCAAACTGCATATGCTCAGGTGTTTTGCTGAAAGAAGTCCTGAAAGTTCACTTAACAGTTGGGCAAACAAAAACAATTTTAAATTGGTAAATATTTTCAGTGAAGCCAACCAGTCAAGAGTACAGCAGTATGCTGAACCATTTAGTTATAATTTTTAAGCAAAATGGCTAAGGCAACATTATCTAACCAGAGAAGGTAGAATCTGCATAACGAAGAGCTACAGTAAAATTATATGAACAAGGGGAAAAAAGATGCTGTAGGCTCTGTGAGGTTCTTTAATAGTCAAGATTTGGTGGGATTAAAAAAAAAAAGTCAAAGCCAATGGGAATACTCACACTGACCAACTGCAGCATAATTTTGTGAAGTATGAATTCTTTTGAAAATCCTGCCTGGGTGGTTATAAGTCTACAGTCTAATAGTAGTGTCAAGATGCATATAGAAAATTTTTAAATTAACAATTTTTTATCCAATTCTAATATTATAAAAGCCATAGTCTGTCTGTCCATAATGCTTTATTCTCACTGTGACAGGTTGTCTGAAACAACCAATCAGAGTGCTCCAAAAGTGTTCTGGACAGGAGGTGGCAGCAGAGAGCCACCATGATGGTGGGGACAGAACGGGGTGGGGGGGGGGGGGGAGGGCCCCCGTTGGGGGGGGGGGGGGGGTGAGGCCTCCTGTTTTGTCTAAGAGAGCAAGTTCAGATCCAAGCCTAAGGGCACTTTTACATGTGCTCTGGGGGTGGGGGGCAGCATTTTAATTAGAGTCACTCTAATTAAAGTGCCAGTCTCTTGTGTATCAGTGTCCCTGTGCTTAAAAATGGTGGTAGGGGCACTTCAATCGAAGCTCATTCAACGAGGAGGATTCTTTCAAAAACAGAAAAAAACGCAGGTTATAGAATATGTACCATCATAAAACAGACACATCAATCTCATCTAAGAATCTGTGTCTAAATCAAGCAATTTAAAGTCAATGGTTTGGACATTTAAAATTATATAATATCTTCTTCTTCTTTTCCAGAATGGAAATTGCCATCTCATGTCTGTTTCTACAACAGATCACACATTCACTTAAATACTATATTGTTCAAACATGCTAAAGGGCTGACCTGACACTTTGTTCTTCTTAGGAAGTGTTTTCAGGATTGTTTCTGTACCTTGAATGTGGGTCTTAATCACTTCTCTCCCTTCATTCTAGAAGTTTATTAAAACTGACAAAGCTTCAGGGGTTATTTTACTCATCACAGCTAAGAAAACCCTCTTACAATATGTAAATTTTAATATTTGCTTACTCCACTGATTCACAAGTATAACAAGATTTCCCTTCAGGATAGTAGAAAACATATTTGGGGATGCTGAACAGATAAAACCTGTGGCCTAGTCTGGGCTCGTGGCATATAGGCTTATGCCTGCTTCTTCAGATTATTCACTCCATTTTTTAGGCAAAGTCTGATACTATAGCTTCAGTCAAAATTCTCATCTCCATTGAGGACACCAAAATTCCTTGTTACACACCTATTTATTGATTTAATGGTTAAGAACCTTCTTTTAATTTCCAGCCTATGGCTGCGTCTATACATGCACTTAACTGCAGAGCAGACTAATTAGCTGTGGAATAAAATGTTACCATCTATACGTGTGATGGTATTAGGCCGCAGTAAATGAATTAACACCACTGGGATAATTTACTGTGCCTAAACACACATGTAGATGCTGATTGTGGGTGCAAATTGCACCCAGCCAGTCCAGCCAGCTAGGAGCCAGACTCCTACCTAGCCACATGGCTCCACACTTTCAGCACCTTTCTGCCCCAGCTAGCCCCCTCACCGCCCAGTGTTGCCACCTAGAGCCCAGGGCTGACCTCCTGTACCCGCTGCCAGCCTGGGCCTGTTCCACCTTGGCTCAAAATGCTGCTGTCCCTGGCGCATGTGTAGGTGCTGCACCCAGGAGTAATTTACTCTGACTCAAACTGCTCCAGAATGTATTGCTTCTCATTAGTTGCACGTGTAGATGCACCCTATATGCATCAATGGCTAACACTGTTCTTTAGCTTACACAGCACTTCTCCCTCTCTGGCATTTAGCATCCCCTCTCTGACTGTATTTGTACACAGCAATCAATCCCCCACTAGAATTGTTTATCTCAAATGATAAGCTCCTCGTTCCCTTGATCATCCTAAGAGGTCTTCCCTAAATCTGTTCAGTTTGGATTTATCGTTCTTGAATACAGGTGACTCAAATTGTATACAGTATTCCAGGTGAGGCCTTACAGGCCCTTGTACAATGGCATTAATACTTTCTTATCTCTGTTGGAAATACCAGTCCTGCTGCAAATGTGATCTTAGCCTGCCTTTTTCCTGACTGCATCACATTGGTAGCTCTATTCATCTCTCTGATCAAGTACTGCATTAAGGTCTCTTTCCTTTTCAGTTGTTTCAGTCCCTAATTGGATTTGGTACATCTTTTTACTAACGGTATCACCCTCATGACTAACATTCTCATCAGTATTAACCTGGGTTTTTGGTTGTAGCCCTGTTGGTCTAAGGACATAAGCAGGCAAGGTTCTTTGAGTAGATGTGACATCTTTTTATTAGACCAATTGAGTAGTTGGAAAAAGGTTCTTTGCAAGCTTTCAGGCACAACCACCCTTCCAAGCTTGCAAATAACCTTTTTTCCAACTACTCAATTGGCATAATAAAAGATATCACATCTACCCAAAAAATCTCACCTGTCATCAGTATTAACACTTTCTTTCTCTTTACTGTTCATCCTTCCACTCAATCTGCATTTACATATTGTCGTGTCCTTGTTTACCTGAATTTCCCTTTCCTGTGTACTAAAACCAGGCATAGAGATTATACAAATCTCTCCAAACCTTAACCTTTCATTTATTATCAATTATTCCAGTCTTGATCCAGATATCTCACCAGGTAATTTGATAGATCCCATCATTTGAGAAGACTCCCCCAACCCGGTGGACAAACATTCCCAAACCTTCCTTACTGCATCAGTCTTTGTGCCATCTGTTGATTTTCATTATTTTCTCATGCTTTCACTCTCTTTCTATAGGACAGGAAGGCTTCTACTGAACAGAACTGTTTCCAGCACTTTCCCCAGCTTGGTGTTTTCCTCATTGACCCATTCCAATAGACCTGAAGGAGATCAGTAAGATCTGCTCTGCTCCCCTCAGAGAGCACATCATTTTGGATCTACTCTGGTGATGTCAATCAATTATTCTAAACAAGGAGTCCCCAGGAGTCCCTCTTCCTGGTGTCATTATGTATCTCTGGTTGCCTCTCTTCCCTTGTACAGATCAAGCTCCTTGTTCTCTCTCATCATCTCTGTAGTGTCCTGGTTCCTCCTTAGGCTCTGGTCTCCTGGCTATCTTCCACTGTGTCCTCCTCTCCTTCTGGGATTGATTGCTCTTCTCTTTGTTGCTACCCTATCTTCTGTTTTTCTCCTCACTCTCCAGTGCAGCTAATCTGTCTTCTCTTGTCTATTTCAACACATACGGATCTGATGTCATCTGAACACCAGCATTATTTCTATCTGCATCTCAGGGGCATGCATCAGTTCTCTCCCATGAACTCTATCATACAATACAGCTTCTGTCACATATCCAGTCAAAGAGAATGTATGTTCCACGGATTCTGTATCTAGCCATTCTTATCTCTGCCATACGTCAGTCTATTTCACACCTGTGTTAGTCACCATCATCTTCTCTTCCTTGCCATTGCATTTAAAAAATGCGGTTTATTATTTTACTTGCTGTCCCTTTGCCCCCTTGTGGTCAAATTACAAACTTAAATTATTGCTATAATTCAATGTTTGGCTATGCTGCGAATTGGCAGTGTTACATCTGGTATTGAGGATATACTTTCTTTTTAAGAACAGGTTTTCTTAAAATATTTCTGTAATACTGCTTGTTTACTAAAATAAAAGCAAATATAAGATAAGCAGCAGATCCTCCAAATACTTGCTACCTAGTGCACTGCAGAGGTTTAATAAACAGGTAGGGTTTGTACCCTGGGCAAACTCTATGAGAGAGTTGTTGGGGGGAGGCCATGAGGGTGGGGAGGTTCTATTTGCTGGAGAGAATGAGGTTCCAAGGGGAAAGGTAAGAGTGCAGGGAGTTTTACTTGCATCCAGGGCATGGTATTCCAGCCCTGGCTGTTGCTTCTCCAGCAGCAGTGCAGTATCCGTGCACCCAGCTGTTGCTACAAGAGCAACGCTATCGGGCTGCTTCTGCTGGTAGACTCTGAAGGGGTGCAGACAATTCTATGTTGGCTAAGCTGGTGCCACATTTTCACACTGCGGTTTATATTACTGATGCAGTGCCTTCTACCACAAACAGTTATGTCTGCAGCTGGTAAAAAGCATTTGGAGGATCAGGACCTGACATAAAAGTAGACAAGTTACTTAAATGATTGTAGACAATGGGAAAGAAACCAAGATTTCTTGTAAGAAAAGCACATGATATATATATATATATATAAAGTGAAAGTAGCTAAAATAGATGACAATTGAATCTGATCAAAGAAGAGATTCTTGCCCCACTACATCTCCTCAGTGTTGCTCTAGGGCTGGTAAAGGGGAAATTTCTCTAGTGCAAAAGCAACATAGGGATGGCATGTGCCTGGGTGTCATACCAGGAATGGAAAGGGGCACTCCTGAAGAGGAGAAGGCACGAGCTAGCAATTTTGGACTGTTGTCAAGCCCAGAGCTGCTCTGACCCTTTCTGGATAAAGCAGGATATGAATCTAAATAATCATGATAATAAAAATTGGCTGGTATCAGCTGCCATAAGTTAAAGTATAGGAAGCAAGGGGGTCTTTTACTGGACCAACTATATAATACACACACACACACACATATATATATATACATATACATATACATACACACACACATATAGATATAGATATATAGCTATATCTATCTATCTATATCTAGCTATATATATATATACACATATAGATATAGATATATAGCTATATCTACCTATCTATATCTATCTATAGACAGACAGACAGACATATCTCACATGCTATATATCTATACATAAAGGTAGATCGATAGATCGATTTATGTACACACAAACACACCATGTATGTGTATAGTATATATGTATAGTACATGCATAATCATACACACACGATACATACCCAATTTAATTTTTTTTTTAAAGGAATTGTTACAGTCTCAGACTCTAAATGTTATGATTGTCTATGTCTGTAAAGCACATACTTTAAGTAAAGCATATGGAACCCAAAGAAAAATTATTTAGTTACTGGTACTGCTATAGAGTTCTCACTGCATAAAATTTTAACTTTTAGAAGATTTTAGGTCAGTTGTAACATTTACTGCTGGTTGAAATGTTATGCCAAACTAATTTTGTTCAGTCTGATAAAAGAACGTTTTTTCTGTTGTTGATTGTTAGCTATGCAATTTTTTTTATACAACTTAAATACCTGTTTCTTCTTTTTCATGTCTGAGTTCATAATGGTTGTTCTTGAGCAACCCAAAATATTACACAACATAATGTTCTGTGATGCAGTGTAATGAAACACAATCATTGCTACAGGTATTTACTATATTTGCCTTAATACAAGACAATATAAAATAAATACTAGAAAGAACAATGTTTTTATAATTTTAGAGAGTCATACTGTATTTTGAGTTGTTGCACATTTGGGATGTGACAGTTATTCTCTTCCTAGTCACTTGATTCATGAATAGTGACATTTTCAAGCACTTGTATTTGTTTAACAAGTGTTCAGGGAAAAATGTTCAATAGTAATAAGTAGACAAGTGGCTCTAAACCAGACCCTTTCATACTGACACATTTATCTGACCATTTATGAATGCCAGAGTTTGTAATTTGGGCAAGCATTTTCCAAAAGCAGTCCATAATAGTGGTCACCTATAAAAACTTGCCAGTTCCTTTAAAACATTGCTTCCATCACCAAATCCAGTGGCAAAATTTCACTGATTTCAGGGATATCAGTTTTCTAAAAGCCTGTTCTTAAGTAACAATACCTCAGTATTTATAATATTCCCCTAAAATAGGGGATACATAGGAAACACCTCCATATCTTGCTTCTTAAAAGCTAAATGATCAGTGGCAATTGCTCCCAACTATCTTTGGAAAGGATCTTCAATGTTAATTTTTTTTCAGGACAGATAGCAATAAAGGAAGAAATTGAGCCTGATCTTGAACATTCCTACTGTACGTGAAATTATCTGCACAAAAGCTAAGACCACAGTCAGCAAAACTAGCCTCCCATGGTAGTATCCAGCTATAGAAGAACTGCTTTGATGAATCTCATGCAAGGATAAACCATATGCATAAATGCTATGTGGTCACAGGTTGAGATAGATTATGTTTTCAGGACCAACACAGATAATTTTAAGAAAAATGTCAAATAAAACTATAAACAAAACAGCAACAGCAGAAGGATAAGAAGAAAAGTGTTGTAGCCAGAACTGCAGATAATGAAATAGTAGCTGCATTAAAAAGATTCAGTGTTCCTGATTCTTTTTTAAATTAGAAGGTCTCCTTCATTCAAATATAATGGAGTGACATTTAGCTTGCAAAATCTACAGCTCACAGAAACAGTAGGCTGGTGGTTTGGTTGCTATACTCAGCAGAAGCTCATGTATGTGAGGTAACAAGGCCTGGAATTAAACGCATGTCACAGCCAAATTCCTACCCAGTAGTGTAACTAGGACAGGGTGACTGGGACAGCAGCCCTGGGCACCAACTTGGAGGAGGAGCAGAATAATAGCAGCTGCTGCAGCAGTCACACAATCACACCAGCGGCACCCAGAAGTTGCTGCCACCTCCAGGTGTCCCCGTGCACTGCCCCGTACACCCAGCTGCCTTGTTATGCCTCTGTTCCTATTGGTAAACCAGAGATAACTTGAAATTTTGTTATACTGGGCAGCACAGGAGTGGGGTGGTTAGGAATCAAGTCCCTACCTCCCCATGCAGGAGCTGTCATGGTTGTGGTGGCAGTACAGGTTGCTGCCATCTCAGCTGAAGTTTCCTGAATGGGGGCTGCTACAGTGCAGGCTCCCCAGGACTGCTGTTCTGGAGACCCCTGTGAATCAGTACCCAGAGTTGATGCCCCACTCACCCCTCCCTCCTTCCCTCAACCAAGTTATGCTACTTCAGTAAACCATCAGAAATGACCTGACATATGTACAATCAAATCATTTTTATGAAATTTTCATTGAATCTTATATCTCATTATGTGCAGCAACTGCTGTCATAGAAAACCAACAAGCCTAGAGCATCAGATATTCTCTGGTGGATCTTTCAGACCCAAACCTGCTTAGCTTGTAAGATGAGACAAGATCAAGGCTACGTAGACAAGGAAGGCCATCTGTTTTCAATGATCCAGCTGCTATCCCTTCAAATTCAACTCACTGTGGACTCCCATAATTTATTAATCCCAGGGTAAACCTGTAAATCTACAATATCATTATTTGACTCCTTCATTCTGTTAGCTGGAGCATTTTTATCACCTGCTGTGCAGGTAAGAGCCAAAAAGTTAAGGAGATTTGTAAACCTTTCTAATTAATATCTACTTTCTTTTAAGTTACCAAGGCTCCAATTCAGCTTCGTACTTAAACACGTGCTGGGTTTTCTGCATACCAACAGTGCCACCGAGGAACTTACGCTGTTCTACTTCTTACCAAATTTAGTGCCCAGTGTTTAAAGTACAGCCCTTTTGTTTGCATGTTTCTGAGCTGACCCCTACATTGATTTCTTCCAACATGGCAAGGGCAAGAGGACTACATATTACCTATGCCATGTTTACCTTTTAAAAATAAAACAAGTCTGGAGTTTTATGAACAGAAGGATGTGAGAGATTAAAAAGTGAAAACTAATTTCTTAATCAGAAAACCTAGAATTGGCTAAGTCGTCAGTTGCATGTTTTTTGTTTGTTTGTGGTTGGGTTTTTTTAGTTCCTTTCCATTTGGAAAATGATCACATTTAGTCCTAGGATTGATTTCAACCTGAAAATACATAGCTTCAGTTCCAAATGTTACAACCTTGGCTCTGCAATCCTTTAGCTAAAGGCCTATTTAAACAAGATAATATACCTTCATATTTGCATTCTGTCTCTCTCTCTCTCTGCATACACTCACACACTATGCATATACGAAGGTATATTATATATATTGCTATCTCATGTCTGATTCTATTAAATTTGGGTCACCCATATTCAAGAAAGAATTAAAACTGAACAGGTTTTGGGAAGATCTCTTGGGATGATCAGGGGAATGAGGAGCTTATATACAAGATTCATAGATTCATAGACTGCTAGGGGCTGGAAGGGACCTCGCAGATCATTGGGTCCAGCCCCCCTGCTCTAGGCAGGAAGACAACTGGGGTCAAGTGACCCCAGCAAGGTGACTGTCCAGTCTCCTCTTGAAAACCTCCAGGGTAGGTGACTGCACCACATCTGGAGGGAGTTTATTTCACAGTCTGGACACCCTGACTGTAAAGGAGATTTTCCTGGTATTAAGCTTGAAGCGGTCTTACAGGAGTTTGTATCCATTGGTTCTGGTCTTCCCCGGGAGTGCCCTAGTGAACAGCTGTTCACCGAGCTCCTGATGCCCTCCTCTGATATAGTGGTAAGCCACTATCAAGTCCCCTCTCAGCTTTCGCTTCTTTAGGCTAAAGAGGCCCAGGTCCCTCAGCCTTTCCTTGTATGGCTTGCCTTGCAAGTCCCTGATCATATGGGTGGCTCTTTTCTGGGTCCTCTCATGGGGTTGTCGGGGTGGGCGGGAAAAAGGCGCCAAAATTACATCCCCCCTGCACTGTCCTTCTACAGGGCCTGGAGGGGCTGTTCCCGTGCTCCCTGTTGGCCCTGCATGGCCTGGCCCAGAGGAAGTGAAACATCTCTAGTTGTTTAGTCTGGCAAAATTAAGTTTAACAAAGGATTTGAATTCTGTGTATAGTTAGGGAGAGGCGACACTACGTACTAGAGAGAGAGGAGTGCTATGTAAGCTAAAGGACAATGCTAGCCACTGATCCATATAGGATGGAAGTGTGTGTGTGTGTGTGTGTGTGTGTGTACCTGAGAAACTATGAAGGAATATTTCATCCAAGTAAATTACGTTTCATAAAAAAAAAAATCTCCCACACAGAACGATAGAACTGTGTCTGTATATGATAAATGAAAAATGCTGTACCATAATGACTCCATAGGAAAAAAAAATGAGTGGGTTAGTCAGCCTTTAAGACACGGTATTCCAGGCTCTTTAAGCAAACATCTTAGAGAGAGAGAAAAAAGGATTGTACAGAAAATGCAGTTACTTTTCACCCTGGGCAGGGTTGGTTTTTTTTAAATTTCTTGAGTGCATGTGTTTTATTCTCTATTTACATCTATCAAAATATAGAGCAAACCATCACATGCTACCATAACCTATTACTTCAGCCTTTTTAGCTCTCCATCTCTCCTTTCTGCATTTTAACTTTATTAAGCTTTGTGACATGATGACTATCATTCAGGCTGAAGAAAGCTGGACATGAATCCTTGTAGAGCCCTTAAACACTACTGGATCATTGCTAGGTGATGAAAAGTGCATCATCCATCCAGGGAAA
>NW_005842190.1:2046607-2047684 GCF_000455745.1 Alligator sinensis
GTATAAAAGGCTTGAGTGGTTTCCGCCCAAGTTGGAGGACTCCACGAACACCGGGAGGAGGAGACTTCACGCTGTGTGAAGATCTCTAAGCGCTGCGGATCCTTACGGACCCAACGCATTTCAAGCAGGCAACAGAGGTCTGATCAGCCTCTAGCCTCTCCCCGTCGCCGATCGCAGCCTAGACGTATCCCTCCCTGCGCGCAAAAGAACCGGACCCACGGAGCCTAGCAAACTTCGTGTGGATGAGTGAGCAGAAGGACCCACGGAGCCTAGCAAACTTCGTGTGAGTTTATTCAGAGCTCTTTCGGACAAGTACTTTCTTCGGTTGACACGACGGGCTCGCGTGTTTAGAGACTTCAGCCGGATTGGGCTAGAGTTCATGAGTTTAGAACTCTTGTCTGCCTCTCTTCTTTCCTGTCTGTAACCACAACTCAAGCAAGTTTTCCAGCCTACACCACGACCATCTTTGGTGTAAGTAAACAATCTTTAAAACTACCGCTAAGCGGTTGTGCCTAATTCCAGCTCGTCGCCCTCCCTCTCCGATCCAGCATGCCCGGGCTGCTGGCCACAGCCCGCGTGCAGCACGGAAAAGGGCTTGGGTCCCGGCCCGCACAGCAAACAGCACTTGGAAGCCCAGATTTCATACCTTCATTTTGAAAGTGGCTAAAGTAGACGGCAATTGAATCTGATCAAAGAAGAGATTCTTGCAAAATAGATGACAATTGAATCTGATCAAAGAAGAGATTCTTGCCCCACTACATCTCCTCAGTGTTGCTCTAGGGCTGGTAAAGGGGAAATTTCTCTAGTGTAAAAGCAACATAGGGATGGCATGTGCCTGGGTGTCATACCAGGAATGGAAAGGGGCACTCCTGAAGAGGAGAAGGCATGAGCTAGCAATTTTGGACTGTTGTCAAGCCCAGAGCTGCTCTGACCCTTTCTGGATAAAGCAGGATATGAATCTAAATAATCATGATAATAAAAATTGGCTGGTATCAGCTGCCATAAGTTAAAGTATAGGAAGCAAGGGGGTCTTTTACTGGACCAACTATATAATACACACACACACACACATATATA
>NW_005842191.1:0-8933 GCF_000455745.1 Alligator sinensis
GGGTTTGTACTGGGGGAAGGGTCTGGCTTTGCCAGCAGTGGGCTCATTGGCACATGAGCAAAGCACAATGCCATTGCTCCAGGACAGGGAGATGCACTGTGGGGTGTTCTGCACGAGCTGGAAGACCCGCAGCTTTTTCACACGAGGACTGGGGTTCTGCGGCTAGCAGCCGGGTTAGTGCAGGCATTGAGCAGAGCAGTGCTGGGCGCAGGACTGACCCAGGGTCACAGCCCGCCTGTTATCAATCACAAGGGTGCTTCGTGCTAGTTCAGACACATGACCAGAAGAGCAAAGCAGCAATCTGTACCAAGCTCGAGCGCTAGGTTCAGTGCCTGCTTCCAACTCCAGGGGCCAGTTCAGATGAGGGATCATTTGGGGGTTACTGCGAGACCTTTCCAAAGGATGGGGAGGAAGCTCACAGCTTCTCCGTTCTCCTGCCCAGCTGCCTTCCTGCTCCCTGGCCAAAGGTAAAAACTCACCTCGCCAACAAGGCGCTTCCTTCAAAGCCAAGGAGGGCCTGCAGCCTCACCCAGCCCCTGGCACAGCTCCGGATATGGGATAGGATCCCCGCTGCCCTGCTCCACCCCGCCCGAGTCCAGCAGTACATGCAGCACAATGTGGGGAGCTCCCAATCACTCCTTCCTGCTAGGAGTTAGCTGGCTGAGCAGGGAGCCAGACCCTCCCACAGACACGCGTGAAAGCCAGAGCTTTGTGTTAAAAAAATAGTCCGTGCTTTATTTACTTGTCGGTATAAAAATAACGTTGAAAGGAAAGGTGGTCTCCCAAGGGTCCGGGAGGGGCAGACGTTTCTCAAGGGCAGGGTGCTTCATTCCCAAATCCTATCCCCACCCCAAGACAAGCCTCCCTCCCTGACCCTGGGCCTCAGGCCTGGGATCCCCTCTTCGACACAACCTTCCAATCCTCTCACTCCTGGTTAAACGAGCAAACCTGAGAGGAGGCAGGGCAGTATGGTTCACCCAACACGTTGATGGAAGGGTGCCACAGGGGCAGGAACACAGAGGCGCACAAATCCCTTGTGAACTTTTCATGCCAAAGACAGACTTGACAAGGACCCCCAGGCAAGAAAGCCCCTGGCAGGGCACTGCCACCCTGATCATCCCCAACATGGGAGCAGCTTCTAGACACAGACTTGCCTTGGCAGGGTGAGATGCCCAAGAAAGGTCACCTGTAGCCTTCTGAGGCACTCACCCACTGCCACGCTCCCCATCCCCATCCAGGACCCTGATGCTCACCACACCCCCTGCACACCCCCCCACCCCCACAGAACAGAGCAGCTAGGGATCCAGGGTGAATCTGGATCTACCTAACAGTGACAGAAAACGGGATAAGGAGCTCCACCCTCCTCAGCCCTCTTGCCAAATCTGAAGGGGCTTGTTGGGGCACAGGCAATGATCCAGACTCCAGAGGGAGCCAGTGGGATGCCAGGACACGCGTGGTGCACTAGGGAACAGCCACGAGAGCAGGAGCTTGCAGAAGCAGAAAGCCAAAGCTGGGCCTCAAAGGAACATACAGGAAAACCATGCGACAAATCCACTGCCTTTTGTACAAGGGGGATAAAACACCAGAGAGCCTCGTGCAGCCCTGGGGCACTGCAGACGGTTCAGAGCAAACCCTTGGGAAAGGACACCCCACCCCTCACATACCACTGGCTCTGGCACACAGACATGAACACAAGGCTGCTCTCAGGAGGGCTCCATCCCCGTGTCATCCCCAAGGCCCTGGCTGCCAGGTGGGGCTGTCACAGGGTGTGGGGGGAGGTGTCCCCAGGTCACGACTGGGCATGAGGGATCCACTGATGGTCCATTGGCCGCCGTAGAAGCTCCTCCACGTGCCTTGCTACGTCCATCGTGTCGTCCAGGTCAAAGTCCCCTTCAGGGTCCAGCACAGCCTCGGGGCTGGGAAAGGAAGACGCCACGAGAGTCAGGGTCAGACAGGCAGTGACGTTCTCCTGCTAAACACCCTCTTGATCGCCAAATTCGGAATCGGGGAGGAATTTCTCCCCTGGGTCAGACAAGCACACCACAGGTGTTTTAAGGCCTTCCTCTGTACCTACGAGGCATAGTCTTGTTCCTAAAATCTTCTGTCACAGCAGTGGCAGTGCCCTCGTCTCCCCTACTTTTACTTGTGCCATTTCATACACAGGCTGTTTGGGGCACTGTGCTTGGTAGCCGAGCCTGAAGGTCTGACGTAGTGATTGTAGGGATACCTTGGGTTAACTATGGCATGGGAACATGGGGACAGGATTCGATAGTCCAGGAGTCCCCTTCCAGTCCTATGTACCCCAGGCCCCACTGGCATAGGGAGGCCCTGACCCCACACCTCCTGCTGGCCTGTGGTGGCACTTACTTCTGTGTGTACATGTTGTAATGGGTCTGGGATCCCACGGCAGGAGATGGTGCTTGATCCATGTAAGTGGCTGACCCAGGGGTTGAGTCCCCAGATGCGGTGGCAAACCTGGAACAAATGAGAGGTGATGTGGGGACTTGGTACTGCAGGAAGGCCTGACCAGGAGCTGCCCCAGACCCAGCAGCTCTGCCTTGGCTGGACTAGCAGCTCCTGTCTTGCCAGCTTTGGTTCTGGCTCCTTTTTGCCACCTCAGTGCTGCTGTCAGGGTTGTTTATCAGGCAGGCTCTGTCTAGGAAGGACACCCACTGGAGTCCTGTTCCTGTGTCACAACTGTGCTGTTTGTCCTGGGAACAAGGTTCTGAGCACATAGCCAAAGTCACGAGGTTTTATCCCCTCCAACCACAAACTGACAGAAATTGCAGCAGGAGGTGGCACAAGCAGCACCTGTATTGTCCTTGAGCTTATTCTGTTCACATCTGCCCACCCAGTATTCGGCTCACTCACTCACCCCACCCCACAGGGCCAGATAGTTACTGGGCCCGGTTTTAATCATCCCGGTAGGGCCCTCTCATTTCTGCTGCCCAAGCCGGACTCCACCCAGATACAGCGGGTGTTTCATGAATCACCTCTTCCTGTAGTGTGGTTGACCATGTAGGGCTGCTCACTGCCTCTGCAGACCTGGAGTGCTGGCTGCCTCGGTGGCTGTTCTCCCCAGCTTAAGCCCCCAGGGCACCCCACTTCTTGGACAGCCCTGCTGGGTCTGCAACATTCAATCCCCAGCTACGCTAGAGGCTGGGAACCGGACTTGAGGCCTGCACATCAGTGCACTTGCTTAGCATGGAGAAATCAGGGAAGGGGCAGGAGAAGAAAATCTGCTAAGGGCCTTGTGGGACACCGATAGATGTACTCACTCTGGCACCACTTGTTTGATCTGTGGCTTCACGTATCCATCCACAGCTTTAGCTACAGGTGAAGGGAGAGAGAGAGGAGGCAACACTGAGGCATGGAGATACCAGAGCACGTTGCAAACACAAGCTGGGAGTGGTGGCATCCCCAGGCTAGCAGCAGCAGCAATCTGTGCCTACCATAACCATCACCTTGTGCCTACCAGGGCTGTTAGTCTGGGGCATTTCCATGCCACACAGCAGGAAGCCACTGAGAAAAACAGGAGAGCAAGAATGAACCCAACCCCCGCAGGCGCAAAGCAACATAGCTTCCTCGAGTCTCACACACAAGCCGGCATACCCAAAGAATGTGAGGGAAGCAAACTGAACCACGGGGGACAGAGCTACCTGGCGTGGACTCACAGGGAACCGGCGTGTAGTACTTGGAGAAGACCTCGTCCTTGGGCCGGTCAGGGAACACGTAGATGAGGTAACTGAGGTCACCCAGGCGGTCAGCCAGTGAGCGGATGGAGAAGTCTCTGGTTGTGAAGGGCATCAGGTTCCAAAACATCCTTTCAGCTGGAAATGCAATGGGAGGGAAACAGGACAGTGAAAACCAGAACTCCCAAGTTTCCTCTGTGCCACGGGGCATCTGAAGGGCTCAGGATGCTCTCACTCGTCTCCTGTGCTCAAACCACGCGAGGCAGGTTCGAGAGACTGGCTTAAAAATTCAGAGACTCCTACAGGGCAATTAAGAGGCAGTCCTCCTTCACACCCAGCTCTCTCAGCTTCTACGTGGCACCTGAGTCCCATCAGCAGGCTTTTCCCCACTCCCCCAAGAGCTACCAGCTTCCTGGCTTGTGTAACCATATGCTGAGGCCCCTATGCCATCAACTGACTCCAGGAGCTGGGGCTTTAAAAACAGCACCAAACAAGGCAGGCTCTCAGGACAAAGATCGCAAGAGCTGGCCACTCTGCTGGTGCTGAGGCAAGTTCGAAACTGCTGTGAATATCTGTCTCAAGGATGTCTTCCTGAGTATCAGCTTAATGAAAAGAGCTTCTCTCTCTTTGACTTTAAACCTCCCCTTGCAACATGCACCCCGTCACAGGCCAGCACCATCAGCACTAATGAAAAAGGAAACTGAGATCAGCCTGCCCTTGTCCTTCCTGAACGAGGAGTCGTCTTGAAGTTCTTTCAGGTTTACTGTGGAGCGGCACTAGTGATGCTAAAAAGAGACTGCTTTGAATCATGGGGAAATAGGACTGGGCGGGGGGGACCTCGGAGGTCATCTAGTCCAACCCCCTGCCTGAGTCAGGATCAGCCCTACCCAAAATCATAGAGAAGTACATTTTTCTGTTAATTTAAACCTGCTTGAAGCCCAGTTCTCATGAACAAAATACCACATAAGAGACTTACTGGCATAGAAATTGCATTGGCCAATGCATACCCAATGAACCACCCTGGGGTTAAGACATGAGGAAAGAATCACTGTAAAGGTGAAGAATGCTGCAATTCAAGCAACCCATATTAGACTACAAAGAAAAGCAGACATGCTGCTCATTTTGAGCTCATATACAGGCATCCTGGGTACAGGGCATGGCAGAAAGGGAGCCTGGTTCGGACAGAACAGCCTTACCCGCTTCACGTTGGGTGTGATACTGGCCTAAGCAACGTGTCTCCTTACAGAGACAGGAAAAGCTGTAGGCAGTACAAAGCCCTGATGTCCACAAGGGGGCTTGCTCTGCTCTGATCAAACCCGGGAGAGTCAGCGCTGATGCACAGGAATAGAGCAGGGCAGGCTCAGCCAGCCCAGTGAGAGGGTTTGCTCTGTATCCAGGCAGGAGCTCTCCCCTCTCCAACCTTGGAGGCGGGAGTTACATCAGGGACGTGTCTGGCTCCACGACCTCCAGAGAGCAAACTCATGGGAGTCAAACTTCCAAGCAATGGTGATGCCGCCGATCTCCGAGTCACTGAATCGCAGCAGGAAGGTCCCATCCGGCTTGTTGATGAGCAGGTCGTGCGCTTGCTGCTTATTGACAAAGCCCAGAATGGCCCTAGGAGGCAGAGAGGGGAACCAGTAAGGGGCTGGGGCCTGCAGTGTGCCTCGGAAATGGGCTCTGCCAGGCTGTACCAGCCACCTTGGAAAGCAGAATGCTCACCCATCGTTCCAATGGGGCTTCAAATGCTTCTTCAGCACCTCCATAACCCCATCAAACCACTGCCAGAAGGTGTAATTCCGTCCAGGCAGGTTTTCCTGTTTTAATTGAAAGAAAATATCTCATAAAAACCCCCCAGCAAGACAGATGAGCATTTCTCTCTCCAGCCGATTCCCTGTTTAGTGGCAGCTGCATTTCGCACCATTCCAGCTTCAGCCACAGTGAGACAAAGCCCACCAGGAAACTCCTGAACCGGCAGGGCACTCTAGATAAGGACAGCCAGCTCACATCCTCACCTGCATCAGCATGGACCTGCTAGGGGCAGGTAAGCCTTGGTTACAGGTGAAAGGGAGGCTCACACAACCATTCACTTTGTGCATCTTTACAAACAGCTGCACACTGGATTGTGGTAAGAAGCAACTGCCTCTGCTGCCATGGGGATTTCTGACTGCAATGCCCACTGTAAGGGCAATAAACAGGAATCCTGGAGCATTTCATGCCAGGTGTCCCCTGCTCCAGCTCCCTTAAAAGGAAAGGGACATTTCACCTCTGCTGAAAAGAGATGACACTTGATTACTGCAGTGCCCCATCCAGCACATGTGTGTGGCTATTAGCACTCCTTGCTCAGATCAAGGCGAGACCCTGCATGCCCAGTACTGGGCGCCTTCTGGCACATCAAGGTCCTAACCAGCACAGCTTACCCTGTTGAACTGGGACCAGGACACAGTCATGCTATTGTAGTCCTCCAGGTGGTTGCTGGTGCTGTTGAAGAGCTTCTGGGCCAGGAACACTAGGTTCTCCTTCGTCAGCCCCCGGTTGCTCTGAACTTCAGCCTTGAACTTCATGTTAAGTGCCTCACACAACTGGGGCCACAGCACCTTGTCGGGCACAGCGAACGGCACCCGGCCCTGCAGAGAGATGGTGCCACTGGGAGTCAGGTTGCATCAGGCACCTCCTGGATGGGCATCAGGCACCAGGGGCTCTGTAGCCATCATCCTGACCTACCCCCAATACTCCTACCCTCCCACTGCTGCTGGCCAGGGCAGGGCCATGTCCATGACTGGGATGCAGCAATGCAGTACAGAACGGGTGAGAGTCAGGACGGGTCAGACCAGGGCTTGAGAAGTACCGGGCTGGAGCAGACCATCAGCCCTGCTAGCTTGGGAGGCCAGGGTCAGTCCAGAACACCCAGGGCCCACATGTCATATGGGAGGAGGGGCACAGGATAGCTACCCCTCCTATGCAGGGTTTGGAAATCTGACCCCTCCTCTGATGCTGCGGGCACTGCCTACTCACAGGCTCCGCGAAGGCGTTATCCCAGAGCACAGTGGCTGTGGCGTTGTTGTCCTGGCTCCCATGCACGATCACCACCACAGGCAGAGACAGCGTCTGTGGGAGCAGCAGGGATGCAGATCAGGGGGGAGATGGGAAGGGGGCGCTGGGCACTGCAGAGGCATATCCTGGGGCTGCAGGAGGAACCAGGGCCCCTGGCTCCTCCCAGAACTCAGGAACAAGGAAGCCCCAGGGAGCACCACCCCCTTGACTACTCAGCTGATGCCAGGGTGGGACTGAGCTGTGCTCTGCCAGCAGCTCTTCCCCCCCGTGTTGTGCTGGGATGTTCTGAACTGGACCCAACACCCACCCCCCACAGGGAAGCTGCAGGCTCCACAGGCTTCTGGCCCCAATGTGGCCACACTGGTTGGTGACTGGAAGCTGTCACCTCCCTCCCCAGCACCATCTCCAGGAACCAGCCCAGCCCACATCACCCCCTCTGCTCTTTGACTGCCCTCCTCCCTATGAGTGACATGCTGCAGCCAGAGCATGGTGAGCAGCTATAGAGCCAGTGTTCTCCACCCCAGTGCAGATCCCTAAAGGGCTCCCAGTCCCCCAACACCTGCCCCAAAGGGCTCCAGGCCTTCTCTGCCAGGCCAGGCCCTGCAGCAGGGGCACCACCAGTGCAGGGCCAGCTTTACCTTGACCTGGAACACCAGTTCATTGCCACCAACACTGAACTGAGACTCGAAGAGGATGGTGAACTTCTCCTCGGTCACCGACTCAGCGCCACGCCGGTCTGAGCGCTTAATGCGCTTCAGGGACTGGAGGAGGCAGGGAAGAGCATGAAAGGCGGGTGGGATAAGAAGGGGAGCAGAGGCAGGGGCAGTGCCCTGGGCCCGGCTCTCACCATGTTCCTGAAGTGTGCACTCAGTGTGCCCGTGGCCTGGTGGTACTCCATCACACAACAGTTGTTCAGGATCTCCCCGCTACTCTCACTGCAATGGGAAAGCACCAGCTCAGGGGGTGGTGCTGGCTACCACCACAGCCCACCCGGAGGCAGGGAGCCAGCACAACTCCCACAGCCAATCTGCAGGGGAGAGGGTGGCTCAGCTCTCCCTAAGAACAGAGAACCAGCTTGTGGGGCTGGAGTCCAGCTACAGGAACAGAGAATGAGCAATGGCTCAGTCCTGTGCAGTGTCACCTGCTGGCAGGGCCAGGCCCTGAGTGCCAGCTGGGGTCTCCTGTAGATGGGCCCCCAGCCAGGGCAGTGAGGAAGGGGCAGGCTCCATCCTCAGTGGTATAGGAAGGAGCACACTCACATGGCCCCACCCTCTGCTCGGCAATTCCTTACGCATGCCCAGTGCTGGGGCCAGAGGGGTGAGGGCATTTATGCTCTGTGCTGGGCTCTCAAGAGGGGCAGCCTGCCTTGTAAGCAAGGAACCCCCGACAAAGGCTCTTCCCAGCTCCCCACCCCAGAGTTCTCCTATCCCCAA
The DNA here is from genome assembly GCF_000455745.1 of Alligator sinensis. Taxonomy (NCBI): domain Eukaryota; kingdom Metazoa; phylum Chordata; order Crocodylia; family Alligatoridae; genus Alligator; species Alligator sinensis. The sequence goes on from NW_005842191.1 coordinate 8,177, forward strand.
CCTCCAGGGGGCTTTGCCAGCAGGCAGAGTGCCCCCTGCTTGGTGTCCCCCAGGCACTGCCCCCCCCAGGGTGCGTGGGAGGGCCATTACTTGCGGGTGCTCTCATTCTTCAGCAGGGCTTTGGCTTGCTGCTCACTGATGATGGTGGCCTTAACCTGGGGCGGGTTCATGTGCACGTTCAGCTTCCCCCCAACCAGAAGCCGCACCGTGGCCGCAAACTTGGTCTGTGTCTTCAGCACCTGGGGGGGCTGCTTCTCGATGATGAAGGTGCTGGGGGAAGACACTGGCGTCACTGCCACGGTGCCAGGGCAGGGCTCACCCATGGCAGGGGGAGGCCTTCACCTAGCCCCCACTGTGGGGTCTGCAGCCCCTAATCCCCTTTCCTAGCCTCCTAGAAACCTGCTGCCCAGGCCCGTCTAAGCCCCCAATACCACTACTCACTGAGACTCCCCTCAAATCCCACCCTACTCCTCAGCCTGGTGCTCCTCACTGACCACATCCTGCCTGATGGGGGTTCCCAGAGCCCGAATGATGAGTCCCAACTGTGTCCTGACCTGGCCTGTGCCCCCTGCCTTCCCTGCCCAGCCCCTGTGGGGAGAGACTGGCCAGGAGCCTGTCAGGGACCAACCTGGCTCTGCCCCTCCCCCCTCCCCGCATTACCTGGTCACCAGGGCAGAGATGATGTCAGTGATAGTGCTGTTGAGGTCACCCAGCATCTCCTCCACAGGGCCCGGGATCGGCAGGTGCTGGGACCCGT
>NW_005842191.1:9081-20048 GCF_000455745.1 Alligator sinensis
TGCTGGCACACGTGCTCGGCCCGACGGATCTGCTGCCGGTTCTGCCAGATGATCTCAGCCAGCTTCTCACACCTGAGGGCCAGGCCCAGTTAGTGCTCGGACAGGGCCCAGGGGAGACGCTCAATGCCCTTCAGTTCTGTGTGCAGGCCTCCTGCCCCTGGCCAGGCCTTCTTCAGGATGGAGCTCCCTATCTGGCCAGTCCCCACTGCCCCAGACACAGGGGACCCCACTCTGGAGGGCTCCAGCCAACGCCTGGGGCTCAGCCGCACAAGAGAACCAGCAGCGCAGCCTGATCCCGAGCAAAGAGAGATGCCTCCCCTCGCCGGCACACACCCAGCAAGCATCATGTCTCTCTGGGGCTGGCCCACCTCAGGGCCACTGCTCAGATGTGGGGCACAGCCAGTGACTCCCTGAACCCAGGGCTCTCCTAGTGCTGTACGGCTCCTTCCTGGCCAGTATTCACCATAACCATGCTCAGACTGACCAGGAGTACTCTGAGACCCAAGACCCGAGCTGCCTTGCCCCACAGGGCCCTGAGCCCCACTGCCAGCATGGCAGATGGCGCAAGGTGGGACACACCAGGACTGCAGCATGTCCAGGGTGCCCTCTGGGGGGCCACCATTCCCCGCCAGCTGCTGCCGCCGCTTCCACTGGATCAGCTCATCGTCCAGGATGGTCGTCTGCTGTTTCCGCAGCAGCTGCAGGGTTTTCTGGTGCTTCTCAGCCAGCTCCTGCAGGGAGTGGGGCAGGGATGTCACTGCTGGGTGGTAGCAGACCTAGGGCAGGGCTGGGGAGGGCTGGGGTCACCCCAGGCCCTGTGGGGGCTGGGCCAGTACTCACCACACGATACTGCTGTAGTGTCTGGGCCTCCCGGTGCAGCCAGGCCTCCAGCGATGCCTTCTTCTGCTGCAGTGTCGTCTCCCGGGACATGCGCTCCTGGGGACCCAGCTGTGAGAGCTGGGAGAACTGGGCTGGGGAGGAAGCAGAGTGTTAGGGCCAGCCCAAGCCTCACTGGTACTGGGGGATCCCTGACCCCTCACTGATCCTTCAGGGGCCCAGTGCTGTCCTGGTTCATCCAGAGGGGAAATGTGCTCCCCAGGCCCTTGCCCTGGTGAGGTGACACCATGGGCTGGCAGCTTTAGGCACTGGGGACTCCCAGGCTGTGTTGTGACAGCAGGCCCTGGGGTTTAACTGAAAAGGCTCCAGCCCCTTTCCCCTTGTGCCACCTCCCAGGGCAGCATCTCACCTGCAACTGCACTGGGCAATTGGAGGACAGAGTCTGTGCCAGCCCCAGCCCCAGCCAGGCACCTGGCACTCCCTGGCTCAAAGATGGTGGAAGTCACTGAGACATTTGTTTGCTCAGGTGGGGCCTCCTCAAGGCTGTGAACCTGGAGTGAAACTGCCTCTACCCTGGGGGTCCTGCCCCTGGGGCTTCCCCTGCACTCCTCTGCATTGGCCACAGTGGATCCCCCTGCCCCACCTTGAAGGCGCATGTTCTCCTGGTACTGGATGATGAAATACTCCTGTGTCTGCTGCAGCTTCTTCAGCTCATTCTCTGTGTCCTGGGTGAAGAGTCTCAGCTCCTCAAAGATCTGGTTTATCTGCAGGTGCTTCTGGGACATTGTGTCCACCAGGCTGCCGGCTGGGGATGGGCTCTGCTGAGATGGGGGGTCCTCAGGTCAGGGCAGGAATAAGCACATCCCCATACCCCAGGGCAGGGGCTGCAGGGCTTGGGGACAGGAGCTAGTCCCAGGAAGCAGAGACCCCTACAATGGGCAGTGACGGGGGTCACTGGGATGGCAGGGTGTGACGGGGATCAGTTTTGTCTCTGTGGAGTCAGTGCCTCCTCCAGGCTGGGGGCTGTTCCCCATCGTGGCACCCCCAGAGTGACGAGGAGAGCTGCAACCCCTCCCCCACCTGTCCAGATACTCACGTTAGTGGCCTCTCGCACCAGCCTCTGCTCATGGTACAGGATGTGCCGGATGCAGCGCACCAGGTCCATGGGGCATCGGTCGTACGTGTTCTGTAGGGACAGAGAACCCAGGCCTGAGCCAGGCACAGAGCAAGCCCAGCTGGGGACCCCTACTGCCCTGTCACTGCCACCCACCTGTGCCAGGACACAGGGCTGGCACCGTCTGTGCCAGGCATGGGACGATGAGGCTCTTATCAGGAAGCAGCACCCAGCCCTGCCCTACCCTCTTTGCAGCCCCCCGCCTCTTAAGGCATATTTGATAGAGGGTCACTCCTGGACCCCACACAGCTGGGACAGTACGCCCCATCAGCAAAACATGAGCCTTGGGGGTGGGGGACATGCCCTTGGTGTGCGAGAGAGCTCAGCACAGAAAGGGTCTAGGGCAGCAGTGAAGAGCTCTAAGGACATGTTGGCCCCTCACAACAGAGGAAAAGAGAGCAAGAGATGCTAGGGGTCTTCTGTCATCCCCCACAACCCTGCCCTGATCTGCTCTCATCCCATCCCTGGCAGTCACACTGCCATCCCAGGCTCTGGGCACCAACCTGCAGCTGTGTGGCATAGTTCCCCAGCTTAATCTTCAGCAAGAAGCCATCCTCGCCCACTTGGTGCTCTGCCTTCTTCTGCAGTTCCTGGACAAGCCCATCTAGCAACTGGGTGGCTTTGATGCTGTCCTGGGGGTTATCAATGTCAATGGAGTCCCTGGCACAAAGAGAGATGGGCAGAAGGACAGATGTGAGAGGGCATCTCAGAGGTTAGCCTGCTTGCTCTGTGGGCCACAGCTCATAGCAGAGATGACCCATGATAACACAGTAGATGGTGTTCGCCTCCCCACCCCCCATCCCCACCCCCAGTGAGGATGTTGAGAGCTACTGCTCTCAGGTCTTCAGCCTTCATATGCTGGTGATCCTGCAGGTTTGCATGCAAAGCCCAGAACAAACAGGTGTATATCCCAAGTCTGGCTCCACCTTTGCCCCTGTCACCCTATCCCCAGACAGTGAGGGGCTGCCATCAGAGCACACAGGTGTTTAACAAAGGGACAGGCCCAGAGCACTTGAGTGACTGGGCCAAGGCTGCAATCAGCAGGCAGTGGAGCTGGAAGAGGGCCTTTCCAGGTCTGGGCTGGCTTCACTCAAGCCACCAGGCTGTGCACCACCCAGCCATGGCACTTTCAGATCCTGTGATGGTTTAATGCCTCAGGGGTGGGCATAAGGCTTTAAAATCCTCCTCCCCCTTTCTGTATGCTAATGGCACTTCCCCTCCTGCCAGCGTTGCCAGGAAGGCCAGTGAAACGGCCCCTCTGAGCTTCCTCATAACAGCCCAGATCCTTCCCTCCCACCCAGGCCTGGCTGTGAGATGGTTGAGAGCAGGCAGGCTGCCTGGCTGCAGGGGCAGTTTACAGGATAGTGACACCATATTGGAGACAAGGGGCTATCAGCTGATATCCAGAGCCAAACCCTTCTGGTTGGGGCTGGAAGGCTGACAATAGAAAGTCCAGTTCGCTGGATGGGGTCTTCCCAAGGTAGGTAGCATCTGGGGTTACTTTGGCTCTCAATTACTGTTTGGGGCAGGCAAAGATGTTTCTGGGCAAAGCCAGGGAGTGTCAGCATAGCCATCGGCCAGGCTCACCTACCATGCTTGGCTCTCAATCCACTGTGACAGGTAATGCCGCACCTCAATAGGGAAGTGCTGGCCGTACAATGCCTGCATCTGCCGCAGGGCCTCCCCCTGGAGCTGCTGGGCCTGGATCCACACAGCCATGGTTCAGAACCTGTTGGGAAAAGAGAACACTTGCGAGTTAAATACACTACAGGGAGCAAGAAAAGAGGTCACCATGCCCCAAGTCTAGCACTGAGCCACCTGCTGTGTATCAGGCCAACACAAGGGAGACAGCACCTCATCCTGCTCCAGCCTGGGCTCCCCCTCACAGGACATGCTAACTTGGAAGGGAGACTTCCTGGTTCTGACCTCACAAGCTGCTGCTGGGAAAAGCTTCTGAAGTCACAAAGGCAAGAGCAAGAACTGGTGTAAGGACCCAGGATCTGAGTCACCCTCCATTTTCTAGGAAGAGTCCTGAAAACAATTTAGGGCTGGAAATGATTTCCTTGCAATGCCTTTGCAGTGTGGTAACCATGGTCCCATAGGAATAGGCTATGGCAAGATCACAGACTTGGTCTGGCCAAGCCAAATGAGAAACAATAGCAGCTGGGGAAATGACCCCAAAAATGGAATGAAAGAAATCCAGATTGAGGTCAATGGGAAAAGTCTGTTTCCCCAACAAGTGGCCACAAGCATCACATCACAAGCTAGTGCTCCTGAAGGACCGACCCCATGCTACTGGGACTGTTCCTTTGCCTCCCTGCCAGCCGACACCACCTAGTCAAGTGCAAGCATGATCCCTGGAGGGGCACCAGCATCCTGTTTGCCCTTCATGCTGTCCTCCCACCAGGGTTAGACTGGGATCTTTAGGATCAAGCACTCAGAGTTCTGGTTTGGATGTCTCATACTGAGACAGCCTGGCCACAGTGTGACAAGCCAAGGCCCCATGTCCTGCGCACTGCCAGTGTGGCCCCTGCAGCCAGCACGTTTGGGGCACTAGGGGCTGGAGCCTCTGCAGCCTGAGCCAGGTGCTGATGTACACAAACAGTTTAGCGAGAAAAATGCGTGAGGCTATGACTGGTTCTCCAAGTGGATTCCACAAGCTATTTCAGGCAGGCAGATAGGTGCCAGCTTCTATTCCAAGCCCATGGAGTGACACTTGAGCACGGTACTTTCTTCTGGACTTTTAGGTATTTCCATTGGCTCATTGTAAAAGCACACACGGCAACAACAGACACAAGCCCTGGAGACAGATCTAGAGAGAACAGACAGAGGGACAGCACCTATAAAAAGCAAGAGCTTCACTCGTCACATTGCTATTTGAAGCTCCATGGGTCTTGGAAAAAACAACTCCACGGTCATAGAGTTTTTCAGGCTGATGCAATGGTGAATGTTCAGGACAGGCTCCACAGGAAGCTCAGGCCCCTGCAGAGAGCCGCCAGCCAAGGGGGCGGTGAGGAACACAGCAGGCCAAAACAACAGCGTTAAACAGAGACCAAGCTGCAAAGTCACATGCTCCAAAGTGAAGTTATGCCAGGATGAATGGTGAAATGCAACATGTCCAGGTTTCATCTTCCATGCCAGATTCTAGGGCTGGCCGTACAGTTACAACACAGTAATGTCCAGCAGGGTGAAAGACACTGTAAGCTGAGTTTTAAAGGGCCAAGAGAACTGAGCAGCATATTAGCCTTGCTCCTGAAGCTTTCTGTGTTGCAAGGGTGTGGCGTGCTCTGCAGACATCCTTTAGCTTTACGGGAAAGCTACAAGCTTAGTAATACACAGGAAAGCCGTACCAGGATCCGACACAAATGCAGCATAGTCAGCGCTCTTAGCAGAGATTGTGATCCATACCCAAAGTATAAAAAGCAGATAATAACTGGGAGTTAGCTAAGAATAACTTCTTTTTTAAATACAAAACACATTTCCACAGCCAAAAAAGCAAGCTTGGTTGGTTGGTTAAAAATCCCTCATGGTCAAGAAGAGATGTAAAAACAGTCATTAAAATAGAAATTTAAAACACAAAAGACCAAAAAGGTTGATAGCAGTGAGTACGCACATGCCATTAGGAAATGCAAACAATTGACAGGGGGTCCTTAAAGGTATTGAAAAATCTATGGGTTAGAGACAACTGGAAAGAAATTTTTCACTACATCAGGAACAAACAAACATGGGCAGCTGTCCAAGTCCAGTTCTGGATGAGGACGGTTACTAACCAGGATGCAGAAACAGCAGACACATTCAAATAACTATTCTTAAATGGTTATAACTAAATCAGGATGAACTGTTTGCATCTTACAGAGATAATGAAATGCTTTCTATTCCATTGGGGGGGGGATGTTCAACAGCAGCTATTCAATATTTTTAAATCTACAGCGCTGCCTAAGTAGCTCCTAGGGAGCGTTAAAAATATTGGCTCAGGAGGGGAAGTTCTGAGTTTTTAAAAACACCTTGGAGCACTAATAGATCCTCAGTCAAGGCTGTTTCTGGGAAAGATCCAAAGCAATGGAGAAAAGACGAGTGTATCAGTATTTAGACAGGGCAAACAGCATTACCTAAGTAACAAACAAGCTGTTAGTGCAAAGGCTGGCAGGGTATCACAATCTGGATGGTAGCTTAATTCGGCATCTGATGAACAGAGGTCAGGCTCACAAAAACTTATGCCATACGCCTCTGGCTTAAGTAGTCTACAAGGCACAAATCTACCCTGCCTTCTGCTGCAGCTAAATTCAAGTCGGCCAACCTGGTCCTAGGGAAACTAGGTCTTGACAAATAAACTTGTTACAGGTATCTTGTAAGAGCACACATTCGGCTAATCAACATACTTGTGAAGATATTACCCAGTTGACTTAGCCCCACATGACATTCTGATAAAAGAAAAAAAAGAACTAGACCAAATTAACAGAGTCTGTATTAAGTCAACTAAAAAGCACCTGAATAAGGTACTTACAAAGTAACTGTAAAGGAGGGAGTCATGTAACAGGTGTGCTTCTATGGGGTCTACAAGAATCTGTTCTGGCCCCAGTGCTACTTGGTGTCTTGATCAACCATCCAGGAGAACTTGCTGGTAACATTTGCACCCAGCACATAAACTGGTGAAGCAGCAATGAGGACATCTCAGTTCTACAGCATGACCAGAACCACTTCTCAAGTTGGGCTCATCTGAGCCACAAATATTTTAATACAGCCAAATGCAAGGTCATGTTTTTAAACAGAGTGGAGATCAGCATAATACAGGGGGAAAGGCAGGGACACCTGGATCATGGTATCTAACTGGCTGGACACGCACTCCCAATATCATGTTGTAGTCAAGACAGCAAACAACATCCTTTAATGCATCTTTTATATGCATTAACCAGTGGTTCTCAACCTTTTTGTACCAGGACCCATTTGTAAACATTGATGGCCAGTCCCAAAGCAGTGCCCCTCGTTCCTGACCTGCTGCCCTCAGGCTCCAGCCCCCCCAGGGGGGACATGGGGGGCACCAAGCACCCCTCACAGGATGGAACTCTGCCAGCCTGCAAGGGAGAAGACTCACCTACCCATAGTTTTCTCCTTTAAAGGAGAATCCATTTTTTAAAGTTGGTTGACCATTTTTAAAGTTTGCTCGCAACCCTTTTTATATATTCTTGCAACCCACTTTTGGGTCGCAACCCACGGGTTGAGAAACACTGGCATAAACCATGGAGTATCAAGCAGGGGTAGGGACAGTTTCTCTCTGTACACAGGACTTGAGAGACCTGGCTGGACCCCATGACCAGGTCTGATGTCTGCACTGCAGAAAGGGGAGCGACAGCATGGCAAACAGATTCAAAGGTAAGCTCTAGGGATGCTTTTCACTCTCGAAAACCTGCCTAGGAGGCAAAGCCTAAAGTTCTCAGTTCTCAGCCAAGCTGAAAACTGAAGTGAAGCAAAGACAGACTAGAAAACAGGGGCTATCTTGGCTTTTCCTGCCAAGGGTGTTAACCACGAGGAAAAGCTGATGTAGCAAGGCAGCAGATGCTCTATCACCATAGGCTGTAAATCAAGACCAGCTCCCTTTCTATCAGATACACTTTGCTCAGAGAGAAGAAAAGGACAGGATGCAGAAACGGTTGGGGGAGGTTCTCTGGCCTGTGTTGTATACAGCAGTAGAAAGGCAGAAGAAAATGACTTCTTCTGCAGCCAAATGCAGCACTGGAGAAAGGAAATGCTGTTATCCCACTCCCAACAGCGCACCACCCTTTGAAATCGCCTCAATGCTATCTTGCACCCCTATTGCTGTTTCCATCCATGTATGGCCTCTTGCCTCATATTTTGACTCTCAGCTCTCCCGGACTGTCTCATCTGCCACATTTGTACCGCTCTGAGCAAAGCGAGTTCCTGCTCTATGGGCAGGACTCAAAGGTTTTAAAGCATGGCAGCCCCTAACAGCAGTTAACAACAGACAAGCCAAAGTTACCATGACGGAGCATGGACCAGTTGATCATAAGAGTGTCAGCCACAAGCCTGCAGAAATCTTGAGTCAGGAGTCCAAAAAAGCCCCCAAACTCTAGGTTTTAAAATCCGAGTAATGCATCTGGTGATCTTTTTTTTGCCTGAGCACCTAGGCCATGCTCTACTCGTGTCTTCTGTATTGTCTCTACACCCTACAAATTCACCTTTTTTATTTATTTATTTATTTTTACACAAAAGCTGAGGTTTGTTCTCTTGGATCATCTGATTCTGGCATCTGGAGCTTTAAGGAAAAGGAACCCCAAGCACTCCCAGATTCACAACAGTTGGCACTCTGAGATTAAGTGACTTGCCAAAAGCAAAGGGAGTGTGGAACAAAACCTGAACTGACCACAGCCCTCCTGAGTCTCACTCCAGGACTTCCAACCACTACACATTCCTTTCGCGGAGTCTGCTAAACCTAAGCCACAAGGAATCTGAATAACCAAAACAGTGGCCAACAGATTACAATATGGCAGGAAAATACAATGGCTTTTTGCCACAAGATCAAATAGACCCAGGAGACTGGCAACATTTGTCCTCTGGCAGGCTGCACCCAAGCATTTTTTGAACAAGGTTGATGCATGCAAGTTTTCACATCCACCCCCACAAATCCCAAGAAAGCCACCCCAACCAGACACCAAGACATTTAGCTGCCTCATGGGCAAAGACCTTTATGTTTAAAACTATGTGGGATTGTAGCTTGCATTCTCTACTGTTGACTGACCCCAAACTCTTGGCGTGAATGCACGGAAGCCATTAGACTTGTGCACGCCCACAGTGCTTTCTATCCTCAGGCACCAACCCAAGAGCAGGCAGGGTCAGCATGCAGCATTTTGCAAATGAAGGAACTCTAACGAAAACTGGAGTTATCCGCTATGTGCTATGTTTCAAGATGATGGACAAAGGAGCATGTCATTTCTGTTGCATCTCCCTGGCACTGAAGATGGCTTGGAGGTGGCCTTGTTTCCTGTCACTGGACTGGGTTCATAGATTTCATAGACATTAGGGCTGGAAGGGACCTTGGAAGATCATCGAGTCCAGCCCCCTGCCCAAAGGGCAGGAAGTCAGCTGGGGTCATAGGGTTATATTTATTGGAAGTCATAAGCAATTCTGAGGTTTCCAGTGGGGACTGTGGCCAACACAGGGCTATTTAGCACCCCGGACTCTTCTTCTTTCTTTGTACTCTATGGGAAAATGACTCTGCTGCCTCCACTTGAGCTCTGGACACAGGACTATGAAAGCAGAAGCTGTAACCTGGCTCCCCCATACTGGAGGCCACAGAGGGTGTCCAGTTACTTCGTCACATTTGTTTGGAGGCCTGGGTACTGACTCGCCTCCTTGGGGCAGTCTGACAGCTGCTGACAGAAGAGAACTGTGCCCTGCAACAGGGTGCCAATGGCTCTGGGTGGCACTGCAGAAAGCCCCTATATGGCCTGGGACTCAAGGAAACTCTTGTTCTTATATCTCCTGTGCTGTTCAGGGAATCCTAGAAGTGGGGCAGTGGGAAGGCAGGAGAGCATGACAGGCAGTTATGAGGTAACTAGGAGTGCCCAGAGGACAGGATGCAGGGCAGAGAGGGGGCAGACAAGAACACAACACAAACATAGGGGAGAAGGACCCTCCAGGGCTGGGGCTCAGACTTGGAGAGGGCAACGGCTTCTCACAAGCAGAGCAGCCATTGCAGGAGCCGTGCCACACAGAAGCCAGGGAAGGAGGAGGAGGAATGGGGGTCAGGATGGAGGAAGCTGTTAACTGTGAAAAGCAGGAGATGGGCCAAGAGACTGTTCCAGAAATCACTGATACCAGCCGGTGTGGAAACCAAGGGCCTGGGATAAAGGCCGGCTCCAAGCTGCAGTGGCTGGATCCTGCCTGGGGAACACCACCGAGCCTAGACCCCCGGGAAACAAAACAAAGACCCATTAAGATAATGACATTGCAGGAAAGCAATCAGTTAGAAATCTTGAGTCACAAGAAAGTCATAATGAGTCTGGAAAGAGACAAAAAGGGAGGGAAATGTGTCAGAGACCAGGGGGTCAGCACTGGAGGGCTCCAAAGCATGGCGTGTCACTGGAGCAAGGGCATCCTGTGGAGTCCCACAAGGAGGCCAAATGACTTGACCCATGGCACAGGCTGGGCAGCCACCCCCCCCTGTCCTGGGGACCCTGCCATTATGAGGCTTCCAGCTGCCACTGGCAGGATGCTCCAAGGACATGCGAATTTCATGCCATAACCCAGCAGGCACTGCAGTCTGTGCTGGGGCTTGCCCCAATCTCAGGCAGTGAGTTGGCTGCTGCAGGAACAGCCCAGCAAGGCTGCCCTTGCCACCAGGGACCATATGTGCAGGGCGCCAATCCAACTGCCATCTGCACTCAGTACGTGCACCACTGACAGCTAAAACTGAGACAGTTCCCTGGCAAACTGGGCTGCAGAGGGTCAAGTAACAACATCCGGCTCAAAGATGGGAGTCAGCATCTGCTAAGGAAGCTTCCTCTAAGCAGCTAGCCTTATCCTGCCACCCCCATTGGGTTGGACCCATGCACGGCCCTTTTGCCATGTGCCAGGGCCCCTTACCCTCACACAGTGACAGGCTGAGCTCCAGTCCATCACCAGCAGGCATACTCTGCATGCTGGCACTTTATCGTGCATCAGCAGATGCATGACGAACAGATCCAAGGAGGTGATACTTCCCCTCTATCGAGCGCTGGTCAGACCACAGTTGGAATACTGCATGCAGTTTTGGGCGCCGCACTTCAAAAGGGATGTGGATAACCTGGAGAGGGTCCAGAGAAGGGCCACTCGTATGGTTAAGGGCTTGCAGGCCAAGCCCTATGAGGAGAGACTGGGGCACCTGGACCTCTTCAGCCTCCACAAGAGAAGGTTGAGAGGCAACCTTGTGGCTGGCGTTAAGGTCATTACAGGGGCACAC
>NW_005842191.1:20262-50073 GCF_000455745.1 Alligator sinensis
CCCGCTCCTCTTTCCTGGGGGGTCGGACTCAATGATCTATTGAGGTCCCTTCCGACCCTAACATCTATGAATCTCTGCCTGCTCTGTCAACAGCCTCTTAATGGTCAACCTACTCAGAGGGTGTCTACATGTGCATTTACACTGGCTTAAATTTACTGCATAGTAGGTGGGACTAGGCTGGCATTCACATGTGCAGACATTAAAGAGCATTAACACTGTGTGGACTGACTTGGGACTAAAGGTAGTCCCAAGTCAGTACACACACACATTGATACTGTGCAGTGAGGCATCTACACGTGCGTTACTGCACAGTAACTAATCAGGTGTAAATTTGATACCTGCATGATGCCGGTATCAAATTTACGCTCAAGTCAGCATAAGTCACCTTACTTACTGTGTGGTGTGGGCAGGCATGCACATGTAAATGTGTGCCCATACTGTGCCGTAATTTTGGTTATTATGCAGTAAATGTGCATGTGTAGATGTGCCCAGAGGGCTAGATTGCTCCCTCCCTGCCATGGACTCAGCTGCAAGTGTCAACCAGGCCGCTCTGCCACAGGCCCTTGGGTAGTTCTCATCAGCTAAGAACGCAGGCCCTGCTCTGCACTGCCAAGAGGGGGAGTTTCCAGCCCTCCTCCCTGGGTTGAGCACCGGGGCGCTTCCCGAGAGCTCAGCCTCTGAATCACCATGCTCCTGTGGGCACCAAAAAGTCCCCGGGGCAGGAGAGATTTCCTGGAGCTGAAGCTTTTGTACCCTCCCCCAGGCCTGCAGTAAACACACAGACACGTGGTTCCTCAGCGCCTCCTGGAAGCCACGTGCTTTCTGTTGCTTCTAGGTCGCAACCTGCTCCTGCATTTGGGGGCCTGATTCTGCAAACCTCCTGTGCACTGAGCACCCAGGGACTATGTTGGGAGCTGGCTCAGGGCAAGGGTGGCTGGATCAACCCTGGAAAGAGTGAGCTCCTGCTTCTCTCACAGGAGTGAAGAAATTCAGGGCCCAAAATCACCTCTGTGCAGAGGGCACAGAACCCTGAGGCCAGTATTTCCATGCTGTGCCCCAGTGATGCAGGGCACATGGTCTGCCCAAAGAGCTGGGATGCTTGGGGGCATGAGCTGCCCCACTTGCAAAATGGGAATTGATGGAGCCACCTGTTTCAACTGAGAGGGGGTGAAAGGGAATGGAGAGGCCCAATTCTGCTGAAACAACTGTGTGGGATCAAAGCAAAAAGACGAGCCCCAAAACCATTGTCCAGAATTCATAGCCACCACACTGCCCAGCCCAAACCACTGCAACTGATGTAGGGGGGAAGGGAAGCCACAGAAAAGTGCCAGGTTGCCAGAAACCTTTCTGGGGGATTCTGAGAATAAATGTGACTTGAGCAGCCAGGGCAGCTTCCAGGCCCTTCCTCAAAGGATTTCCACAGGGAAATGCAGCCTGCCCCGTGCCAGCCAGTACCTCCAGCTCTATGGATCCATCACACCTCCACCCTCTCCTAGTTCCTGCAGCTGCTCTCCAGTTTGCAGGCTGGGCAGGACTCCAAGTCAGGGCACACATCCTGCTGCAAGATCCCAGCTCAGGGACTCTGCTCAGCTTCCAGAGCTCAAACCAAGAGCCCGACAGTCAGGAGTCACAAGTAGCCACTGGATCCAGGGGCCTCCTGTCTGTCTCAGTGCCCATTGCAGGGGCTTTGCTGCAGCCTCACTAGCCCGCTGGCCCAGATCACCAGCCCGTAACCACGTGAATTATGTCCCAAAACACCCTCACTGACCCAAACATCTCCCAGTTCAGTCCAAAGGTGCCAAAGGGTGGGACTAAGGGATACAGCACCATGCAGACAGAGTAGAGCTAGGGTACAGCAGCACTACCCCCCACTAACATTTGAACCCAATCTATCCCCTGCTCAAATCAAGCTATTCAGATCAAGCAGAGCCCCTGCCCACCTTGGAGCAATCTCTCCATGTACATGGTAAAACCCAAGGGGCTCACTGCCCTACTGAGAGGCAAAGCAGTCCACTGTTTCAGCAATTGTGCACGCGCGTGCATGTGTGTGTGTGCAGGGGAAACAATGCTGTGCCTGCTAGGGAACAGGCTCTGTACGGTGTAAGCATTCTGCAGATCCACTACCCTCCCGTGCTAGCCTCCCTCCAAGGGTTTCACCAGGGCAGCCCAGGGTCCACAAGCCAACTTGCAGCGTCCACCACAATGCAGAAACCCTAGTGCCAGGTCAGAAGCTGCCAGAAACTCCCCCCCAAGCACCAGCAATACTCACAGCAGGAACAGGTGGTCTCCTGGCTCTGCCCTGCCCTAGCCCCATGCACGGCTCTGATGATGCCTTTCCACCCAGCTGTGTACCCTGACCCCTGAGCCACAAGCCTGTGTGCTCCAGGGCGCAAGCCCAGCTCCTAGCACAGCAGCTCCGTGCTACTGTTTCACAGGCTGCCCGATTACAGGAAGGAGCAGCTATTTCCTTCCAAAATGTCAGCTGCCTCACACAGACCAAACAGCGCTGGGCTCCTGGCAGCTTCCTCTTCTGCCACTGGAACAAGTGGGCAATAAGTCTCGCTCCAGCACAAGGCAGGCAGGACTTGGTGCTGTGACACAAGGGTCCCTCTCAATCAAAAGCACTGCGAAAACCGAAGCACAGCTGCTCGCCACCCAGGTGGGGAACACCCGAGGCAGTGTCCCTGCAGGGGCCTCACACTTGCTCTTTGTGCACTGTTAAGACCGGCTGTTACCCTGCCATCAGCAGATATCCGCGATTAGACCCTGCTAGGGGTGGGACTGCTCATTTGTGCTCCTGGGGCTGGACAGGAGCTCAGGATTGTGGCAGGCACCTGGCCATATGGCCAGGAGCAGACAGGCCCTGGCTGAAGAAGCAAGCCCACTCCTGGAGGGGTAACAAGGCAGAGGCAGGTAGGAATACCCTGAGCGACATGATGCCTTTCCTTAGTGCGAGGCAGAGGCGCGTGCGGTGGGGGGATCTTTTTTTAAAGGAAGGAAGAAAAGGCACATCATGCTTGTACTCACACAGAAAGTGGCTCCTAAAGGGGAATCTGGAGAGAAGGATGGCACACCTCATGCCATGGGGTCACCATGAGAATGGGGGTCTCCCCTAGCACTAGCTCCAGTAGAGAACTGCCACTCATTTGCGATGGCAGAGATCCAAGCACAGCATGAATAGCTTCTCCTGCTTCTCAGCCATATACTGCCACCCCACACAGGACATCACCCATACTGGGGCACCTGGAGGCCCTACACTCACACTCCTCAGCCTAGCCCTGTGCTGATGCTGGAATCTGTCCCTGACTCCCCGGCTGATATACTTCCGCTATCTGCACATCTCCAGTATGCAACCTTCAACCTTTTACAATGAGTCCTTCCATCAGCAGCATGGTTCTGATGGCTTCTGCACTGCCAACTGGGGGTGCTAGCCCCACCACACTTCCCTGAGCTCTTGCAGCCATAGCCACCAAAAACCAGGAACTCTTTGGCAACAGCAGGTCAGCCAGCCTGGGGCCTCAAAGGCTTGGTGCCCCACACTGGTTCCTCCAGCCAAAGAAGGGGTAGTGTCATCATGCTAGCGCAGAGGGGAAAGCCTTGTGCTCTGACCAGGAAAGGGTGACTGAGCTGCACAGTTCTAGATATTTCCAGGCAGGCTCCAAAACCCATGAAACTGACTTAAAACTAACGCCTCCCAGGTCCCTGTCACCCTGTGGCAGTGCCTTGAGGGGCTGCATCCCCAAACTGCTTTCCGCAGCTCTTTGACACTTCTTTTTCCAACAGATTCTCCCATAACCCTGTGATTTCAGGAGCTGGGTCTTAAAGAAAAAAAAAAAAAAAGAGGAAAAGAAATCACCCTGGTGGTGACTCTGCAATCCCCCAAGCCACTGCAGGACAGGGGACAGGTTTCTGTAGGCATGAATGCCTTGCCGCATACCCACGTCGGCTACAAGTCACTCGCTTTGGAAACGGTTGTGCAGTTTGGTTGTTTCATGTCTGTGTGTGTGGTTTCCAGAGCTTTCAGTTCAGGACGTGATGGCACCAGCTCTGAAAGAGACATGGCTTGTGCTAAAGGTTCGACGCTTTGATGGGTTTTGTTTTTCTCTTGCAGACGAGCGGCAGCAGCAGCCCTGGCCTCTGCCGAGATTCGATTGCAGCTGGCGGCAGAAAATTGCTCTGCGATGCTCCCCCTGCCTGCTAAGCGTCTGCAGCCCACACTGGAAATTATCGACACCGAGTGAGCAAGGGAAGGGGAACTTCAAGGCCTCCTCTGTATGTACAGGAGAGAAATGGCACCAGCCGTGGAAATAAAGTATTTCCTCTTGAGAATGAAGACAAAACCTTTGATTGTCAATCACTGGGGGGGCAGCAGGCTCTGTTCATGCTACAACATGGCATGGGCACAGGCCACAGTAGCTTCATCAGCTCTGTGGGGCTAGGCCTAGTCATGGTGTGGCTGCCTCAGGAACTGACCCCGTCAGAGATGGTCTCCCCTGACAGCCAAAGTGTAACCTGGATGAGTGGGGGGTACAAAATACATGGCATGAGTACTCCATCATTAAAGGCTCCTAGAGTGCTTTTCATGCAGGTCAGGGCACTGTTTACCCCGTTCGCTTCCAGCTCCCACCATCTGCTCCCCACAAATCCCTGACAGCTTCAGCTGGCTCTAGGATTCTTCACTTCCTGCCTGGCAACTGCTGCTCAATGCATCAGCAGTGGCAATACCTTGAGTTGAGGATGATCTCTACCACAGAGCACTGACAGGTCTTGAGGTGACTTAAGAGTCCAATCCTTGAGTCATAAATTTGTCCACAGATGTTGCAGGTCTTTCCACAGGGAAGAATAGTCCATACGCTGGGATTTCTCTCATTTTCCTTCTTCTGCTTTGAAGACAAGATGCTTTACCCTGCCAATGACCCATCCCAGAGACAGGCACTTGGGTTTAGGTTGCAGCACTACTTGGGAGTCGGTTAGCAGCCAGCTCCTCCCAGCTCTTGATGTCTGTTTTCCTGCCATATAACTTCAATGTGTCCTTGTAGCATTTCCTCTGGCCACCATAAGATCTCAGGCCACAACTAAGTGGGGAGTACAGCACCAGAGAAGCTGGTGCTTGAGGATCAGACTCAATGCTAGTAACACTGGTTTCATCAAGGATGCTGCATTTGTGCAGCAATCTTCTCAGTCGATGATGAGGATTTTCCAGAGCCACTGTTAGTGATACCTCTGCAGGCTCTTGGGATGATGACGGTCAGTCACTCACATTTCACATCCAGAGAGGAGAGTGGAGATGATGCCTGTATTGTAGACCTGAATCTTGGTGATCATAATCAATAAAAACATGCCAAAGCAATTTCCCGAAGGAGGCACTTGCACACTGGATCCTGTGCTGGATCTCCTCATCAATGCTTGCTCTCTGAGAGAGGTGGCTACAGAGGGAAGTGCCTGACTACCTCCAGGGTCTTTCCCTCAATGGTGATTTGAGGAGGGGGGGAATCATATTCTTGGCCTGGAGCAAGCTGATCAGCACTGCAGCCTTCTCACGGTTGAGAGAGAGGCCCAAGGTTCAGTAGGCTTCTGCAAAGATATCCAGCGCACACTGGAGGTTTTTCTGAGTGTGCACAAGGGTGGTGCAGTCATCAGCATACTGAAGGTCAAGGATGGTTGTTTTGAATATTTTGGTCGCCTTGTGCTCCACCCCAGAGAGAGATGAATTTCAGAGGCGGGCAACACTTACATACAGTCTCGGAAGTGCTCCTGGAGCCTTGAGAAGAAGATGCTGTAGAAAGGAAGCAGCTTTGCTTCTGTTTCTCACACTGCAGCAACTGTCTCAGTGAAATGTTGGCATTACTGCAGTTCCAAGAAGGATACAACCCCCCACCCCTCCACTGTCCTCCAGCACACTGCTTCGCCTCCTGCCACTCACGAACTAAGCAGTGCCAATGAAAACAGGCTTGGCCAGATCTCAGGCCTCACCACCAGCAAACACCAGGGTGGTGTGCTGGTCTGGTAGCACACCCTTTCACCACCGGCAGCTCTAGTCTCAGCTCTTCCAGTCTTTGGCTCAAGCAGCGAGCTCTACTGCTGTACCCACCTTTCCAGCATTCTGGATCCACTACAGCAAACACCACTATGAGGAGCAAGTGTGCAAGCCAAACCCCTATGCAAACAAAGACATTCTCATGCGGGAGCTGCCTCCCTGTCTGAAGCTTCCAAATATCTGCTTTTTTGTTTTGCAAAAATATTTATTTGTATATAAATAAAAAAAAAATTATATACAACTCCACCTCCAACGCACTGCCAAGTGGCCCCTGTGGTTCACCTGGCAGCTCAAAGCACGCTAAAAACCCATTACACAGTTCGTACCACGTAACCACGCACCTGCACAGCCACCTCCATACCTGTACCCCCACCCACTGCCCTCTTCAGAGGGTCTACTCCTGCATGGAGAACCTGAACCAACATGGACACTTGAGTTCTCCCCCAACACACCAAGGACATCTAGAACAAACAGTGGAGAGAATCTGAACTGCTGGAGGAACTCCTGTGACCCATAAATCAGAAATACCCTCCACAATGGTTGAAGAGCATTCCTGTCTAACTCTCCATGGGGCCTGCCAACTCCGCACCACATGCAGGTAGAAGCAAAAGGATTTGGGGACAAAACTTTCTGATCAGAACCAGTGAAGCACAATCACATCCACTCCACAGCAGGGGACTGGCCTGTCGAAGAATCCCCCAAACTCTCGTCCCAGAGACAGGTACTCTGAAGGGAGATGTCTGCCTCAGAGGAGAGTGGAAACATCTCACCTCCACCACAGCAGCATCCCCACCTATGCAGGCCTCAGAAAGCACGAATCAGGCCCCAAACATGACATCAGGTGTAAAAATAAAAACAACAACATCAGAACAGAAGTTTGCACCTTTCTCTCTGCCTTTGGGTGCTGTTAACTTTAGGACTGGCTCTGCTTACCATTTCAGGTTTCCCACTTGCAACCACCAGGGTTTGGGAAGTCTTGCAAAATCCCCTAATTCCAACAACACAGACTTTAAGACAAAGGCCATGTATCACAAGCCTCACAAAGGACCTGCCTGAGCTGGCCAAGCCAAGCGCCCATCCCACGATTCCAAATGCAGATGGCTGTTGAACAAGCAAAAGCACATTTCCCAGCACAGCCCCCACATAGCAGACCTCCTGGGCACATTACAGCCTCCTTTGCACTTGCACTTTCCTACTGACTCCCCATCCCTGCAGTTCCCCAAATGGCGCCCATGGCAAGCACATAGGACAGCGAGCTGTCATGGGTCACTGATTTTTTAACCACCAGACTGTTTCAATTACCACACAACAGGAAAGTAAAAAGAAAGAGAGACACGCTCTCCAAGTACACAAGGAGTTTGGTGGTAAAGCTGAGAGTCCTGGCCCACAGCCCACCCAATCTCACTCACGCCTTAAACCAAATGTGATGTTTGCACCTAGGCAACACAAAGGCTGGATCTGCCCAGGATTCAAACCTGGGACCCAGAGCACAAGGCTGCATTTCCCCAAATGCTGCAGCCCAATGGACTCTCCTACCCTCTCCAAAGAAACACAGAGGGGCTCTGCTAATCTACTAAGGTCATGAATCAGGAGGAGTCTGATGGCAAAGGGAGTCTGCCAGAGGCCTTGGAGCACAAATGCTCTGGCTCAGGAGACCTTGGCATGTGCTTACCTCGAAAGCACCAGGCTGCATTCCCTCTACCACCTCCTGCAGAACCTTCTATTGACGTTCTCGTTGCACTTTTCCCCACACCTTTTATTTTATACACACCTCATACGTACCCCCATCAAGTCCTGGCGCTGTCTGGCCAAACCCCGCCAGGTCCTAGCCAAGCTGTCCATCTACCAAACCAGAAAGGAGGCGCTGGCCAAGGGGAACTCAGGCAACCGTGGGACTGTCTTCTTCTAACTCATCCAGGCACATCAATGAGCAGAGTCCTACTGAGAGGCATCCACAGGCCCCTCTGATACACTCCCTACAGGCTCTGCAGCATCAGCATCCTTTATTATAAAACTCAATGGGGCTCCTCAGAGCACACACCCCTTCTGAGGCTGGTGGTGGAAACACAATTTCTGGCATATATTCCTGTTCTCCTCAACACCCCCCAGCTGACTCAGGAGACTTGGAAGTTACTCCAAGGGATCTTCAGGACACAACTGCAGGTCAGCCAAGGCCAACAATAAGGATCAAACAAGGCTGTGCCACAGCGAGCACCACAACTGCTTCAGGGGAAGAGCCCAGCGAGCCCAATTCTGTTCAAGCACAACTTGCTGGAAAGTACTGAGACCCCCCGGTTTGTCCCAGCTCCCAGGGCCAACTCACTCTGCCAACCCATCTCAAGATGGGGATGTGGATATGAACAGTTGCATCAGTTTCTCTGTGTAATAGTTATGTCCACATCTGCCACACCAGCTGCTCCTCAACCCTGAACAGGCTAGCTTGGCACAATGTGAGCAGGGTGCTTGGACCCAATATTGCTCCCCTAGCTGAGCAGCACTTTCCATTTGAGCTGGTTGCCCCTTCTTCCCCATGATGAATCACAGAATCATAGAGAAACAGAAACAGAACTGAAAGAGACCTCCACAGGTCATCTACTCCCATCCCCTGCCTGGGGCAGGATCATCCCTATCCAAGGATGGCACAAGGGCAGGGCTATTTTCCTCCCCAACCACTGCCAGCTGCCGACTGAGATGCTCTTGCTGAAGGGGCAGTGATCAAGGGGAGCCTGTGCCAGACAAAAGGTCAGCAAGTGAACTAGAATGGAGATGAGCTAGGGCCTAAGGTGAGAAAAGCAATCCTAAAAGAGCAATATGCACCTGCACCACAGGATGGCATAATCAGGGCTTGCTTCCGATGGGTAGGCCAGGGCCCTGTGTGGGTCAGGAGGGCAGGGCTGACCCAGACAGAAGCAACCTATCCACAGGTGACAGAACTCTGACAGGCACACCGGGCCCTTGTGTCCCTGGTGCTGCTCCATTCACCTTAATACTCCCTCCTAGATATACACAGAGGAGGCACACCAGCCCCAAGCCCTTGGCATGATGCCTATCTAAACAGCTAGGGCAGGCACAGGGAAGCAGGATCCTCACTTTTGGGCCATAGAGTCACTCTGCAGAAGTAGCTTTCCCCAGCCTTTGAGAAGTGCCCCAGGGAGAGAAGAGGAAATCTATGACAGGGGAGTGCAGGGCCTGTCTGCTCCCACCCACAGTTGCACAGTGATTTCAGCACCATCTCCTTGAATGACCCAGGTGTCCTGTGCCAAGGCATCATGCTGGCTGCCTGCATGCGAGGGCAATGAGTTGGTTCTGAGATCTCCAAGGTAGAAAAGAAGCTAGAAGTGTGAACAGCAGCAGTCTCCCAAAGGACTCCTTGCAAAGGACTTTTTTCCAATTATGTAGTTGGTCTAATAAAAGATATCACATCTACCCAAAGAACCTTGCCTGCCTATGTCCTTAGACCAAGACAGCTACAACCAACACCCCGCAAGCTGGTCATTTAATTTGACACCAAGTGGTTTCTTCATGGTCTGCCACAACCTCCCAGCCCCTCATTCCAGCTTCTGGGGGCAGCAGTCAGCAGTGTTGGCCATGTTCTCTGCAGAGGTTGCATGTCACCCAGCTGCTGCACAGGCCCTGCTAGATCCCACCCTGGCAGCTACACATTGGAAGGGGTGGCACACAGCGCAGCTCAGCTCTGGAGTGGGACCAGGCATGGCAGCTGCATCGCAGTGGGATGCACTGCAGGTTTATCCTGCTCCATAGCACAATAAACCAACTGTCCAAGTCCTGAAAGCTCCACTGAGCCGGATGCATAAGCAAGGCTGGGCTGTTGGAGGAAAACAAAGAGGGCCCTGTTGCCAGCCCAGCCCAGCCCAGCCCAGGGGAAAGAAACATCCAGAGAGAGCTCAGCAAGGCCCCCCGACTACCAGGATAATGGTAGTAGCAACACACCCACAGCACCAAGTGGAACAGCCAGGGCTGGTTGAGCACAGCTGTGCCGAGGGCCCCACACGGGAGCGACTCTGAAGGCGGTAATCTACTTGGGAAGATGCAGCCAATCCTCTTGAGCGGCCCCAGGGAAATGTAATCTGTGCTATTAATGCCAGGCCACCCCAGTGGGAATAAACCTGCAGACACATAATAGAGAGGCCTTTGCGGATGCTTTAATTACAACCCCAGGCCTCCTGGGGCCAAGCAGCCAAATCAACCTGCCTCTGGTGGGTGACAGGAGGTGTGACCCAGCTGGGAGCAGGCACAAAGTGGGGACCCAGAGGGGCTTGAGCTGTCCATGGCCTTTCCCAGCTCAGCTGGGCTCCCACAAAGTGGTGATTGGGCTAGCAGGGGACAGACCCAGGTGGGAGGGGTCCTCAGATCCCAAAGCAACTCCACCCCTTCTGGCCCATTTTGGACAACCGGAGCAGTAGGGACAATGCATTGCTGCTTCACAGAGGATTCAGCCACGTGGACCACATGGAAACATTGCAAGACGGTCACTGAGCTAACAGGCAGGCACCTGCCCACTCTCTAAAGTGCAGCCTCTTTAAAACAGTACTGCCAGATGCCCTGGGCTGGCCCCTTGCCATATACAGTGCCATCCTGCAGAAATACAGAGGACTTAGTGAATTGGAGCCTGGAACTTTAGAAAGCAAGTACAGTTGAGGACAGCTGTTCCTACACAGAGACAAATCCAGGCTGCGGAGACCTCTGCCCACCATAGATTTGGAACATCCCAGGACTGGAGATAATATTACATATTTAGAAACAAGATTATTCCCAGCCTTTTCAACAGCCATCCTGGACCTCTTTAGAGTAGGGCATAAATGAGGGTTAGAGCCCTTTGCAGCTACCAAATTCACACACCACAGATAGAACTGGGGGCAACCACCATATGGCCACACAGACCCATGCCTTCCCATCAGGGAAGGGAAAGAAAGAGCTGTTTGGCAGGAGCGTGCTGGAGGATTTCAAAGAAGCACAAAAGGGGAGGGGGATACTGCAGCTGCCATGTGCTGCCAGCATGGACACTCTCCTAAGCCCCTACCCAGAGATGTCTGATCAAACAAGGTATTTTTGTTATGTGATAAGCAATGTCAATGAGTACTTAATCTGAGGGAGATATTCCCCAGGCAGACCTGCCCTAAATCTCCATAATGCAATTGCTTGGGAGAAAGCATCTGTCCGAACATGGAACATTAACCTCACAAATACAGACCAAGGCTCAGAGAGGCTGTCAGGGCTGTAAACCATGTGCTCTGAGATGGGCCCATTCCAATGCACTCCCAGGCCAACCAGGACTGACTGCCTGCTACCTGCACAATAGAAGCTGGATGCTCCCCTCTGCAAAGACCCAGGTTTGGTATCCCGTGCTCTTTCCACTGCCAGCGTCCAAGAGGCCGGGCATGGCACAAATTCCTCTGGGCCCCTATGTTGCAATGGTTATACCCAGCCCCAAGAACAAGAGTGGCAGTGTACGTTCTAAACAGGGGTGCCCCCAAAGCTCCCAACCTGAGCTCTGTTTCCCTCCAGCAATACCCCCCCTTCCCGAGAAGAGACTCATGGAAAAACACAGCCTTTCCCCATTTCCAGAGGAGACTCTACCTTTCCTGCACTTGCAGGCAGCTTGGTCTTCTGATCCAGAAACTCCCGAGCCAGGCTTGGCATTGCCTGTACCATGGCAAGTCCATGTGAATGGGAAGGCCATCCACACTAAAAGAAATGGAAGCTGCACAAGGGCTTGCCTCAATTGTGCATCAGCCCAGGCAGCATTCAGACCCACCTCCAGTTGAGCATGCAGGCAGGCAGGCCTGAGCACCTGGTGCTGACACGCAAGCTGGCCTACTTGAAAGGACCCTGGAAGTAAGCTCATTTCAATGTCAAATTGGGATCAGAGGGGCCACAGCTTCATGTTTGTTCATACACACGCAGCCAGGCAGGACCAGCAGCCCTAGGCCCCAGCCTTCTACATCACAGGCCACCTGGCAAATCCCGCACATGTGTTACAGTCGTGGGTGGACGAAGCTTTGGAAACATGGCCCTAACTTACTGATGCCACTCTCTCAGCCACAGGATAGATTACACATCTGAGCCACAAACCAGCTGACTCCACTGGGTGAGATGGGAAACCTAAGTTAGGAAAGGAGGAGGTTCATTTGATGAGTCACTCCTGCAAACTCCTGACACCCATCTCTGAGGAGCCCACAACACCACAGCCTGGCCTCAGTCTCTCACCAGGTAAAAGAGCAAGCTTTAATGTCTCCACTTGGATGGGACTCATTCTCCAACACCTATAGCTGCTACAGTTAGCTAGCCAGTGCCCAGTTCACTCTAGTGTAGGGGGCTAAGAGGCCCGCTCCACATCTGCACTCTGAAGGGATATGATTGCACACCAGACCCTGCAGGGTATGGGGTTATATTTTCTTTTTTTATATTTGCCAACTTCTTCTTTCGGGTGACACCACAAATCCAATGGCTTCTCCTTCATCTCCCTGCAGGCACACCCTGGATGGCTCATCTTCTCCTCACAGCACCCAGGCTTTCACAGTAGTCCTACAGGCCACTTGTTCATGACGCATACTAATTACTAGGCCAACCTGCCCCACAGCAAGAATGCATATGGTCCTCACATTCAGACTGGCTGGGCCAGGCAGTTACCTGCACTTCCAGAGAGGCAGGTGGCACAACCTTTTTTTGGAACAGAGGGCATATAGCAGGGCTTCCCAAATTCTTAGTCTTGTAATGAACATGAGAGACTGAGCCACTAAGGCATGGATCCTGCCAGCAGCCCTTGAGCACTTCTCACTCCCGCTGAGATCTATACACTTCTTAAAGACCATCATCCATCAAGGCTGATGCTAAAGCTTCTCTACGCACGCATATCTGCATGTAAGTAACTAAATCAGTCTGGAAATGGAGTGATTGAAACTGGTACCACATGGCCCCTGGGGAGATGCTCTCTCCTTAATGTTGGAATGCCTTGCACTGCCTTAATTTTAGCCAATGCTCGTAAACTGATTTTGGAGTGCTCCACAAAGCAGGAAATGGTGGCTGCACACCTTTCACTAATCCAATTCCAATAAATCAGTGTAATCTGCATGTGCAGACAAGGGCTAAGGGATCTGCTCTTGGAAGCCAGAGCTTGTACCTTCTCTATGATATCATGACCCAACAGAATCCAAAGCCATGTTTACGCTGTTTCCATGGAAGAGCTGAAAAGTGAAGTGCCATACTTATTTTCCTGGCAGAATAGAAAGCAAGACCCTTCACATCAGAACTCCAGCTAGGAGTCCTTCCAAAGTGCTGCTGCCACCAAGCTCCGACATGCCCTCATCACACAAAGAGCTACACAGAAGGGGAAAGCCAATGCACAGGCTGGGGAACAGAGGTGCAGAGAAAGAAGTTGACTCACCTGAGGTCACCGGGCAGGCCAAGGCAGAATTAGAAAGATTCCCCATCCAGTGCTCTACCCACTAAGTACCACTCTAAGAAGCAATTCCTCTCTACCAACCCTTTCAATAGAAATTCCAGCAGGGGGTTTCCAGAGACAGCTAGGAGTGGCAGTTCCTGAGGATATGACCTACTGGGGATCTAAGTTGGCAGCTTCTGCATGGAGCTGTCAGTACATGTACCTGGCACACTTCACCAGTTCCCCCATGCCCGTCCCTTCTGCAATGAAAGGAAGACCTTGGTGCATGCCTAGCTTGGGTGTGCCAGGATGCAACCCCTCTGCTATCTCCTGAAGGACCTCTTCTTGTGGTTCCCCATGCCTTTCATTTTACACACACCCTGTCTGTAGCCCCACAAAGTCCTGGGACTTTCTAATCAACCTCCTCTTGTTCCTGGCCAAACTTTCCATCTACCAGACCAGGAAGGTGCTGGCCTGAGGAAACTTGAGCAACCATGCGACTGTCTTCCTCTCCCTTGTCTGCACACATCTCTGAGTAAAGTTTCACTGGATGGGTTCCCCAGGCACCTTAAATATATCTGAAAGGCAGTGGATGCACTCTACCTGATGTCCCCCACCCTCCCGCCACCTTAGTTATTAAGCTATAACCCGCACTCCAGTTCCTGTTTTCTCGTGACCTGTCCCATGGAATTTGTTGTACATTTAGTGGCCTCCCTCTAGCCCCTGAAGGGGGCTTCTGGTTCCTGGTGGCTCTAGGCCCACTGCCAATGTATAGCAAATAGGCCTCAGCATGCCCCTACAGCAGGAGTCTTCTCTCAGAGCCTTCTCTCTCAGCTGGGCTGACACAGCATACACACAGCCTGGATCACAACAAGCATGCATCTCAAGATCATCATAAGCATGCATCTCAAGATCCTGGACATGAGAGTGCTGCCCTCAACACTGAAATCATATGAAGCAGCACAGAGGTCCTGGGCTCAGCCCATTTGAACAGACTACAGCCAGCCACTCACTGGTCAGGTCAGGACATCTTCTGTCCTCATCCCTCCCCAAAAGGCTGAAGCGAAAACATCCTGCACTGAAAGCTATGGCTCACTCCAACTCTTGTTTGGTGGGCAAGGGGAGAGGGCCAACGAACATGCTGCTCTGAACACTTGTAGCTCCTGAACGGTGAGGTTTTGGGCTCTACACCTTCCCGACCCATTCTGAGGGAAATTCCAGTGTCTGAGGGGAAAGCAGGGAAGGCCAGGGAACTGGAACAGAAAAGCTGAAATCTTCTTGTTCTCCATAAAATGAAAATGCAAAAAATTTCTCAGAAGGACCACTTAGACTTGCACCTCACTAGGAAATACCAATTGTAGAGATAGAGAAGTGATACAAAGATATTAAAATCTCTGGACAGCAAAGAGGAAATGTTTCATTTCAACTATTTGTCCAGCAAAATTTAATCAGAATTGACACATTCCCATGAAATGTTCCAAATCCCATGAGTTGTGTTTTTCTGCACAGCACAGTTCTACCAAAAGCACTTCAGACAGCTCTAGATTTTATATGATAAGGCACTGGCCTTCCCTGCCCTGAAATACTGATGTAGAAAAAGTCTGTCATTAGGTTCAGCAAAGCCACCGCACGCAGAACATGGTGAGAGCCTCTGATTCAGAACTGAAAACACTGCCCAAGCCTGGTAGCCCAGCCAGCTGTCTGGTCTCTATAGCCAAGCAAACAGGAGAGAATGGCATGGCCAACAGCAAGCTGTTTTTTTGATTCCCTAGCCCAAGTGACTAGGGACTTCTTTACAGCTAGGTGAACTGACAGCAGCCTTGTCATGAGTACAGAGCAGACTCAAGCCCTTGGAGCTGCTCTGCCATCATGGGTGAGAGGCTCTAATAGCAAACAAAGTGCCCAATGCCCTAGCCCGAGCATCCTATCCTCTCTGATCTCCAGAGCAGGTGTGCATTAGGGGGGTGAGAAGGGTCCTCAAGGTAGAAAAGGCTTTCTATGAGCAAATAATTTTACTGCAGTCTGCTGTCAATGCCAAGACCAGGGCCTTTCATCCAGGACCACAGCCAGGGAGGCTCTGCATGTGTCAGGGGACGCTCACAGTGCAAATGCACAGCCTAATGCAGTTAGACCAAGAGGAGTTGGAGGCTCGGGGTGGGGGATTGTCTAATGTGAGCAGGAACTACATCTGTTTTCATGCAAGCAGCATTTCAAAGCTGCATCAAGCACAGGGCGAGCTATCCCACACATCAATCTAACCTCACCTTGCTTGCACAGAGTCTAGCGTCACGCTCAATTAAACCCTTTACCCAGGTGAGGTCAGAAACTACCTTTTGCAGGAGACCAGTGCCAATATAGACTAACCCTTTGCATGAAAGGCAGCAGCAACCCCCAGGCAGTGAGCACCAGGCTGACAGCTCCAGACAGATGAGCGATGAGTCAACCCCCAGTCAGAGCTGCTCTGCCCATTGCAGCCCACTAACCCCACTCTGCCAGTGAAAGCCCCAGACCACCATGTGCTCTACCTACATGTGCACGTACCTACACGTACCTTAGTCTGGCACAGGTTAAGCTCTCGAGAGGCTAATTAATCCTTTCATTGCAATGGAACAATTCATAAGCAGCTCTCAGTGCTGCCCCCTACACTAAAGCAGTTCTTCAAAGGTTCTGACAGGTGCTTTTTGCTCCATGGGCTGCTGGCAAGCTTGGTAACATGGGAGCTCTGAAATTAGCCTCCTTCAATGTAAGGTTAGGGACTCTGCAGAATCACTCTCACAGAGCACAATGCCTCTCTCTCTCTCTCTCTCTCATTTGTTTTAGACCACCTTGAGCAGTCCCAGCTTCTCAAACTCACAACAGTGGCAGTGCAAAAACGCTCCTGGACAAAGCTCCAGACATAAGAACATGCCACCAGAGCAGAATAACCACACTAGGCCCATCGGGCTGTAGTAGGTGATCTCCACCCTCTAAACGACTTTGTCTCTTTTAAGTAAATATGCCCACTCCTCACTTAGTCAGATCCAAGTGGGCCATGAAGGACAGGCTGGGGGTCAGGGTAATTTTACCGTGATCTACAGCAAAGAAAAATCTCACATTGCATCTCCCTACACACACTTCTTCAGGGTCAAGGGTTCTGCATCAGCTCAGAAATGCTATCACTGACACATGCTTGTATAGTAAATGTAAAGGGGTTAAGGAAATATTTCTCTCCAAATAAAAGATTTCCAAGCAGAAATTGCTGAGGAACCCCACCAGGGAAACCCCTGCCTTGGGACCTGCCACAGGGACTCATCTGCAGCCACATAAATGAGGTGGCTGGGCAAAAAAGAGAGATCAATAACCTGAAAGCCAAAGGCCAAGTCTGCACAGACATCTCTCCTGTGGGTCACATTCCTACAGCTCCCCACTGGGCTGGAGAGAGTCACTGGGAAACCAGAACGGGTGCTAAACTGGCAGAGCTCTCTGCACAGCAAGAAGATGAAGATCTCCCAGGGCCCACCTTCCAGCAGCCAGACAAAGGTAACAGCAACATGCTGACAGTTGAGGGCTATGCCAAGGTCCTGACCCTACCCCAGGCCAAATGGAGTCAGAAGAGCTTGAGGAAGGGTGGGGGAGAAAAGCAGGTTAAACTTGAACCAAGGGATGAGAAGGAAGGAAGCCTGACACCAACTGATTGGGGAAGCAAGGGAGAATTAAAGGAGCCTTGGGAACCTGGTGGGCAATTGACAGAGCGGCCAAGCTGCGCTCAGAGGCTGAAGTGATGGTAGCAGAAAGGCAGAGACATGTCAGGAACCCCCTCCAACAACTCACAGGAGAGGATGGCTGGGCAAGAGAGACAACCAACTAGAGATTAAAAAGAAAAGAAAAGAAGTCAGAAAATAAAATCAGAAACGTGTTTCAGAACTAATGCAGCACGTCCACGAAGCAGAAAAGGTGAGAGTGAAGAATAGGCATACCGGGCTGATCAGCACATGGCACATGGAGGGGAGCTGGGGGTGGGGGGGGAGAAGAGGGCACGCTCTCACTTGCTCACTTCACGTTCCAGACACCACAGATGGAGAGATCTGGTGGGGAACACTATGGGAGTCCAAGACCTGCAAAAAGGGTGTCTGATCCCTGCACATGACACTTTAAAGGAACAGGGGACACTTGGGCAGTCCTTTCTGACAATCCCAAGCCCTCCTACCATTTAACCTCCCAGACGCTGCTCCCTGGTACTCTGGGATTCATGTAAAACAGAAACTGGGGCTGCAAATTTAACACATGAAAAACCTAGGAACCTCACCGCAAAACAGCCCCTGAAGTCAGCAGTGTCATTTGCCATGGGAGAGCATGCTGCACCGTGGTGTTCTCACCCTGGCCTGAAACATTTATACAAGGCCTAGGTGGCTGACAGGTTTATAAAGCGAGATAAGGGGGCATGCCAGACAACGGCAGCCCATGGCTGCCCAGCCCTCGCTGCCCGGAAAAGTCACAGCTGCCATTGAACAGCAGCAACAAATAGGAAGGAGACTCGGGAACATTTCACACCACATTTTTGCCCTGTGCAAGGAACTATAATAGATGATTAGCCAGAAATCTCTCTCTCCCCTCCCTCCCCCAACTTAAACTTTTCAGAGAGCCTTTATGCAAGGGAAACAGAAAGCCAGACAAGAAAGTGAATCTGCCGTGCAGCCTTCCATAGTGATAATGGAGCCCAGAAACCTTCCATTCCGCTTCAGACAAAACGTCAGCTACTTTCCTAACTCCGTCCCCAGAGAGATAAGTGCTACAAAGCAGTATGTGCCCATCACAACAGGAAGGCATGAAGGTATAACGAAAGGAGGGATTGCAAAACTTACCAATGACTGCTGAAAGACAGAACAAGTCGTGACCATGTTATGGCTCAGCTATAACATTCCAGTGCAAGAGGCCGCTAGCGCCGCGATGGGAAATCAAACTACTTTTAAAAGGCAGAAGATCAATGGGGGGACTTTGCAGAACAGGAGAGTTTGCAAGAAGGAAACTGCTCACCAGGGAGCACGTTGTTTTGCAGCAGCCAAGGTTCCCGTCCCCTCTCTGGTGCAGCTAGATGGGTGGATTCTGCTTTATCAGCAACTCAGCTCACCCCTATCATCCAGGAAGCGGTGTTCACATATGTGCCTCCCCCCACCCCCTTGACGTTTCCCAACACTGCACGGACCAGCGAGCAGTTAAAGGCAACGCGTCTTCTATCAACCAGCAGATGTTACAGGGCTAGAACTGTGGCTACACCTGGCACGGGAATTTCAGGCCGGGGGGCAAAGATGGGATCCCTACACCAAAGAGCTGTTCCAGGGTAAACCCCTCCACCATACTGCAGGGCCAAAAATGTGGAGGGGGGGCATAAATCTACCCCCATGGGAGGGGAAAGGTAAGTTACAGAAATCTTATAACTGTGGAGCTGCTCTTCTTTCTCTTGCCCCTGAGGAGCCCAAGAGCCTGGTTCTGCCTGGTGAGCAAGCAGGGAGGGCCAGGACTGCACTGGTCCTTTGGGGTTCATAAGGCAACTGGCTCCCCACATAAAGGGGCTAAGGTGAACAGAAGCCTGTCCAGGGAGCCCCCCTGGTCCAAGTCCACTGACATAGATCATTCCATTGCTAGCAAACAGGGAGAGACCCTGGTCCACATCAAGCCAACGTCATCTGTTTGTGTCAAGCTAAGTACAAGGAGCAGTCCTAGATCTATCTCCTTCTGGCAAAGGCCTTCTCTTCCTCTTCCCAGGCCGTTTTTCATAGGGTCACAGAGAAGCAGGGCTGGAAGGAACCACCTGAGGTCATCTAGTCTAACCCCCTGCCCGAGGCAAGAGCATCCTTATCCAAACCATGCCATACAACTCAATCTCTTAGTAAAACTATCAGCAACCATGACAACTGCAAGACATAACACCCTAACCTGCCACAGGTAATGCAGGGGCACCATGGCAGCCAATGTCCTCCTTTTATAAAAGGTTGTTAATATACACTCAAAAGATCCCAGGTCATGCTCCTCCACTACAGAGGAAGGCAAAAACCCCCACAATCTATACCAATTTCACCATGGAGTAAAATTCCTTCCTGACCCCAGATATGACAATCAGTCTGATCCTGAATGAAGAGGCAAGACCCTCTAGGCAGGAACCTCTGGGTTTAAGACTCAGTGGGAACACAGGCACACCCCAGGCAAAATCCCCTGCCTTTGGCTACAGCCAACACTCGATGCCTCTGGAAAGGCTTAAAAACACCCTGACACATGTAGCAGAAAGCAGGGGGAGCAACCGGCAAAGCCCGGAAGCGTGGAAAATATGCATAGTAAAAGACAGGCATAGCTATTCCTAACTCATCCTCAACCAGTGGCCGTCCAAACTCTTCTTGAACACCTCCAGTGATGGAGAGTCCACAATTTCCCTAGGCAGTCTATGCCATTGCTGCCACTATTGTGTGTCTCTATAGGAATAATAAACTGAATGACATCAGGTCCTGGCTCCCATGGGCTGTGCTTCCCAGCGTATCCAGAAAGACTTTCCAGTCGGGGCAGAGGAATGAAGCATTCCACAAACAGGGTAGAAAGCCCAGGTTGCTCCCTGGGGTCCATTCAGTGATTTCCCTCTGTTCAAAGAGCTGCCCACAGGTTCAGCCAGCTTCCCAAATCACTGCTGCCCTGAGCAGGGATACCACAAAAGGCAACAGCTCCCAAGGGAGGACTGGGTGTAGCTTCTTCCACACACAGCCTCAGTGCTCATGGCTTCATATCACTGCTGGCAAGAAGTATGTTAGGAAACGCTGCTTCAGCTGGGTGAAAATGATCCCTGCAGGGGCTGCGTCTCCCCCAAGATAGCTGGGACAAGCAGGGTATTTGGAGGCGAGGGGTCAAGGCCACGTGGCTCTGATGTTTCTCAGACTTGCACAGGCAGGATCAAGGAGACAGGAACCCAGCCTAGCACTTTCTGCTGACTCTGCCCCACCAGAGGGCTGGGAAGGGGCAGGCTCCTGTGGGCTGTACAGGCAGGTAGTAAAAGAAACAAACTGAGAACCTGAGACTAGGCAGGCTTGAGTCCCCTCTGTAGTTGATGCAGGAAAAACCAAGCTCTCAAGAGGTGGGAAATTCCATCCCAGGCTCTCTCTTTGAGCAGGTGCCTCCCCATAGCTTCTCAAAGAGCCCGCTGAGAAACCAGCTCTCAGAACAGCTCAGCAAGTTCCCCTGGGTGTCTGACTCACATTTCCCATGTCTCAGTGCTGAATGCAAGGGCAAGCTGGCATCTGCTATCCAAGTCATGGGCAGGTGACACATGGTGCTTCCCCCAGCACCTTTTTACCTGGACAGCCCACTGTGCGCTTGAATCCCATTGCCCATGGTTTTGCACTCAGGTACAGCAAATCCTATGGCTCTCAGGGTCCCAGAGATAACATAGCAGGAGGCATTAAAAATCACACCACGCAAAGATGTGAGGCAAGAGCAGATGGGGCAGGGCTTATGTAGAACTCTGTGTGTAAATAAGAACAGGAGTTTTTATGGAGTTTTACACAAGCCCTTGTTCCATCTGCTATTTAGCTCTGCTCTGTCTGCTTCTCTTCCTAAGGAAGGGTACAGTGGTACCTGAAAGCTTGTGTCCCTTCCAATTACACAGTGGGTCCAATAAAAGATATCATCCACAAAAATCTGTGCCTCTTGCATTTTTTCTGGACCACCATCAGTGCAAACATGACCCTTCTGGCAATGCACCCACAAACATAAAGGGAACGAAATCAACTGGACCCTGAAAGAGTTATTCTAAATGTTTAGAGCATTCAGCAGAGAACTACGCCATTTCTAGAGATCTGTCTTACCAGGGCTACATAATTATACAGCATAGAAAGAATGCAAGGGAACATCCTACAGCAGTGGTACCCAACCTTCTGGCCCCGTGGAACAGATGAGTAGATCAGTCTAGGGGCCTGACTCCACACTGACACAAGCTGGCATGGAGAGCCACGCTGTCTGGCCCGTGAAACTCCCCTTGGATCTGGAAATTTGGCAGTAGGGGAGGGGCAATTAATGCTACCACTGCTTCCCCACTGCCAAATTTCCAGATCCTTGGAGAGCTCCATGGGTGAGATGACATGGTTCCGCGGGCCACAGTTTGAGCACCTCCGGCTCCCCCCACACACACACAGAGGAACTTGGCTGCCTGCTGAAGTCTGCAGGACTCCACCTCCCGCAACTCGTGTGAGGCCCTTTAAAGTGCAAGTCACATTTACAGTAATTCCTGCTCAACTAAAAAGCCATTTCCGAGTCAAGCATTCTTTTTTACTGTACTCAGCAGAGTCACCACTTGCTCCCCTCCCACCCACGCAGCAAGTGAAGGGAGCAGGGATTTTTCATAAGCAGAATGCTCAGGTTTTGCTGTGAGAGCAAGCAAGCTGGGAAATCCCTCACAGCTTCTTAGGAGTCTGTTTTCCCCTGCTGTCATCAGGGAGCTCCATCCACACACTCTAGTTAAATGGACACCAGGAGCTCTGAACATCTCTATCCACACATCAGCTGGGCAAGGCACCCTGACAGTATCAGTAGCTGGTCTTGGGTGTCACATCATTCCTTCTGCTTTGTGCTCGCCTTTGGGATCGCTGTCTGCATTGCAAGGTGAACAACTCTGCTACTGCCCTTCAGAATAACAATGCTGGTGTCTTCCCCTGACCACAGGTGGCAATGCTGGTCCTGAAGGGAAGCGCTGGGAAGCTAAAGGTACAGAGATCTCCAATTCCACAGCAGCCTAGATCTCAGATGCCAAGGTTAGTGTTAGGAAGCCAAACCCAAAGAGGAGGTACACAAAGGGGTTTAAAGTGCCAAGCATAAAACAGCTCTGAGAAGGCAACTTAACACCCCCTCTCCCTCATCAGCATGCCAGGAATTAACCTTCTAGACTATGAACGAAGTTGAAAGCAACCACGCCAGGGTCCTCAGGCCCAACTTCAGGCTTTAAGCATGAGAGCAGTGCCCCAGTAACAAAACAGGCTGCTACAGCTCCAGCCTCAAGCAGACACATCCCCACATGCCCTCAGACCAGCTTCACTCGCTCATGGGTAACGTTGCTAAGCAGCATTCAAAACAATGTGAAGTGCATGCGCCATTTGGACAACGTATGTGAAAATATGGAAGTTGGAGGACTCCGCCTCCGCTCCGTACAGCCCCAGAAAGAGAAATGAAGCCACCCTGAACACCCTCCACTCAGCTCACAACAGGACACTGCCATTCAGAGCAACCCTCAGGCCTGGCCTGGCAAGAGGCTCCTGCCAGGGATGACTTTAAAGACATGCCCAGCCAAGACAGGTCAAGTCTAGTTGAGCAGCTCCTGTCCAGCTGAGCAGCATAAAGTGCTCCTGGAAATGGAAGGCATGCTGAAAACAGAGGGCATCCTTCCCAACCTGGAGTTCACTGATCACACAGCAGGCCCTCCTCCCACGCCTCACTGCATACACCCCAGGCCAGCAATTAGGCTGAGGAGATGGCTCTGAGTGGCCTTAAGTTCACAATGAAGAGCTGCAATCAGGTGCTCTGTTTCAGGAGCATCTGAAAGCAGCACTCGAGGGGGGCACTTAGGTTCACTCATAGCCCTCTACTCTGTGATCTTTAGTGCTCCCCAGCCAAAACAACAGGGAAAGGATGATTTTATTGGCAGCAGACCTGGGGTCAGGAGGGAAGTTGCAAAGTTGTTTGGGATGCACCTATGCTATACAATGCTAGGTAGAAGCAGCATCTGCTAGCCTGGGCCAAGTACTCTGATAATGCAGTACCATGGCTTCTGGTACCCAGACTAGTGTGTGCATGGCTAACACTGCCCTGTGCTGCGTGGACAAACCTGGTGGCTCTTATTAGTCTTCCAAGGTTAAAAAAAAGAAAACTGAGAAGTCCCAACACAAATTCCATCCCATCAGCTCAGCTTTCCTTGAAGATTTTTTAAAAACAAGCTGACTCTTCTGTAGCCGGGCTGCCTACTCCCTCCCCGAACTCCTTCACCTCCGCTGGGAAACATCTGACCAAACTGTCTCCCTTTACCTTGTTCTGTATCAGGGGTGGGCAAAATGGTGCATCCAGCTGGTGGCCAGACTCCATTTCCCAGCAGCCCTTGCCCATGTCACTGCAGCCAGTGTCCATGGAGACCCCAGTATTGGCAGGGCCACAACAGCGGGGCCAGGGTTTCCATGGAGATCGGCCCAAGCAACACTGGCAGGGCGCAGGGCTCCACGGGGAGCTGCTCTGGGCCAGGCCAGGGCTGGGGCTGCAATTTTGCAGTGTGACAGTATGGTCCAGAGCCGAGACAGACAGTGGAGCGTGCAGGATGCGATCTGCTGCCTGCATGCCCCACTAGGGCAGAGCTGCAATCCGCTGCCCGCATACCTCTGCCCAGGGCATGTGGGCAATAGATTACAGCTCTGCCCCAGCTCTGGACCATGCTGTCACTGCCAAAAGATCCCAGCCCCAGAGCAGCTCCCCATCCAGTCACAGCACCCTGCCAGCACTGCTTGAGCCAGCCTCCAGGGAAACCCTGGCCCCGCACTGTCACAGCCCCACTGCTTCCGGGGTCTCCATGGAAAGCAGCCACAGAGATGCAGGCTGGGGCTCCTAGGAAATAGAGTCCCCCACGGGCCTGATCCAGCCTGCAGGCCAGGCTTTCCCCACCCATGCTCTATATTCTGTAATTCTCACACACCAATAGGAGGCTGTGGAGCCTGGAGTTAAAGGCTGCAGGGTGTAACTCTAAAGCACTCTCCTGCTGGAGTTTTCCTCTTCTAAGGGGGGGGGGGGGTGATTACACATTGTTTTACCAAAGTCCTTTTCAAACACATTCTCCCAAACCTAAGCTTAACTCGGACCATCTGATCCACTAGTGCTCCCAAGCCCTTCAACCTGGTTGCTTGTCTCCACCCACACAGCCCCATATGAAGGGGTTAACTTTCCTGCGCACCTACGGTATGTACATTTACCTTCCACCCTTGCCCTGATGCCTACAGTGAATCTGGTTTCTCTGCATATAAACTCTATGTAAGTTGTCTCCTGTCAATGCCTTTCGCTTGATTTCTTCCATTAAACCACCAGTTCCTTGAAGTTCAGTTCATCCAAAAGTTTGGAAAGTATCTAGTGTACAGCAGAAGCTACAGCAAATAAACTTAATTTGGTGCACTTCAGCTCTGCTTCAGTGTTTTGACTCAGAAAGTGTTTTGACCCATGTTTTGACTCAGAAAGGATGCATGCAGCACACGCAGGGGTCTGTCCTCACTAGCAGGTACAGACACAGACACCCCAAAAGGATGGCATTCCAGCGCAGCACTACCTGACAGCCCTTGAGCAGAGCCTGCTATGCTCCAGGGGCAGCTCTGTCTGCCCATGTGAATGAAACAAGATCCTGTTTATTCCTGCACACTGTAAATAAACAGCAGCAGTCACTGGCACCCTGCAGCATGGATCTGAGTCTTGAAAGGAGCCAGCTCAGCACAGTGCAAAGGCCCTGCCCCAGAGAGTTCGATGCAGTGCCAGCCATGAGACAAAGTGAGACCCCAGTTTTAAAAAAGGGCTGGAATATGGCTACAGCCTGCACAACCCTGAGAGCTACCAGGCTTTGGGCCAAAGAACAGGCAGCCACTGTTTCTAAAGACTAGAAACAGGCAACCCACCCTGCTGCTAATATAAGGTGGATCTGAAATAGA
This sequence comes from Alligator sinensis, assembly GCF_000455745.1. Taxonomy (NCBI): domain Eukaryota; kingdom Metazoa; phylum Chordata; order Crocodylia; family Alligatoridae; genus Alligator; species Alligator sinensis. The sequence goes on from NW_005842191.1 coordinate 45,380, forward strand.
CATCAAGAGACCTGGACATAAAACCCTCCAGTCAAGAGGTCCCAATTTCCTACCGCTATTCAGCAAGCCATTCTATGAGATCCTGCACAGAGCACTGACTCTCTCTGAGCCTCGGCTTCCCCCTCAGTAATAAAGGGATAGCATGCCCAATTCCTGAGGAAGGGTCACGAGGGAGCCTTGTGATGCTGAGATGCTGTCTACCTTGGTACTCCTTGCCTCTGATGAACCTGCACCAGGGCTGTCCACCCTGCTTTGAAACCATGGTAAACTGCAAGTCTGTTTGCATTGGTGTAGAGCAGATCTGCATCTGAGGAATGCATTAGTCCAGTTGCACGAGGGGATTAAACAACATGTACATCCACGGGCACAGCATTTGCACAACACTTGGAAGGCTCATGGTGCGGCACACCGGTTATTTTAACCCCATTCAATTTCCTTTCCAGAGCCAGAAGCCATTTACAGAACAAACTCTGCTTGTCAGTATGCCGTGTTTGTCCACAGGGTCCCTCTAGCAACCATTACTGAATTTGAAAATAAAGGGGTCCTGTTTATAGCCAAGCAGAGGCCACAGCCAAAGCAATGGAAGTTCCTCTGCATTGTTTAAAAAAAAAACATTGAGGTTTCCCTTCCTTTAATTTTGCAACTTTTCAATACAGGTTTCCCTCGCTTTATGCGGGTTCTGTATGTACAAATTTGCTCTTACGCGATGACCCTTTTGATACCAAAAATTTGTTATATGTGAGAGGTAAATTCACTCTTGTGCGATTAGTGTGGTGGAAGCCTGCAGTCAGCTGCTTTGTGCTGTGTATTGTGGGAGTGGCACGCACCAAAATATAGTCTCCTGTGTGGATCTGTGCTCCTCAATCCTTGTCTGTGACACATGTTTCTGTAGTTGCCATCCCCATTATGATAGTGCCCTGTGCTTGTGTGTATTGTCTGCTGTTGGTGAGAACCAAAATTGCCTTGTAAAAGATTTGTTACATTGTAAGGTGGGTTCCCTTTATGCGAATTCAAGTTGTGTGTCATTTTCCAGGAACACATGTACAGCGTAAAGCAAGGGAAACCTGCATCTCTCCAGCCAACTCACAGGATGACATGCAAGGTGAGGGAATTTTAAACACCTACATAGTAAAAGAGCTACCAAGATGCTAACATCAAAGGGCAGGAAGTCCAAACTATTCCACTGTGCCACTCAGTGGAGGCAGTTTCACAATGCCTGCTTTCCCCTGGCAGTCCACGCCAAATGCAAACTCTACAGCAGACCACAGCAACAAGGAAAACTCACACCTCCATCTTCAGGCTGGCCTCCAGGACAGGGAACCTGCCAAGCCCATGATCTCAACTAACCTATCTATCCGCTCCTTTGTCAATGCAAACCAGCCCTGCTGAAGTCAGCAGGGAGAAGGGGAAATGAGCATTCTGACAGTCCAACACAGCTCCATTCCCAGCTTCCTACAGAGCAAACACAGGGTAAAATTAATCCTGCTGTGCCAATAGCTAGATGGGCCCTGTCTTCCACCTATTGTAGAGCTAATTTGGGACAAGTCACAGAGGTCAATTTCCCTATTGCATCCAGCTGGAGAACTGAATTTCAAAGCCACTCTCCCTGCTATCCCCACACAGACAGGCTGCTGGCAATGAGGCCACTGGTACTGACACTGCAAAAACTAACCAACGCATGTGCCAAGGTTTTTTGTTTTTTTTTAAGTTGAGTTTAGCCACAGGCAGTTACGCAACAACCAAAATATTTACAAAAAATTAACTCTCTGGGTCAGCTTTTCTATGAGCGTGCACACGTTTTTAATGCTTCCTCCCCACCCTGTCCTGGTTGATAGTTAGCAGGTGTGTGAAGAAGTCCCATCTTCAAAGGGCAAATGCAAAACACAGCTACAAACTGAGGTGCTGCTGCTTTCACTTTGGCTTCTGGGCAGCACAATGTGCAGACAGAGCATATCAGAAGTGCATCACTAGGCCTCAATCCAGAAGCTGGACACAGTAGATGGGCCCTTGTACATGCACACTCCCATGTTATAGGGTGGGAGGCTTTGAGTCACCTCTGCTTGAATACTTAAAGGCATGACAAAGCCCACATCCCACACTGTATAGTTGTCTTCCATGGCTGGCATGTCTCTTCTGCCCAAGGCCTCACCCGGCCCTACCTGCAACCCCACTGCCCAAAAGAGTGTGTCTACCCTTGTGAAGCCTGCAACAAAGCAGGTATGAAGAGAAGTGGAGTGTTTTTGCCATCCTGTCCCATAATTTTGCATCCTGCCAGTACAAGTATTATCATTAGGGACCTACTTAAATCATGATTTTTGTGGCAACCACAAAAAACAGTAATTGCTACAAAAAATGGTGCTGGCCATGATTTCCCGCAGAATTTCCCCCCCATGTTTATCAGAGTACAAAGATTTAATTTAAGTTTAATACTTCAATTTATAATAATATGGTAATTTATAGTATATTTCCACAGATTCTGTTATTTAATTATGCGGTTCTTGCCTCTCAGCCAAACAAAAGCAAAGGATGAGGCGCCAGGGCCCCTCTGCCAATCAGCAGCAAGGGGCAGAGTCTCTGCAAAATGCCTGCAAAATTAGCTCTGCATGCGGCAAGCAGGCCACAAAAAACTCCTCATCTTACTACAATTTAAGTAGGTCCCTAATTATCATTGTTAATTATGCAAATTATGACAGGACCTACAGACTTTGACCAGGTCAGGGCCTTCACTGGCTTAGCACTGCACTGGGATAACATGTATATCTTTGTGCTTGGTCCAATCTGCAGACACCATACTGAAATAGCTACACAGACAAAGGGGATGTTTTCCCCCCCGATATAATTATATCGGTGTAATCCCTTGTGTGGATTCATATTGCTGGTTGTCTCATAACAGTATATTTTATTGCTCTATCCCTAAAGAACAAGGTCCCATCTCCTGGTCGTCCCAGCAGCATGAAAATCTTGTTTGTCATTGCTGGTTACCACATAGAGCTAGAGGTTGATACAGACACATACAGGGACATTTGGCCATAAGAAAGTTTATTCCCCTACCTAAACAGGAACAAGCTATGTAGGTGGTAGTACATATATCCCAGTATTAACTGTGCCCACGCAAGGGGTTTTATAGGCTATACCCCCACCAAAGCACTCAGTGTTGCATTGCACAGTTTTGTATGTAGACAGGGGTGTGTGCCAGCACCCTCATCACCACCCAGGGAGCTTGCAAACCAAGAGGGAGGTTTCCCCCAAAATTATCCAATTAGACATGACTGATGAAAGGCCCTCTCTCTGCACCATGTGGCCCTGCATTTTATCTGAATCAGCCACCACCCCAGAGGGTAAGTGGATTTTCATGCAGCACATGACAGCAAGGACTTGGGACCAACTTCTGCAGCTATTTCAATGGGCAAAATAAAAGATATGCCCTAGGCAGCAAGGATGCCATGACCAACCACAGGCCGGTGCCAGTGAAAGGCAGGGACAACTGGAGCGCGGAAAAAGGCCAGGCTTTCGCCCCTTGCTCCAGCTGGGCTATTATTTTGCACCATTCGAAATGAACAACTGGGGAGAGGGAGGAGGGGAGCACCATGGAGTTGCATGATCCAAACACAGGAGTTCAGTGCGGGGAGGGAAATGCTTCTTTCCACTTGCTGTGTTTACAACTGAGGCACAAAAGCGGGAAAGTGAAACCAACCTGCCTGTTTGAGCGGCTGGTGATGCTGGCAGCAACAGACCAGAACATAGAGCAAGAGGGTGCGGGGATCCTGCCTCCCCTGGGGCCAGCGCCTGCCAGACTCCCTGAGAGAGGCCTGTGTAGCCTGTAGACCCTTGGCACTGCTGGGGTGACCGAGACTGCCGTCTGTCTGCGTCTACCAGTCAGGCTCTGTCTGCCCATCATTCAGTAGCTGTTTGTCTGCTGGGACCTGTTGGCCAGAACGCATCTTCATCTTTGCCAGTCAGTGTGCCTGTATCTGTTCCTATCAGTCAGTCCCTCTCCGTCGCTCTGTGCGCCAGGTCAGCGTCCATCTGCCTGTCCATAGCTCTAGCTGCCAGGGCGTCCCTGCTAGTGTCCATCTGTCTGACCCTGGCTTTGGATGCGGGGAAGTCTCTACCAGAGTTCACATGTCACTGTCCGCCAGGGAGACCCTGCCAGTGTCGATCTGTGTCCACCGCTCTGTCTGCTAGGCGGTTTCAGACATCGTCCCAATAACTGGTGATTTCTGTCCCTCCATTGCCTGGTCTGCCCAGCAATCTCAATCTGTCTACCTGTCTGTCTCCCGGTGTGCCAGGCAGCCTCAGCCGGTGCCTGTCTGCCCATTGCTTTGCCCACCCAACAGTCTTGCCTGGTGTCTGCCACTCTCCCAGTGAGCCAGGCAGTCTGTCTCCAGGTGGGCCAGACAGTCAGTCTGTCTGCCCGTCCATCTCCTAGCATGCTAGGCCGTCTCCATTGGTGTTTGCCCGTCCATTGCTCCGTCCACCCAGCCGTCTCGCACAGTGGCTGTCCGTCTCCCGCTGTGGCGGGCAGCACCAGCTGGTGTCTACCTGCCCTGCTCCCGGCGTGGCGGGCAGTCTCCACCCCTGTCAGTCTGCCTCTCCATTGCCCTGTCCCCCCGGCAGCGCCTGTCTGCCTGCCCATCTCCCAGCACGTCTCGCCCACTGCCCTGTCCCCCTGGCAGTCCCGGCCCAAGCCTGCC
>NW_005842191.1:50227-58875 GCF_000455745.1 Alligator sinensis
GCGGGCGGGCGGACACGCAGGGTCAGAGAGACAAGTGCCCACACGCCGACGGCACGGCGGGGGTGTGGGTCCATAGGCAGGGGCAGACAAGGCTCTTTGGGTAGATGCGGTCTCTTTGATTAGACCAACTACAAAATCATGAACCTTTTGGTTGTGGGCAAGCATCCAGTGGTCTCAGGGGGAGCATAGAAGTGGAAAGGCTGGAGGGTCTGGGATGCAGCGCGCTGGCCTGGAGTTTGGGGGCAGCCAAATCCCAAGACCGCCAGGCTCGGGCCTGCACGGAGGAGGCTTCCCCATGGGTTTGGGACTATCCAAAGCCCCCCAGCGAGAGGCTGGGACGGAGGATGCTGGGGTGGGGTTTAGAGCAACCAAGTTGTGCCTGCTCGGTTGATAGGGTTTGTTTGAGTTCAGTCCCAAATCGTATCAGTTGAGCCAATTTGGCTACTTTGACCCGGAATGTGATATACACTATTAAAGAAATAGTTGGAAAAATTGTTCTTTGCCCAAAAGCTTGCAAAGAACAAGTTTTCCAACTATCTAGTTGGTCAAATAAAAGATACCGCATTTACGCGAAGAACCTTGTCTGCTCTTTGGGCGTATCTTTTGTGTAGAGGCTGCATACGTGTGTCTCTATATCTGTGTCTATAGTTTGTCATATAGGAGTCAGACAGACGGATAACGAGCAACTGTAGAGACCAGGGGTGGGCAAAATGTAGCTCACAGGCCAGATGCAGCCCGCCAGGCCATTCTATCCAGCCTGCGGGGCCCCTAAAAAATTTAGAAAATTAAAATTTATCTGCCCCTAGCTGCCTGTCATGCAGCCCTCGATGGCTTGCCAAAACTCAGTAAGCGGTCTGCCCCTGGTATAGACCTTGGACAAACCCTTTCTGTAGAGGTGTTTATAGTTGTTCATATAAATCTGTCTTTATCAATTTTTATATCTATAGTTTTTCATGTAGATAGAGACATACAGAGAGAGATCTGTCTACCTATATCACGTCAAGTAAGTCCTGAGGCTGCTGAGACTATTGCGGCACCTTAGATCAGTGGTTTTCAACCTTTTTGTACCAGGACCCATTTGTAAACATCAATGGTCAGTCCCAACCTAGTGGCCCTCGCTCCCAACCTGCTGCCCTCAGGCCCCAGCCCCCCAGCGTGTGGGGCAGGGCGGGGTGTGGAGCATGGGAGGCCCCAAGCAGCCCCTCACAGGCTGAAACTCTGCCAGCCTGCAAGGGAAAAGCCATTTTCCCCACCATTTTCTCCTTTAAAGGAGAGTCCATTTTTAAAGTTTGTTCTCGATCCTTTCATATATTCTTGCAACCCACTTTTGGGTCACAACCCACAGGTTGAGAAATGCTGGGTTAGATGCTGCGAATCATAGGTGATTCCTTGAGCAAACTGACCCAGTGGTGCCCAAATCCTCTCCAGGTATGGTGACCATTGGCACACAGGGCGCTCATCTGCCCTTTAACAGGTCTTGTTTTTAGTCCTGCTGGGTGCCCGCACCCCCTTCTCACCCAGACTAGCCCAAGTGGGAGCGCCAGTTTAGTCACCAACAAGCCAACCATGGAACAAGGTGTACTGGTTGACATGGTACCAGATAGCAGACCAAGAGAGGTCTGACCCAACAGGGATCTCCCTATATAGATAAACAGATACAGAGGTACATTTATACGGACAACTGTACAGACCCAGGACAAACCCTTTATGTAGAGGTCTATATAGTTTTTCATATATATTTATCTATATCCATATTTATATCTATAAAGGGTTTGTCCAAGGGACTGCATCCAGATGATCTAGTGTTTATTTATATTTATTTCTTTATATCTATATTGCTATATCTCTACACCAGCTCTTAGTTTTCACTGTTTTTTTTCCTAGATTCCAGAAAAGTAATGGAGCAGGGAGCTGAGTATAAAGGGATGCTACTGCTGACAATGCATTATGTCCCTTTAAGGAGACAGCCCACACACAGGATAACAGCCTATTGCTATGGCAGCTGGTAGAGCTACACCTCTAGCTAGTGACCATAATTCCAGTGGTTCTCAACCTTTTTAGACTTGAGGACCCCTTTGGAAAATGCCAGCTTAGTTTTCACTTGTCAAAAAAATAAAAAAACCCAAACTACTGAAAAAATACTAGTGCAATTCTTCAGTTGCAAAGAACTCAGAAAGCCCACAATGAGGTAGGATGGTTTTAACACTATGGGTTGCTATTTGAAATTTCATAGATTTCATAGACATTAGGACTGGAAGGGACCTTGGAAGAACATCTAGTCCAGCCCCCTGTCCCAGGGGCAGGAAGTCAGCTAGGGTCAAAGGATCCCAGCAAGATAAGTGTCCAAACATTTCTTAAAAGAGTCCAGAGCAGGTAGTTGCACCACCTCTGGAGGGAGCCTATTCCAAGGCTTGGGGGCTCAGACAGTAAAGAATTTTTTCCTTATGTCCAGCCTAAAACGGTCTTGGAGGAGTTTGTGACCATGGGACCGTGTCATCTCTTCGGGCACTCTGGTAAACAGGTGTTTCCCCAGATCCCAATACACACCCCTTATATATACACTTATAGGCTGCCACCAGGTCACCCCTGAGCCTGCGCTTCTCCAGGCTGAAGAGTCCCACGGCTCTCAGCCTCTCTCCATAAGGCCTGTTCTCCTGCCCTCTGATCATGCGCGTGGCTCTCCTCGACTCTCTCAAGCTTCTCTGCATCCTTCTTGAATTGTGGAGCCCAGAATTGGATGCAGTACTCCAGCTGTGGCCTCAGCAAGGCCAAGTACAGTGGGAGGATGACATCCTGAGATTTGCTTGAGAAGCATCTGTGGATGCAAGCCAGAGTTTTATTCGCTTTACCAGCTGCGATATCGCACTGGTGGCTCATGTTCATTTTGTGCTCAATCATGACACCCGCCCCACCGAGTCCCTTTCAGCCACGGTGCTAGCAAGCCATAGCACTGCTGAGCCTATAAGCACGATGCAGGTTTTTTTTCCCTCCGAGGTGGAGTACCTTGCATTTTTCCGTATTGAATGTCATCAAGTTTTTATCCACCCACTTTCTAAGCTTATCAAGGTCAGCCTGGATCACTAGCCTATCCTCAGGTGTGGACGCTCTATCCCAAAGTTTGGTGCCATCGGTGACCTTGGCCAGTCCACTTCTGACACCAGTGTCCACATCATTAATAAAGATGTTAAAGAGTACAAGTCCAAGGACGGAGCCACGGGGGACACCACTGGTCACGGAGCGCCACGATGATTCACTTCCATCAACTACCACTCTCTGGGTCCGACCTCGGAGCAATTCCCCAGCCATCAAACTGTGATGTAGCCAAGGCTGCAGTTGGCCAATTTTTCCATGAGGAGATCATGGGACACCAGATCAAAGGCTTTTTTAAAGTCCAGATATATGCCATCAATCTCTGCTTCCTTGTCCAGGTGATATGCCACCTGGTCATAGAAGGAGATGAGATTGGTCAGGCAAGACCTACCCGCAATAAGCCTGTGCTGACTGTTCCTCAGGATGTTGCCATCAGACAGCTTGTCAAGAATGGTCTCTCATAATTTTTTCCAAAATCTTCCCAGAGATCGAGGTCAAGATGATTGGACTGTAGTTCCCCAGATCTACTTTCTTCCCTTTCCTGAAGATAGGCACTACATTGGCCTTCTTCCAATCTTTGGGTACTTCACCTGAGCACCATGAGTTCTCGAATATCCTTGCCAGTGGCTGGACTATGCCGCCTGCCAGCTCCTTAAGTACTCTGGGGTGCAATATGTCAGGACCAGCTGACTTGAAGGTGTCCAACTTCTCAAGGTGTTCCTTTACAAGGTCCACACTGATGTTGGGTATAAATTCACCCTCATCCTGGCTGTCCCGCATCATGTTAGGCAGGGCGGTCCCTTTGGGCTAGTGAAAAAATTATGCAAAGTACCCATTAAGCAGGTTGGCTTTTTCCTGAGTGTTGGTTGTCAGTTGTCCCATTTGGTTTAGCAGGGGTCCAATGTTGCCCTTGCTTTTCTTCCAACTCCCCACATATCTGAAAAAGATTTTTTTATTGTCCTTGTTACGTGTAGCCAGTTGGAGTTCGGTTGCAGCCTTGGGTTTCCTGGTTGCATAGTTGGTAGGGTCGGAAGGGACCTGATCAGATCATTAAGTCTGACCCCCTGACATGGCAGGAAAGAGTACTGGGGTCAAACGACCCCGGCAAGGTGTTTATCCAGCCTCCTTTTGAAGACCCCCAGGGTAGGGGCGAGCACCACTTCCCTTGAAAGTTGGTTCCAGATCCTAGCCACCCTGACTGTGAAGTAGTGCCTCCTGATATCTAGACTGAATCTACTCTCCATCAACTTATGGCCGTTATTCCCTGTTACTCCCAGTAGTGTTCGGGGGAACAGGGACTCTCCCATTGCCTGCTGGTCTCCCTTGGCCAGTTTATAGACGGCCACCAGATCCCCTCTCAGCCTTCCCTTGTGGAGGCTGAACAGGTTCAGGTCTTGTAGCCTCTCCTCGTAGGGCCTACCCTCTCAATGCTGTCCACATCCATCCTGAAATGCAGCGCCCAGAACTGGACGCAGTACTCCAACTGCGGCCTGACCAATGTTATATAGAGGGGGAGGATCACCTCCTTTGACCTGCTGGTGATGCATCTGTGGATGCATGACAAGGTGTGGTTAGCCTTCCTGACTGCGTCCCCACATTGGCAGTTCATGTTCATCTTGGAGTCTATAATGACTCCAAGATCCTTTTCTCCCTCTGTGCTGGCGAGAAGGGAGTTCCCCAGCCTGTAGGTCTGCTGCTGGTTCTCTCTCCCTAGGTGCAGTACCCTGCACTTGTCAGTATTGAACCCCATCTTATTCTCATCCGCCCACCCCTACAACCTCTCGAGATCCAATTGCAGCCTGTCCCTCCCTTCTAGCATGCTCACTTCTCCCCACATCTTAGTGCGTTTCACCCCCTTGTCCAAGTTGCTGATGAAGATGTTGAACAGTGCGGGCCCAAGAACTGAGCCCTGGGGGACCCCACTGCCCACATCCCTCCAAGTCGAAAATGACCTGTCCACCACCACTCTCTGGGTGCGGCCCTCCAGTCAAATGGCGACCCATCTGACTGTGTAGGCACTGACACCACAATCTCCTAATTTTTTAACAAGAATGGGGTGAAAGACAGTGTCGAAAGCCTGCCTAAAGTCCAGAAAGACTACATCCACTGCGACACCTGTGTCCAAGGATTTTGTGACCTGGTCATAGAAGGCCACCAGGTTGGTCTGACAGGACCTGCCTCTAATGAACCCATGTTGGTTGCCCCTAAGCATACACTCCCCTGCCTGCCCCTCGCGCATGTACACCTGGACCAAGGTAAGACAAACAACCCTATAATTTCCTGGGTCTTCCTCCTTCCCTTTTTTGAAAATGGGGACCACATTGGCCCTTTTCCAGTCCTCTGGCACCTCACCAGAGCACAAGTGCTCATAAAGCCGTGCCAAGAGTCCCGCAATGACCTCTGTTAATTCCCTTAGCACTCTGGGGTGGAGATCATCTGGACCTGCTGATTTGAACATGTCCAGTCCCACCAGCGATCCTGGGGGAGTAGGTTCACTCCCTACAGGTACAAAGTAGTGCAAAATACTCCTCCTTAGTGGTGATTCCCATCTTCCATCCTTTATAAGCCTCTTTTTAGATGTAGGAGGTGCACGAGTTCCCTGCTGAGCCAAGGGGGTTTCTGTGCCCTTTTGCTGCCTTTCCTCCGAGATAGGATGGACATCCCTTGTGCTTTCAGGATCGCTCCTTTAAGGAGCAACCACTCATCTTGGACTCCCCTCCCAGTCGAGGCACAGCCCCTTGGGACCTCAACAACAAGCCTCCTGAGCTTATCAAAGTCAGCTTTCCCGAAGTCGAGGACCTCTGCATTGCTGACTAACTTGCCAGCTTTGCGATGGATAGTAAAAGTGATCAGCTCATGGTCACGGTCTCCCAGCTTTCCTTCAATTCTTAGGTTGTTGACTAGATCATCCCCTTTGGCCAGTACCGTGTCCAGCAGCACTTTACCTCTTGTCAGTCCATAGACTTCTTGAGTCAGGTAGAGATCGTCCACTCATGTGAGGAAGCTTTGTGACCATTCGGATTTGGCCAAGTGCTCTTCCCATGAGATGTCCGGGTAGTTGAAGTCTCCCATGACGACCATGTACTGAAAGTGTCCAGCCTCAGCCAATTCCCTGGCGAATTCCTGGTCAAGCTCTTGTTCCGGATTAGGAGGTCTGTAGTAGACTCTTACTATTGTGTGCCCTGTGCTATGTTCCTGACGTATTTTAACCCAGAGGGTCTCCAGCCATCCTCCATGGGTGCCAATGTCAGCTTGCAGGGATGTGTAGCTTTCCTTGACAGAGAGAGCTACACTCCCCCCCCCCTTTTTTGTGTGTAAACAAACAAACAAACAAACAAACAAAAAAAACCTCTTCTGTATAGGGTGTAGCCATCTATACCTCTGGCACAGTCATAGGTGGAGTCCCACCAGGACTCTGTTATCCCTATGAGATTGTAGTCATTCTTGTTTAGCAGGAGGACCAGTTCCTCCTATTTTTCCCCCAAGCTCTTGGCATTGGTGTGCAGACACATAAGTGTCCCATTGGAAGCCCTAGGCTTCCTTGCACTCCCAGGACGACACCATTCCAGGGCTGGGGTAGGTTTGTTTTGTGACTCGTGTTTGCGATTCACAGGACAAATCTCTGGGTTTGTCTTGTGAATCGTGTTTGCACACCAACTGCGCTAACACATTGCGCCTTGCAGCACCCTTGAAAAGATCTCAAAGCACCCTGGCTGAGAATCACTGATCTATGACATCAGTAACACCAAGCATTCCCTTCCCAGGAGCTAAAGTTAAAAAGGAACCACATATTAACATTTCCCAGCATCTTAGGCCCCTGTGTGCAGCCTGAACCAACAGACCTGCTGGAAATATTTTCCCTTTTCACTCCCGCCACCTCCTTGTGGTAAACAAGTACCTCACAATAATCCCCAGACAGCAGCACCTTCCCAGTGTTGGGCTGGACCTAGGTCTGGGTGTCATTTCCAGCACCTTGTCTGTATGCTGCAAAGAGTTAATGTGCAACACAGCTCATCTCTGAAGCATCGGACGCCTGGCAGCAGCATTCCAGGAGAAGAAAACAAGCCTTCTCATGCCCTTACATCCTTGGGTCTGCCTCAACAAATAATGCCACCCCACTCAGTATCATTCAGAATGTGGATGCCAGGAACATTTCTTTTTCCAGATGTTTTGACATGTTCCCTTGTCTCTCTGTGCCTTGCCTTTATTTTATCAAAGGCATATCTGAAATTCCACAAGTAGTTCACTTGTGGAACTCATTGCTACCAGAGGCTATGGAAGCAGATAATTTAACTGCATTCAGAAGGAAATCCAGCAAGTTCATGGGTAGGTCCATGAGCCAGTATTAAGTATGATAGCCAGGGGTGTAACCTCCATATTAGGCCTTAGGCAGGGGGTTGGACTAGATGATCTACAGAGGTCCCTTTCAGCCCTACTTCTCTATGAAACTGTATGGGGAGAGGGGCAGTGGATGGATCAGGTTGAACAGACTCTGCACAAATACTCTTCCCCTTAGCATCCAGTTTCTAGCACCATGAGATGCAGGACACTGGGCTAGCTGGACCTGCAGTCCAAAGCAGTGTAGCATCTAACTTTGCTTTGTATTTACTGTTCCAGGCCCTTCCTGTCCTTTTCTCCCTCTCTAGCCAGACATCGACTCCCACCTCTGATCAGCCCATGACGTCCACTTCCAGGCACTGCTTGTTACATTTGCAGACAAGTACTTTCATGCTTTCTCCCAGGCTAGGCCTCTACCACTAGAAGAAGCTTCCTGGTAAACACCCACAAGAATAACTCATCTTTTTTCAAAACACTTTGTTTTTTTCAGTGATGCCTACAAAATAATTTGAAAATTGTTGAGCTACAGCTGCACTAAGACTCCTAGCTCTCATGCTGATTATTATGGTCTTGTTGTTTCCTTGTCCTCCTGTCGATGCCCATCCATCATCTTATATTTAGGTTGCAAGTATGTTAGGGCAAGTGCTTTTCCAACAGACAAATAGACAGTTGCATAAGAAACAGACACTTCCTTTATTGAAAGACAGAGGTTTCCTTTGAATGCATTATTCATTAACATAAATTAGATATAAATAAAGGTAAACACAGAAGTGTAACAATGTGGCTGGATGCCTGGGGCAGCTGCCACGTTTCCAGTTGCACACACTGGTGCAACTGTATGGCTACAACAGGGTTTTCCTCTGTGCCCCCTGCCCTACCACACAGGTTAGCACCTGGGGTGGCTCCCAGGTAATTGGCCTCAAATCCTGTGGTTCTGCTGACTTCCTTTGTTATGGTTGATCAGCTAAGGCATGACAAGCCTGTTTGACATCAAGGGCATGGTTAGGGTTCTCAGTTCTGCAACTCTTTCCAAGTTTCATTGAGCATTCATGATGAGCATGTGTCCATCTTGGTCTCAGCAGTTATCACCATAAAGCACAAAGTTTAAATACCTCTGGAGAGAAGAACAATCCTTACCACTCCAGCAAATACCTGCCCTCAGAAGACCCAGGACAAAACTGAGTTGTAAAGGGGTGTTTTTTCTACCAGCTTCTGTGCCT
>NW_005842191.1:58906-88887 GCF_000455745.1 Alligator sinensis
GCTGGGTTCTGAGCTAGGTAGTGTTCAGATCAGCAGGTTCATGCCTAGGTGCCAAGGTACAGCCATTAAGCCCTGATATCCCAGATGCATGGGTCACTGCAGTGACAAATCTGAATTACAGCTGGTGACTGCTTTCCCCAAGTGCTGCCAAGACATTGTGTAGTGTAAACAGGCCCCTAGGTGTTACTGGTGCCCCAGGCAAGGGAACATTGGGTTTGTGAAGATGAGAAGGAAAGAGAGAGTTGAGCAATATAGCCGGTAATTTGTGGCTCTTCTCTCTCCCTTTAAGTTTGCAGGCTGTTCGCAAGCAAGCAATAAACAGTGTTTCTTTTTGGTGCCACTTGTCCCTTCCCAGCAAACTTCCATGTGGTGCTTTCCAAGAACAGGGACCCTCCCACCTGCCCCACAGCCAGGGAAGGGGGACAGGAGAACAGCTGCTGCCAAGGGGTGGCAGATAGCATTGTAAAAGAAAGGGCATTGTTGCAATGTGCCCAAACAGTGCCAGGTATTAGGCAGCACAAGGAGATGCAGCTGCCTCTGTCTCAGCAACTACTAGTGCCATAAGGAAGGAGCTGTTTTGGCTTTTCTGCCTAGGCTGCTGACAGGCTAATGGCCTAGAGACAGCCCTGCTCCAACAGTCCCTGGGTTTTCTGTGTTACAGGAAGCAATACTCATGTATTTGTTTCTGCTTCAGTGCTCTGGCTGGCCACATGGGATTTCCTGGGCTTTTACTTTCATTACCAGCCATGCCCGTTGTGGCCTGTGAGCAGTTCTGTAAACGCATCAGCCTCCCAAGGCCTGAAAAGCAATACCTCAGCTCCATCACACACACACACACACACCCCCAACATGAGCATCCAGTCATATCTTCTCAAGTGCTGGCCCCAGGTTTCTGCTGAGCTTGTAACAAAACAATATGGGTTTCCCCACCCCCAACCCCAAAATAGCCAACTTGTAGCATCCCATCATCAGGCACTGGTACCTTTCTCATGCAACAGATGCATCCTTAAGTGTCTGACATCTCAAGAGGAAGCTTCTGACTCAGTGAGCTTTTCAGAAACAGAAACCAGGCTTCCACATCCTTAACAGTTGTGTCTTGAAAGAAGAAAGGAAACACAACCAGCAGCCCCCCCAACTGCCTGGAAGAACCTTGGAATAGCCTGTGAAAAGGGTAAAGTTCAATCCTAGCACTGCAATTAGCCAAGAAGTTTGTCGTCAAGAAGAGGACCTGGCTTCCCGAGCCATAGAAGAGCACAAAAAGGCCTTTCCTTTCCCTCTGTCCCTTCTATTTTGTCTCCCTGCATAAAGGGGAATGGTCATTATAGTATTAAATTGTTTAAATAACATTCACAGGATGCCCATTTACATAGACAGCATTCTAAGAATGCCAAGAGTAGATCCCCATGTTTTGCCTTTGTACATCTACATCTAACGCTTTTCTATTAAACACGTGCATACATCCGTGTGTGGGGGTATTTTCAGATGCAAGAATACGAGGCATTTGGAAATAGGAGCTTTCCATCATGCCTCGCAAAAACACCACTCTGCTACCAAGGCTGTACAGACAGCACAGTTAAGCATTAAATCCAATGTCTCCATGTTGTATTGGGCTGTTCCAGACTGTCAAAATAATTGTATGACATGGACTTGGCCATCCCAATGTGTTAAGACTGGAGGATGCCTCTTCTCTCAACTTTGTCTGCCCAGGCTGAGAGCATGCTGCCATTACCCCATCAATTTGGAAGAGACATTTTAAACAAGCCTTGGTGCCTGTTTCAGGTTGTCAAACACAGCAAGGGGGGATTCTGGCTTTCTGGAGTCCTCCATGTATCCAACAAGGGGAAATGCTGCTCTACCTTTGGTAGAAAGCCAAACTCACTGGGATATTTCTTGGCAAGAGGCCTTAGAAACAAAGTCCATAGGAGCCTTTGAAACCATGGGAGATTAAAAGTGGCAAGGTCCACCAATGCTTCCTCCATGGGGAATGGGTTACGGTGGACATGCCTACCCATGTCCTCTTGCTGGTTATCTGCAAGAGGTGAAGTGCAGCCTTGTGACAAGGTTCAGTAAAAGCCTAGCCACCTCCTCAGTCCACTTATCTTTTCTTGTACCTTCCCAACATCAACATGGAGTTCTTTCTACTCCAGCCATGAAACCAGCGTCAGGGAAGGGGAGTAGCTATTCATGGACTCGGAGCAAATGGGACTCAAGCTGGCCACTTTTCTGCAGCACGGTAGCACACCTGGAACCTGGAGTGAGTGAGGACCATGGGGTGGAATAAAAATTACATCCTCGGTCACCATGAGAGGAGGTCTTGCCTCTCCAGGGTTGGGTGTGGACAATGCCTTAGGAGGTTTCTCAGAAGCTGTTGGGGGCCTAACCAGGATGTGGCAAGTCAGGACTCACTGCCAAAAAGTTCAAAGCTCAGGCATCAAGCAGGAGGTAGAAAACTAGGAGCTAGACAAAGATGCAGGCAGGAACTAGGCAGGGATTCAGCTACAAACAAGAGCTAGAGGTTTAGCTACACAGTCATCTAAGGAGCACCAAGTAGCCAAAGAATGCTGAGGGGATGACCGCTTATATCCAGGCAGCCACATCCATGCAGACAGGCATTAAATCAGGCCTCCCAAGCAATTGGGGCCAACTGAGAGCCAAGTCTTCCTGGTTCCTAAAAGCAGGCAACACAGCTCTCAATCCACACTGAAAAGGGACCTAAAGCAATCCCTCCAAGCCTGTGCACCAGGCTCTGCACTGTCTTCATCTTCCCCCTCCTCCCCTACTTGAAGGAGATTAAACTCCTCCTTTTCCAGCAGTCCACAAAAATCCTCAAGCCCTTTGTACGAGAGAGATTCCCGCCTCCTGCCAAGACAGAAAAGGAGCCCATTCTTTCTTTATGGCAGGGTCTAGCCCCATGTTACAAGAACATCCTCAGCTCCAGGCCCCCCTCCAAGCTATCCCGCAGCCTGAACAGAGTGACGTTTTTGATGTTATCCTGTTTCCTTTCCCAGCATGCCTTGCTCTTGGGCCAACCACTCCAATTCTCCTTTTACTGCAGCTCCCTGAACTCCCCTGATTTGAGAGCAAGCCAGACTGGAGCTGGGCTTTGACCCCCTGTTGCAGGCCAATGCCCTCCATGACAGTCCCCAACACACAGAGGAGGGATTTGTATTAGCCCTATCTCCATTGCTGCAGTCCAAAGGTGGAGGCCTTATTGACCCAAGGAGGGGTAGGAGTAGTGGGAGGAGAGAGCCAGAGGCACAGCCTTGGGAGTGCAAGCAATGGTGAACTAATGCTTAGCTCTTAACAACAGTGCCTCAAAGCACAGCCTACGCTCCAGCTATTAAAGTAGCACATGGCTATGTGAATGTCTGGAACAGGAACCCTACCCTGAAAATGTGAGACACTCAAGTATAGACCAGAGGTTCTCAAACTGTTGTCTGTGGACCACCACTGGTCTGCAAGCTCCATTCAGGTGGTCTACAGAAAGGTGACCCAAGGCTAAAGCTGACAAACATTATACCCGACTTCCCAGAACTTTGCTAAAAAACAGGCACATCCATCACATTAGAAAGGCAAGACTACTGATATTAATAAGAGTTGTGTGCTTTGATTTGTAGAATTAAAAAAAAAAAAGTTGTATTAAGTAGTCCGCCAAGACTCTCAGCAATTTAAGTGGTCCGTAAAAAAAGAGAGTTTGAGAACCACTGGCATAGACAAAAGCTTGCCCAAGCCTATGCTGTGTGTCACTGATAGAGTTGGGAATAAATGCAGGAGTCCAGGCTTCCAGCCCTCTTGTTTATAACCACTAGATCCCATTCCTTTGAACAGCACTTAACTTCCTAACTCAGTACTCATTCCTCCAGGCCCTGCTAGCCCTTGATAGGGGAAAAAAAAAGTGACAGCCCCACAGGGCTGTTCATTCCAGTGCCAGGGAAAGGTGGGATAATACCAGAGATCCCCAGCCCCGTCATGCAGGAGCTGAGCTTTTCAGGGCCATTTTCTGTTTCAGTCAACAAAAACCACACTTTGCCCTAGTGGAAACATGTCTTCAAACAGCATGGTGCCCCCTCCACACAGCAGTCTTTAGAAACATCTGAGAGAGGTGCCAAAAGCTCCCCTTCTGCCCTACAAAGGGTGAAGAGCAAGGGCTGGCTCCAACCCAAGGCTGTGTAGAACAACTGATTGCAAGGGGAGAGCAGTGGAATTCCCAGGCATGACCTTGGGTTGCAGGAGATCTTCCCAATCCCTCCCACCTAGGAAAACAAGGCAGAGGCATCAGCACACCCTTTATTGCTGGGCTGACACTGCTACCACTGTCCTTTCCACAGGCACAAGCAGTAGCTGCAATGTATTTGGGCAGTGGACTTTGTTCTGCAAGAGGCTACCACCAGGGTACTCAGGCAGCTGCCTATATCCCAGCAGTCTCACTGCTGACACAAATTGGCAGTCATTGGCCTGTAGGTAATGTCCTCTGTTCCTGGTTTGATAGCCAAGTCAGAGAGGGAAGCTTCCCACCTCCAGCCATCATCTCATTCCCCACCTCCAGCCCTGGTGACACCCACTTGGACAGAAGAGGCAAGAGTTGAGCCCTTGGCCTCCTGCTACCTACAATCAGGACTAACTAGTAGGGTAGCCACTGCCACCAGGACTCCCATGCACTCAGAACAAGACCAACAGCTCCAGACTGAGCTGCCAGATTTGATTTATGGCTTGCAGGTGCTGGCTCTATACCATGCCCTCAAGCTATCAGAGCCCACCTCTGCCCTGTGCACAGACTCAGAGGGCATGTGTCCCCCCCCGCCATGCCTGCCCCAGGGGTGCATACAGCAGCAGGAGCCCCCTGAGTGAGCCACCTAGGCTCCAACCCTCCCACAACCTGCCCCAGGGCCCCATTCACCCCAGCCCCTCCCTCACCATGGGGGTCTCAATCTGGTCTCTTCCCCACCCCCAACCCTTCTACCTACATAACTTACATGCTAGGTGCTGCTCCACAGGTGGCTGGGTCAGGCTGAGTTCCTGGCCTCCTGCAGGCTCCAGCTGCTCATTTATGTCTGTGTGCATCCCTCCCCCTGCCCTGCTGCAGCTGCCCAGAGCCCACATGCATTCCCTGTGGTCCCCTGTACTACCATTGCCCTGTATGGGGGGAGGTGGGCAGGCTAAGCCCCATTAGTCCCAGCCTTCCACTGCCTGTGCCCAGGAGTGCATGCAGCTGCAGGAGCCACCCTCTCCCCATTTCTGCACATTCGCCACCCCCCTCCCCAAACAAGCCACTTGCAACTCCATCCCATGCCCCACCCTAGCTAGGCACCATATGTTAGTACCTCTCTTCAGCACCCAAGGCAGATGTGCCACTCACCCCCCCTGTGATAGCACTCCCTCTGGCCCCTGTAGCTGCTCCCCTCTGGCACTGGGGCTTTAGACAATTGTGTGCCCCCTCTGGGCACTAATGAGGCCTCCAACTCCCCTTATAGCCTCATCCCAAAGCCACCAGAGAAAATGACAACAAACATAAGTCCCTGGACCAGAACATAACAATAACAACATAAACCACTTTGCCCCTTTAAGAACGCTAACTTCACCCTGAGTATTGTGTGCTTCCTAGTTCTGGGTACCTTATGAGCTCCTGGAGAGCTATTAGTCTTGCAAGCAGCAGATCAGGCACCCAAATGTCTCTGGATAACTCTCCCATGCAAGAGCTCCTTTCCCTGGCAATTGCCAGAAAACTAACACCTAGCAGCCCCAGCCCTGGGGCTTATATGTGCCCAGGGCCCCGCCTGCTTCCGGTCAGCTGATCATGTGCAGGTGCCAGCTAATTCCCTTATTAGCCTGCTGCCTGGGCAACCTGCAGCTCTGGAGCTTTGCCTAGTTGGCAGGGCTCTCTGTCTAGGCTGCTTCTACCTTTAAAGGAGCAGGCACACTTTAGTGCCCTGTGACACCTTCCAACATGTGGAAGGTCCTCACAGCAGCTGATGGATGATTAACACCAAGACCTGGAGAACTTGTGACACCTGCCTTTCCAGCACAAAAAGCCTTTCATCATCGGTGGCATATATTCAGGGAACTGTCTAATGCATGCGAGGCTGATGGATAAGACTGAGTTGGTGCCAATAAAAAGTCCTGGCTTTAATCCCAACCCTGATATCTCACCTCCCAAACTTGGAAGGCCAAGAAGATGATGCACTGAAGGGAGAAGGAGAAGCTACCTTTTGCTGTCCAGCTGACCAAGGGGAGGGGGCTCTGGATGGCTCCCTGTGCAGTCCTCATTGGAAGGAAGGGTCTCTTGTAGCCTTTCCTGCAGTGTCCATCACTGAGGTGATTGGCACTGTAGGCAGGGTTAGGGTGCAAGAAAGATGGTTGCAATGAGAAACCCTCCTTGTGCTATCTGTACAAACAGCAGCCAAAGCATGTTCCTTCTCTTCCCATAACAATCCCTTGACCTGAATGTTACCGAGCACTATTAAATTATCTTTTTATTGACTCTTTGCAGGCTAAACAAGATGCCAAGGGCAGCCAGTAACCAAAGGAGGTCAGAACCTGCTTTAGCTGAGAATTAGCTGATTACAGAACAAACATATGAGCTGGCCAAAGAAGTCTCTGCCCCTACTCCTCACCCCACTCCCACCCACTGCATATCTTCTACTGACCTTCTTCCATCATTTCTTTCAATAGTTCTGACCATCACACTGTACATGCCCCCTTCTTTTCCTGGGGTTGCTTGGGTTGTATTTTCCTTTTTGGAGTGCAAAGCAGGAAGACTGGCTGCTGGTCAGCTTTGTCAAGAAACTGCCTCAATAAGGAAATGCAGTGCTTTGAGCAACACACAGACAGACATGTGCTAGGTGGAAACCCCTGAAGCTGTGTGCTAACTGTGGTTACCCAGTACAAACTCCCTGCCCAGGATGTTATGGAATATCCTACCCACTTTTCTGCTCCCCTGCTCCTGCCCACCCGCTTCTGGTCTTAGAGTTATTCTCTGTATGGGACAACTGGGAGAAACTCCAGCTCCAATCTTTTCTCCAAAGAGCTAGTGGGAAAGCCCCATCCCCTTTGCCTTTTGCTAAAGAAACTCACACTCTGACCAGTTACACAAAACAAACAAACTGCTTTCACAATACAAAATCCACATGACCTGAGAGCCGTACCATTTGATCACCGACTGCTCTAGCTTAGAAAGCCAAGGTCACTCCAAACGATGGGCTTTTGACTACAGCACAATATATGCAGGCAACCATGCTAAGAAAACAACCTATCATTGGTCCCAGGTTTTATCATAAAAGCTACACAGACATACACCCAGGAGTACATGCACACAGACACATACGGAAAAGCTGGAAAACAGCAAGTGTGAATGCTGAGGTTTTCCCAAATTCATCCACATTTTTTCTTTCTTCCCGTTTTCCAGGAGAAAATTTAGGGGATAGATCAAAACAAAAACAAAAAAAAAAAGAGGAAAAAGAAGAAGGAACTCAAAATTAAGAAACTACAAAGGGAAACAGCCACATCTCAAACTAAAAACGAACATTTTCGTTGGGCTTAAAAAAAAACATAAGGAAAACACAAAATTGTTCAGTCAAAACATTACAAGGCAGGATTTTTCCAGAGGAATGTGTGTATGTGTGTGTGCATGTGTGCTTATGTGCAGATTGGGTTTTCCACCCTGCTTTTTCCAGATATAAATAAGAGAGGAGACCCCACAGAGAAGCCTGAGTGCACTCTTGGGGAAGATAAACAGAAATGAGGGTGTTCTTTTGAGAGGATGCATCACAGGTCTGATCTTCAGCTGCTGTAAACTGGTGTTGCTCTTTTGATGTCAACCCTTCCCTAGGGTCTGTCAGTATGAATTTGCTTTTCACCCTCCAGTCTCATAAACTTTGGAAACTGCAATCAGAAAGGAGGTCTGGTCCTGCGGTTTGTGCTAACAGGTGAAAAGAAGATGCTTCTTGGATCCAAGACAGATCATCATCCGAGATGCATGGCAACCTTGACAAAGTCAGGTAGTTAACTGCGTTAGTTCAAAGTCACTCAGAAGGCAAGGTAGAGATGCACCTTTATAGACTAAGAGAGAGAGAGAGAGAAACACACAAGCTTTCATGAACCCATGTTCACTCTATCATGAAAGCTTGTGTACTCTGTATATGTACATCTTATTTAATTAACCTGGACAAAGGCGTACACACACACATAGATTTTATAGATTTCTAGTCAGAAGGAACCTGGTAGATCATTGGGATCCTCAGCTCCGGGCAGGAAAGAGCGCTGGGGTTAGATAACCCCAACCAGATGCCTATCTAATCTCTTCTTGAACATCTCCAGGGTAAGGGAAAGCACTACCTCCCTTGGAAGCCCATTCCATATTTTGGCAAACCCTTACCATAAATAATTTCTTCCTTATGTCCAATCTAAATCTGTTCTCCTTCAGTTTGTGGCCATTATTTCTGGTAACTCCGAGGGGCACCCTGGTAAACAGAGTGTCTGCTATTCCCTGCTGACCCCCACCACCATACGAGTGGCCCTTCTCTGAACCCTCTCAAGGTTATCCACATCCCTCTTGAAGTGCGGTGCCCAAAACTGGACACAGTACTCCATCTGTGGCCTCACCAATGCCGCATAGAGGGGAATTATCACTTCCCTAGACCTGCTTGTGATGCTCCCTTTCTACCTGCAAGTTCCTTTGCATATATTCTAGATAGAAGTCTGAGGATCTCTTGCCTTATGCTTCCAGCTTCAAGTACAACATTTATTGTGGTTTATCTGGAGCAGATGGGGAGCCCAGAGGCTGTTACTTGTTTGCTTCTAGTATTGCAGTTCAGATCATTCCAGGGGCACACTTCCTTACAATAGCTGCAGGATTTCCACTAGGGAGCTGCTCCAGTAACACAGTCATGTACACACTGGGATTGGTGCTGTGTACACACAAGTGGCATGGTGTACAATCCAGTGCCCTAGGAACAACCTGATTTGCTATGTGGAGTTAGGAAATATCCATCTTTTTGCAACGTGGCAGTGTCAACCCACTTCTCCTTCTGCAGAGTTCCCAGCCAAGTGGGGAAATTAGATGTTCCAGGGGCCATGTGTGAATTTCAGTCCATGCTCTGGAGGAGAGATAGCAAACTGTAATATTCAGAAGAAAACTGCAGTCTTCCCTAATTTACTACTCTCCACTTCTCAATTTGCAGACCTTTGTAAAGCAGCAATAGGTGAATGAATGAACCTTAGGGCTACTGGACAATGCTGCCAGACTCCTTAATAACAAATGTGTTCAATTTAATTAATATTTATCCATAACAGCTGGCCAAACTGATGGGGGGAGTTAATGGCTGGACGACAGGTTGGCACGAAAAGAATGACTCTAGCAGCAAACACACCACATGGTAGGCCTGGACGAGGATCATTTTCCAACCTGCATTTGCAGAATCCTGCCTAACCTATCCTCCCACAGAGGTCCAAGCCAGGGCCAGCACTGATTTCCTGCTCCACGCAGAAGAGTCACTTTTCCTGCAGCCCTTGGAAAAGCTCAGAAAGTGCCTGTGAAGGTAAACATGGCCCTACGCAAGCAGCTTCCAAACGTTTCATTGTCTCATCCGAGCTCACAGAGACACAGCAAGGTGGCTCATTTGCAGTGCAGGGGAAGTAAGGGCCTTGGTAATTGATTTCCTAGAAAATTGCATCTTCTGGCTCTAGCGTTTGGAGCACAAGCATGAGGTTTTCACAGCAACCTCTCCCCCTAAGTGGCATCTTGGCAGTCTTAATTACTCTTCATGGGGGAAGCATCTGTTTAGCCAGAGGTTTCAGAAGTAACAAACAGGTTTGAACACTGCCCCTTCTCAGTCAACCCCATAGGCCCTGCTGATGCACTCAGACCTCCACACCCCTGCCATGTCCCCTCCTGCTTCCCCTCTTGCTTGACTGTCTACCCTCAGAACCATGGTTATTAACCTGTGATGTTCATGCCCAACCCTGTTTTCTCTTTTGTTGTCCAAGGAATCAATTAGTATACACCTACTGGCCCTCCAGTAATCAAGGGAGGCTTAAGTCTCACTCCACTCTCTTGGTTCTTGCAGCTGGCTCCCTGGCAGAGCACTCCAGTGCATCCAGCTCTTTGGTGTCATCGTGTTGCACTCGAACATGAACACCCCCTCTAGAAATGGGCCAAGTTTGAGTTCTTCAGTTCAAGGACAGGCAAGGTTATTTGGGTGGATGTGATATCTTTTGTTAGACCAACTGAGTACAGGCAGTCCTCGGGTTTACAACACAACTGGTTCCTGAAAACCGCATCTTAAGTCAAAATGTTGCAGCTCGGCACTGATTTTCCCATAGGAACAATGTTATAAATGAGGGATTCATTCCTGAGCCAGGGCCTGAGACCCTATTTTCACCAAAAATAACCCAGAATTTTGTACTCAATCAATTATAGATGAGTGTTGCAGGGCACTAAGGTGCCTGCTCCTTTAACTGCGCAGAGAGAGGAAGGCAGAAACCCCTCGGGTGCAGGTTACTGTGGCAGCAAGCTAACGAGGCAATTAGCCTGCACCCCATGAGCTGACCGGAAGGCATGGCCCTGAGCCCATATAAGCCCCAGGGCTGGGACTGAAGGCAGTTAGGGGAGTGGAGTTCATGGAGAAAAGCTCCACGGAGATACTCGAGTGCCTGTGCTGCTGCTGAAGTATCCAGGGTTATGGTTGCTGTTATGTTACAGCCCAGGGGCTCATATTTATGTTGTTGCTTCTAATCCGGTGGACTGAACTGAGGTTATTGGGGAGGAGGAGGTCTCATTGGGGCACACTACCGTGCAGAGCCCCAGCACCAGAGGGCACAGCGACATGGGATGAGGAGACCCCAGCACCAGAGGGCACAGTTACTGAGGCCAAACTAAACTGAGGCCTCATCATGAGAGAAAACGTCAACTTACCATCTGCGAGGCACAGGGTGGGATAAAGGGGCAGTTTTGGAGTCACGCTTCTAGCCCCTAAGGCTTGGGATGTCCCGCGAAGCACTTACTTAGAGTGGAACCCAGCAAGGGGGTCTAAGAACCCACACAGTTCAGTGGGGTCCACCAGGACCGTGACTTGATAGCCCCTTGAGGACACCCCACAACAGAACCACCACCATTCCTAGATCCTACACCTGCACCTCCAAAAATGTAATACATCTCAGCCAGTGCAGCAAATGTCCTGATGGAAAATATGTAGAAGAAACTAAACAACAACCGTGCACCAGAATGAACGCACACTGAAAATCTATCAAAGACAAGAAGACCCAACTACCTGTGGGTGCACACTTCTCACAGGACAATCGCTCCCTCTCCAACCTCTCAGTTCTAATCCTCAAAGGGAACTTACAACACACTTCTCATAGATGAGCCTGCGAACTTCACTTCATCACCCTACTGGATACTAAAAATCATGGACTCAATATAGACATTGGATTTATGACTCATTACAACCTGCCTGACATCTGAATCACCAGGTACCTGCCTGACCTGACCTCTTACACTCCTTTTTTTCCCCTCCACCTTTCCTCTCCTCCCCTCCTCCACTTCTCTGCCCCCTTTTTTCTCTTCCTGGTTCCCTACCACTTCCTTTTTATTGCTAGCCTCTTGTTTTACCTTGTATTATTTACCTCTTTAGTGTTTTCCCTTAGGCCTTTTTTGTCCTCTGTTTTCTTCCCTCTCCTTTACCTTTTTTGTTTTCCTATTTTTACCTTTTTCATATTTTCACTGACATCCTGTCACACTTTTAGCTTCTCCTATTTTTGCTTTCCCGATCTCCAACAGCATACAAAAAGTTCCAAAATGATACTTTTTATTAAACCAACTGGGAAATCGCAAGAAAATTGTCCTTTTCTGGTCTAATAAAAGATACCACATCTACCCAAAGAAACGAGCCTGCCCATGTCCTTAGACCAACACAGCTACAACCAAAAACTCAGTTCAAGGAGGCTTTTCCTAGCATTCTCCATTCCAAATACATCTGTAGTTTTGTATCAAGGGCCAGATGGAGACTTCATTATCACCGACTCTAGGTTTCAGCACTGAGAAGGCTGCAGGATACCCTGACTTAATTCCACCTTCAAGCCTGGTAGCTGTAGCTTAAACTGAATACATTTTTCAGAAATGCATCCTGTCCCATTTCAAAATTTTCAGTGACAGAGAATCCACTCCCCTCTACCCCCGTAAAAATGTCTGCCTGTTTCTAGCCTCATTCGGTATAGCTTCCCCTTCTAGCCAGTTTCTTTGTACAAGACTGAAGCTCTCTCCATGTACCTAGATAAGGATCACAACTTCTGGAAGGAGTCAGGCTGGCAGGCGCCCAAAAAAGTAGTTTGACTTGCAAAACCCTGACCAGTCCACAATTCCAGGAAAGTAGCGCATGAGATTTTGCCACAGACAAATCTGAACTTTGGACCAAATCAGAACCTGACCTAGGCCACACCACGTAAGAATAGAAGAACACAAGAACGGCCATTTACTGGGTCAGACGATAGGTCCATTTTGCCCAGTCTCCTATGCCACACAGTGCTAGAATGCAGATGCTGAAAGGGAGAGTCAACTGATCATGACCGGGACTTTTTTTCCACTGCTTCTCTCTCACTTGCAGCCTCCAGCATTTGAGGTCTAGCAAGTTCTGATTCGGAGGCTGTATCCCTAACCCTCATGCTAAATAGCTACTGATACCCCTTTCCCCCAAGAATCTGTTCAGTCCCTTTACTGAATCTGGCTAACCTATCAGTTGCCACAATATCTTGTGGCAAGGAGTGCCACACTTTAATCACATGCTGTGTGAAAAATAACTTCCTTTTGTTAGTTTTAAGCTTACTACCTATTTAGTTTCATTTTGTGACCCTAGTTCTTTGTGAGAGGTATTACGAGAGAGAGTAAATAATAAATCCCTATTTACTTTCTCTTCACCATTTAGTATTTTGTAAGTGCATATCATGTCCCCCCTCAAGCATCTCTTTTCTAAAGTGAATAGGCCTAGCGTCTTTAGTCTCTCCTCATATGGAAGCCCCTCCATGCAAACGATTATTCCTTGTTGCCCTTCTCTGGACCTTCTCTAGTTCTTCTATATCCTTTTTGACATGGGGGGACCAAAGCTGGACACAGCGTTTAAGGTGTGCACACCCCATCGATGTATAAAGGGGCATAATGATACTTTTTGCTTTGTTTACAATTCCCTTAATAATCCCTAACATTTTGTTTCTCTTTTTGATGGCTGCTGAGCACTGAGCTGTTGTTTTTAGCAACTATACAATGACTCCCTGATTTCTTTCCTGTGTTGTAACAGCTAATGTAAAACCCATGGACTCTTGCAACCATCTTTTCCTAGGCTTGTTGTACAGACTGAAGGAAGGGTAGATTTGCACCTTGTCCAGGCCGCCTGATGTCAGAACCACCTCACCCATTTCAGAACAGCAGCAAGCCAAAAGAGAGCCACCCAATGCTGCAGCCCAGCTGTGGCTCAGATAAGCAGCAGCCCATGTCATTTGCATTCTGAGCATGTTCCAAGTGTGGCCAGGTCATCCCAGAGTGGCAAACAAACAGTCTGCAGAGCACAGACACGCCGCCGGAGTTCAGACTTGCTGGAGGGGCACAGTGAAACTGCCCCCTGACTTTAGCAGATGCACTGGCAAACCCTCCTGCCCTCCTGTTCCTCAAAACCCAAAGATAACTTCCTGGGGTCTTGGCTCTCAAGGCCCTAGAATGGCTGATCTTTGCTCCATTATGCAAAATCTGCCTGATACTTCAGCAGGCAAAACTTCTCTGGAGTGTTCTCGGTTTCCCAGGCTTACACTCATGCTTGGGAAGAGGCCATTTCCTGAAGCACTGGCTTACTAATGCTTTGAGAGTCTTCCAAGCATAACGCGTTGGATAGGTCAGCAATTTCCTCTATTGTCACGCATTCCCTGTTCGGGAGCAGTAGGAATTTATACCTCAAATGAATCTCCTTCCAAGCCTTGGAAGATCTAAACCTGATCAACTTGATTTGGGATCCAAAGCACTACATACTTTCCTGGCTGTAAAGGAGGCAAGAAAGTGTGTAACTACTGGCAATCATGATGCAGGTGCTCACAGTGCTGGTGGCTCAGCAGAGACCCTCAGCCTTGTTTTGCTCAGGTCTTCAGGCTGCTTGTTAATACCAGCCTGGGCTCTCTTCAGACTAACAAAATGAAATGAAAGAGCATCATTCCTGGGCCACTGCTGTGCCAGAAATTAGCTGTAGTTGGAACAGATTCTTTAACCTTCATTCTTCCGTCTTCAGAAATATTGACAAAGTTCCAACATAGCTCACACTTTGTTCATGCCAGTGGGGTGCTATGTGCAGTTGCAGGGCCAGCATACGTGCTTCCAGGTACATGCACTCTTGTGGGCATGCTGCTGGTGTGATTTGCAGTTTCTTGCTGGTCTGGTAGAGGCTGTGGATAGGAAGGGGTGCAATAGGCAGATCAGCACTTTGGCACATTCTGGGAGATAGCTCAGGGATGCAGGAAGCACTGGTAAGGTCAGTACATAAGCAGCAACAGCAGGGCCACATAGTATGCAGCAACTAAACCAGCTGCGGGACACAGTCAGGCTGGAGGGTGCAGAGTCCTGATTCATAGACTGTAAGGCCAGAAGGGACCTCGGAAGATCATCAGGTCCAGCTTATTCCACAGTCTGGACACCCTGACTGTGAAAAAGTTTTTCTTAATGTTGAGCCTGAATCGATCTTTCCATTACTCCTGGTTTTCCCCTCAGGTGCATTACTGCAGGGAAATGTTCCCTACTCCAAGAGAGACTGAGTATATCAGCAGGCTGCTATGGGCATTTGTGCTCTCCCTGTCTCCCCAAACATGGAGTCTGCATGCCTGAATCCATCCACTTGAAAGAAAGGAGATGTCATGGCATACAGGGCAGAGAACATGCCAGGTCAGGTTGGGGAGCTGTCAGCTGGTACTTCCAGATTTGAATTCTTTGGCTGCGAAATTTTCCCTCAGGAGAAACTGAAATACTCCCAGTTGTTTCCAACACCATATTAACAACCATAGACGTCAAGGCCATAGGCAACCGACGAGTATGGAGAAGAAACTGTCAGACAGAGGAAAGGAAGAAATCAGACACTCGCAGGCCCAGGGCAGGGTGCAGATGGGTCAGGGCCCCCAGCAGCTGTTACTCCTGCTGAACTCAGACAGAGATTAGTTTTGTGTTGTACTAGAGCAAGGGGCAATGATGTCAAGGAAGCAGATTAATTGGGGGGTCTGTCTAGACCAGTCCTGCAGGGCTCCCCCACCCATGTTCCATGTTCCCACCGCCCTGGAGTCTCCCTACCCCGGCACAGACCTGTCCTGCTGCATTACTGGCGATTCCACTTTGTTTCTGTCATGGTCTGTGCTGCACGCTCACCTGGGTCTCACCTCATATGCTTCCCTCATCAATGCACAGAATTTGCTCCATGTCAAAGCAAAGGGACGAGTCTCACTCTGAGCTGAGCTGACCAGAACAGGGGCTTCCCCAGTCTGTCTGGGACAGAGGTGGTGACAGTCTGGGGGTCTTCTCCATGTACCCAGTTTGAATGGGTGAAAAACCATGAGCCTCTTGGGCTGGGGGAATTTAGCACCTCAGAACGGGAATAATCTGGATCTGCCAGTTCAACAGGGACTACAGGCAGAGACATGAACTGTAAATGCTCAGCAGGTCACAGAGGGCAGGAGATCACAGAAACCCCATGGGAAGTACAGGGAGAAATTAAGCATGACAGACTGCTTTTAAAAGAGACAGGTTCCTTTAGCAAAGGAAACCATCACATGGATGAGAAAACCAAGTGGGAGAGGGTACAGAAAGGGGTTTGACCCTTGAAGGAGACTGGCCAAGACCCAAAGAGCTATCAGGATCCAAAGGTCACATCCAATATTAGCAATACCTCCAATACAGTCTAACCCAGTAGAGGAAAATCAGCCAGGGCTATAACTAGACTTGGTCTGGCCTCAGACCAGGACACAACCAGAGCAGGCTTCCCCAGGCCAGTACTAGCTCAGTGGTTCTCAGCCTTTTTTAGACTTGAGACACCCCTGGATGGTCTTGAGGCACCGCTGGATAGACTTGAAGAACGCCTTGGAAAATGCTAGCTCTTAGTTTTCACGTGCTTTTTTTTTTACTAGAGAAAAATAATAGAGAAATTCTTCTGTTGCAAAGAATTCAGAACACAATGGGTCACAATGTTTTTAACACTCTGGGTTTCTATTTCTATTGCTAGTCTCTTTATTTTTAACACTGCATTTATCATATGAACCACGACCCTTAATGCGAAACATTGCCCACCTTACTAATGCTAACATTGTATAGCAACTTTCAGCACCCTACAAAGGCTCTCAAGGCACTCTGGGGTGCTGTGGCACCCTGGTTGAGAATCACTTCAGCTCTAGCTGAAAAAAACAGGTTGGAAGAAACCTTTCAGGAGGCAGATCTTAAGCAAACCCACTTCAAGGATCCTGTGCCTGAGAACTTCAGAGCCCTGCCTAGTTGCTATCTATGTCTGAAAGAGCTTTGACCAACTCATAACCATCCTTGCCCCTAACTTTACCAGCTTTGAAGGAGCATCTTCTGTGGGCAGCAAGGGATTAGCTGCAGTGATACACCAGCCCGGCATACCAGATAGAAAGCACAGGGGACAAGTCTCCAGCACTGACCCATGTACCAGGTACTTGAAAAGAACTGGTCAAAAAAGACAGATGGAAAATGGACATTTTGTTATAAGGGGAATTTCCATAGGAAATGTCAGTTCACATCAATTTTATTTATTTTTTTTTTGGGGGGGGGGGGGGGGGGAGGAATTTTGTCAAAAATCCCAAAGTACCAAATGTTCAGTTCTCATGAGCCAAAACCTGTTCAGTTTTCACAGTTTTGTCAACCAGATGTTTGAGCTTCTAGGCACTGTTCATCTAACCACATAACATTTCTTCAGATTTTAGTTGCTGAAAACTAGGGGGTAAAAAAATAAAGACATAAAACAGAAAAGAAAAAAGAAACAAAAAGCAGGTTTTGGTTTTCCCATGAGTCGTTCTGAACATTCATACAACATTTTTTACAAATATGGACATTTGTTAACATTTTGACGCAATACAAAAAAAATAATATCATTTCTCACCCAGCTGCAGCTGGGGACCAGCCAGAGGGAATAACCAGACCAATTCATTCCAGGTGGACGGAAACTCCCCCAAGCCCCAGCAGACCAAAGATCAAGAGTTGTAGCAACTTTCACATACTGATGCTATAAGTCACAGAGCCAGAGCACCATAGTTTAGTCTCGAAAGAACTCTCCTGATTTCCAGCCCTGTCCCACTGAAGTTAATAGAAGAGCAGGGGCTCAGCCCTGCTGTAAACCACGGGATTGGGTGCCTCACTGGACATCCTAGCATTCACAACAGTACCGAGGCTCAGAAAGGGGACACGTATGGATCAGACACAGGGGGCCCACGCCCCTGCCTGGTTTCCCCAGTCCAGGCTGCCCTGTATCCCCCACAGGAGACACATCAGTCTAGCTGCTACCATGAATTAAAACATTTGATACATTTGTTCCCCTTTTCGGCTGAAGCCCGCGGTTGCCACGGTAACCCTTCCACTGCCTTTCTCCCCTCTGAGGTCTGCTCTTGTGCTCCCTGCACTACTAAACATGGTAAACACGGCAAAGGAGGAGTCACCCCAGGTCGCTGGCACAGGCAGCTGCACACCCATGTCCACACCACAGAGCCCAGGCACGAGCAGGGGACAATACTCCAAACGTTCACGCTAAGCCTCCAGCTGCCAGCTCGCTCTCAGCATGTGCCAGGGGCCCCATCTGTATTGACACCCCTTGGACAAGTCCCAAACCTGCAGCACTTTTGCTCATCTTCTTCCAAGTCTGGCTGGTCAGTACAAGAAGCCTCCCCTACAGTCTAAGTGCCAGGATCTGAGGATTAAACAGGCTCCTGTTTCTTGAGCATGAAATACAGAGGGACAGAGCCTCCAGGGCAAACAGACTTGGTAGGATGGTCAGAACAGGCCAAGTTCATGGCTCCATGCCATGGAAATCCCTCCGCTGCCACGCTTCTGTGCCAGCCCCAAGCAGTCCAAGACTAGGCACCAAGCCTCCAAAGTCATGAGATGGGCTTAAAAACCATGAGGTTTTAAATAATAATACATTTGAAGCTCTTTTTCCTTTGGTTTCTGAGTCTCTATTGTCACCCTCAAGTCACGTTCTGCTGTGACCTTGAGGGCTTGAAACTCGCCCCCTCTTTTTTAAAAAGAAAGCAGAGAATCTTATGGGATCTCCTGACTCTGGGAGCTGGAGCTTGAAGCCATTATTAAAGTAACGTGGGTACCAAAATCCCCATCGCCTCCCCACGTCAGTCATTTAAAACAAAAAAGGAGCAGGGTGAGCCAGGCAACAGTAAGGAAACAAGGACAATGACACCCCAACCACAGAACAAGGCAAAGGACTGATCACAGACTGGAAGGGGCCAAAACGCAGGCAATCAGAGTGCTAGTGATCCACACAGCTTTAAAACACTGATAAGTCAGGGAGAGACAGGTTCTGCCACCTTCTCCCTGCACAGGGTGCAATCCAAGGCCATTTAGCCTGGAATTTCGGACACCAAGGCCACCGTACACTTGTAACTACAACCCTAGCATGGACGAGACACTGCCTGTGAGACTATTGTACAAATAACACAGACAGGTAGAGCTGGAACAGTGAATGCTAACACACAGCAATGAAACGAATATTAGGCCTCAGGCTTCAGGGCTTAAGTCAGGCTCCTAACAGAGATCAGGATGAGACGTGATACGAGGTGAACTAATAACCCTACCTGTACCTCTGTTCTGACAGCTTCCTCTGACCCAGCCGGGGCTGGCTGTTGCTGGAAAGGGGCACTGGGTTACAGAAGAAACTCCATGGTTTCTTGTGTACCTGACCTGTCAGCACATGTAAGAGTGATAACACTGAGCCTCAGGGGAGGCATGTTGTGCAGGGATGGTAAACCAGTAGCTATTTGCTACTAATACGAGAGAGAAGAGCGAAGATAAAAGGCACTAGGATTAGTGACGTACAACAAAAATCATAGAGAGTAAATGAAGATTAATCCCCTCACATTGGCGAGACATCAATGCCAGCATCAGGTCACTTAATTGAAAGAAAAGGACCTGCCGAACATAAGCAGCTTGTGTCAACAACGCTGGCAGCTTTCCAGCATAACCAGTACACGGATTAGGAAGGAGAAGGATGCACAGAGCTCCAACAGACAGACAGCAAACAATTGCACTGCTCTAATTCCCAGGCTTCATGCTGAAGGGCACTGAAAAATCCACGTGCGTGATGATGTATGGACATGGGGGATTTGCAATACAGTGGGCTACCTGACTGAGCAGAACCACTGAGTTTCCTGCCCATGCCAGAGACAATGCATGGCCTATAGAAGTTAGAACAACGAACAGGACTCTGGATTGTGTTCCCATCTCTGGTACTGTGTGACCTTACAGAAGTAATTTCAATCGTGTGCCTGTGTCTTTCATTTTCTCTGTCTGTCAAATAGCAATTGCACTAGCAACCCTGCCTGGGGCTCTGTGAGAATTAGGCAATTGTTTGTTAAGTTCTTTGAGCAAAGCTGCCTCCCAGGTTAGGTAATTAAACCAGATCTTGAGTCAGGCTGACAGAGAGAAATCATTGTCCTTTTTTTACCAACCTGTTCCCCCTGCACCTCCCTGCAGCCTAGTGCACAAAGGATAACGTGCAAAGGCTTCAAGCACCTGCAGCTCCTAGAAGTATCACAGCACGTGGGGATGCTTCACACCTGAGAAAATTGGTCCCATTAGCTTTTGTGCATTTGCTGCAAGCCTGTAAGCCGTTCTGTGGTTATATTTTAAAACTGTGGTAAAAAACAAGAAAACTGTGTATGCTTGTGGGATATAAAAGCCTGGCTAAGAAGGGGGTTTCTTCTCCTCTTCTCAGAAGCAATGCAAGGTTAAAGCCTGATTCCCTCCTGTCACACTTTGTGTTACCATTTCCAAGCTGCAAAGCAAGCTTAAAATGTCATCAGATCAGACATCTCCTCTCACCCATCTGGGGTGATTGCAATGCAGCAAATGATACCCTGTAATGCAGAGAAGTGAAAAAAAAAGGGAAACCCAGACTCACCAAGTTGTAAATTTGGTCTGTATTCAAAGTGACACCAGTTTAACCATCAGTTAGTTAAACTGATGCCAAAGCTCTGTATAGACACTTTTAATTCAATTTAAACAAGGACTGCTTTGGCTTAGCTTGCTCCAGTATCCATAGAAACATAAGCTAAACCCGATACCATTAAGTGTAAGCCAATGCAGGTGGGGTAAAAATGGAATCAATTTTTAAACCAACTTGGGTTAAACTGATATGATTGCTGTAGGTGGGTAAGAGCAATTTGGCCAGAGCAAGCCAGCTTCTAAGACCTCTCTGGATTGCTGTCCCTTCTATAAAACAAAATGGAGAACTTATGTGAGCCTGTGTTTTGTCTGTGCACGTGAACCATCCTGTTCAGTCTGTCTGTCCACTGTGCCATTCCCAGAACAATAGGATCAAAATAGGTCCTGTCTTGCAAGTTAGAAGCACTGCTTTTCTCTGGGACCCATTCACATTTATCGCAGGCCAAGAGCATGGTTTAGGGGGTAGATCAGAGGGTATTTTGAGAATCTGATCCCCCTGCCTCCCCACACTCTGAATATTTCCCATAGGGCAATAAGCCAACAGGTGGTGCAGAGAATGATAGGATATCTTCCCACGGTGCCCCACATGAGTGAGTGTACTGCTACATGAACAAAAGCTGTTGGTTCATGTGTTGGTCCACACACCACCAAAACAGGGTTGTGTCTGCACTAGTTGGATAAATCATAGCCGTGTAATTTCCGTGAGCCGATGAGCCCCGAGACGTGACTACAACAGGTGCTGTGGAAAACCCTTCTGCAAAGGAAACTGGTGTTTTCAGCCCAGCCTTCTCCTCCGCGAGCCCAACGAAACCACAAATGTAACAAACAAAAACAGCTCCCCCCCAGAAACGGGGAACGCAAGAGAAAGAACACACTCCTTACTCTTGTATTTGTTCATTTGCAAGGCACTTACAACAACGACAAGTAGGATCAGGCAGAGCGGCTTTAAGAGGATGGATGAATAGATACAGAGAGAGCACTAGATAGAGGGGCTGTATGGGGAGAGCGACTGTATCTATAGACAGATAAATGGGTGTTGCATCCACTCCAGCACAGTGATTCTTGAGCAGGGTGATGTGGCACTTTGGGTACCTTGAGGTCCTTTCAAGGGTGCTGCAAGCTGCCATGCTATGTTAGCACTGTGAGGTGTGCAACCATGTCCACATAATAAATGCAGAGATTTCTAATAGGAATCTGTAGGTGTTCAAACCATCTTGCCCTGTTGTGGTCTTTCTGAGCCCTTGGCAACCAAGGATTTGCTCTACTATTTTTCTGTAGTCCAGAAACAAATCAGAAGTAAGGGCTGACATTTTCTGAGGGATGTGTCAAGCCTAAAGAGGTTGAGAACCCCAGGTCTATCAGCTCCATTTCCCCTCTTGCCCGGTGCTGTTAAAATGCCACTCGGTCATCCCAGGCCACCAGGGAAAGTGGCGCCTCAGGTGGTTCTGCTTGGCACAGGCTTGGTTCAGCCCTGCCAGATGGCTCTGCACAAGGTTCCTCAACTTCCTTGCTCCTGCCGCACATTGTGAAACCGGGGCTCCCTGGAGCAGAAACAAGAACACCCTGTTCAAGACCCCTATTCCAGGAGTAATGGTGTGATGGGCATTGCTCCAAGGGCACAGCCAGTGGTGCTGCCAAGCTGGAAGACCTGGGGGCATGGGTTGGCATCCCATACCTAGGCTGGGTGCAGTGTGGGGAAGGGGACACACAGCCACCTCTCCAGTGCCCCCATCCTGGGGGCAGCATCTGACCGTTCTCTCCAGCCAAGAATCAAGTGGGCCCTGCTCTCTGGGAGCACTGCTGGGACACACTGGGGGTGATGCTAAATGATCCCAGTGGGTAGGAGGGCCCAGCTGGGAGCAGTGCAGGGGGCAGGCACAGCCCTAGAACCAAACAGTAACTGGAGGTGGGAGTGGGGCAGTATCACCACACAGCAGCTGACACTATGGGACAATCCAGCCACTTATCAGCCAGGGGCTGGGCGAGTCCTCCCAGGTGGCACTGCAATGGTCCCCTGGACCCTGCAGTCACTTGTGGGGGAGGCTGTGTGGCACTAGGGCCAGGCTGGCCACTGCCCAGGGGCAGACGCCTGGTACATGCTTGCCTAGAACCCCAGGTGGGCTACCTGCGGTGGACATGTGCTATAAGGGCTCTTCTGTCCTTCAGCCCTGCAGGATGCCCTGCTAGAAAGGACATCTATTGTATAGCAGGACTGGTGATTCGCACAATAATTGCAGACAAGCCAAGACACACAGGAAGAGGGCCACAAGTGCCAAGTCATCATGGCATCATTGACTGCTAAATCGCACAATAAATTTACATGGGCCACAAACACAGAGGAAGAGGGCTACAAATGCAAAGTAATTATCACACCATTGACTGATGAATGGTGCAATAAATGTAGACAGGTCACAGGCAGAGAGGAAGAGGGCTACAAGTTCCAAGTTATTATCACATAATTGACTTGTGAATGGTACAATAAATGGAGACCAGCCACATGTACCAAATAATTATCACAGGATAAACATGTCCAGCTATAAAATGACCCAACCAGCTGTGAAGTTAGTACTGGAAAATGTGCAACAGCTCTATAGCTGGTTTCTATCCAGCTTTCATCTGAATGTGGAGCAGGCCCCTGAGTGTGGATGCAAGTGTTCTATATTGAAGGTGGGGTCAGGATTAATTGAGTGTAAGCCTTCACAATTCCCCCAGCTGCCCAGTGGGGCAGGATTTAATAGATATTAGGGCTGGACGGGACCTTGGAAGAC
Organism: Alligator sinensis; assembly: GCF_000455745.1. Taxonomy (NCBI): domain Eukaryota; kingdom Metazoa; phylum Chordata; order Crocodylia; family Alligatoridae; genus Alligator; species Alligator sinensis. The sequence goes on from NW_005842191.1 coordinate 81,863, forward strand.
CATCAAATCCAGCCCCCTACCCCAGGGGCAGGAAGTCAGCTGGGGGTAAAAGGACCCCAGTAAGATAAGCATCCAAATGTTTCCTAAAAGAGTCTAGAGTAGGTGCTTGCACCACCTCTGGAGGCAGTCTATTCCAGGCCTTGGAGGCTCGGACAGTAACAAAGTTTTTCCTTATGTCCAGCCTAAAATGGTCTTGGAGGAGTTTGTGACTGTGGGACCTTGTCATACCTTGGGGCACTCTTGTGAACAGGCATTTCCCCCAGATCCTGATGCACACCCCTTATATACTTATAGGCTGCCACCAGGTCACCCCTGAGCCTGCACCTTTCCTGGCTGAAGAGTCCCAAGGCTCTCAGCCTCTCCTCACAAGGCCTGTTCTCCTGCCTGTAACAGGAGGGACATCAGGGTCACCGTGCTCTCCACTGTCGCCTCCTTTACCGTGCCAAACTGTCGTCTTGCAGCCTCCGATTCTCACCCGCCACATCTTTGATTTTATTTATTTTTATAGGGAGGCTGCCTTCCGTCTTCTTGGTGACGGTTCTCTTGTCCCAGGTGTTCCGTACGCCCCCAGCCCTATGGGCTATGCGTGGCTCCTACCACCCCAATACCATGCCCCAAGCCTCACAGATGTACTGGACATTATTTTGTCCCTCTCTCTGATGTTCACGCCCTCTCTGGCACTCAGGCTCTCCTCAGCCTGGCCTCTTCTGTCTCTGTGCACCTACTGGCACTTGGGCTCTCCTCAGCCTGGTCTCTCTCTTTCCGTGCCCTTCCTCTGGGCTCCTCTGCAATGGTGCCCTTTCTCTGGGAGCTCACCACGCCCACACTGGAGCTTCTCAACTGCCCCTCTCTGGGGCAGGGGTCTGTACACCCCAACTGCTGCACCCTCACTAGCACTGGGGTCCCCACTCTACTGTGAGTCCCCTATGAGGCCTCCTCCATCCCCTGATAGCCTCACAAACAGCAACACAAAATACTAGCCCTCCAGCTATAACTCAAACTGAAGCCTTCCAGCCATAACAACATTCACTCCTACCGGAGACCCTTTATCTTTCCCAGCCATGTTAGGTGCTGCTCCTGTATCAGGCATCTCCTCATATCTTTACTCAGGGAGCTCCTTCCTCTACTACTGCTGGCCAAGAACTGCCTCTAGCTCCCTGCCTGTGCTTTATATAGGAGCCAGGCCCTGCCCCTTCTCATCAGCTGATTAGGCAGGTGTGGGTCATTATTTCCCACTGGTTACCTCAGCAACCGGCACCTGAGGAGACTTCCTGGCTCTCTCAGTAGCAGGCACCTTAGTGCCCTGCTACACAGCCCTCTGATCATGCGCGTGGCTCTCCTCTGGACTCTCTCAAGCTTCTCTACATCCTTCTTGAATTGCAGAGCCTAGAATTGGACGCAGTACTCCAGCTGCAGCCTCACCAAGGCTGCGTACAGTGGGAGAATGACATCCTGAGATTTGCCTGAGAAGCATCTACGGATGCAAGCCAGAGTTTTGTTTGCTTTACCAGCTGCAACCGCATTAGTGACTCATGTTCATCTTGTGGTCAATCATGACCCCCAAATCCCTTTCGGTCATGGTACTAGTGAGTGTAGCATTGCCAAGCCTATAAGCATGATGTGGGCTTTTTTTCCCTGAGGTGGAGTGCCTTCCATTTTTCTGTATTGAACGTCATCAGGTTTTTATCTGCTCACTTTCTAAGCCTATCAAGGTCAGCCTGGATCACCAGCCTGTCCTCAGGTGTGGACGTTCTACCCCAAAGTTTGGTGTCATCGGCAAACTTGTCCAGTCCGCTTCTCACACCAGTGTCCACATCATTAATAAAGACATTAAAGAGTACAGGTCCAAGAACAGAGCCCTGGGGGACACCACTGGTCATGAAGCGCCATGATGATTTACTTCTGTTGACTACCACTCTTTGGATCTGACCTCAGAGCCAATTCTCCAGCCATCAGACTGTGATATAGCCGAGGCCGCAGTTGGCCAATTTTTCCATGAGATCATGGGACACCAGATCAAAGGCTTTTTTAAAGTCCAGATATATGACGTTAATCTCTGCTCCCTTGTCCAGGTGATATGTCACCTGGTCATAGAAGGAGATGAGATTGGTCAGGCAAGACCTACCCACAACAAGCCCATGCTGGCTATTCCTCAGGATGTTGCCATCAGACAGCTTGGACTCATCTTGGACTCCCTTCCCTGTTGAGTCATGGCCCCTTAGGGCCTTGAAAATGAGCCTCCTGAGCTTATCAAAGTCAGCTTTCCTAAAGTCGAGGACTTCTGCACTGCTGACTGACTTGCCAGCTTTGCGATGGATAGTAAAAGTGATCAGCTCATGGTCACCGTCTCCCAGCTTTCCTTCAATTCTTAGGTTGTTGACTAGATCATGCCCTTTGGCCAGTACCACGTCCAGCAGCACTATACCTCTTGTCAGTCCATAGACTTCTCGAGTCAGGTACAGCTTGTCCACACATGTGAGGAAGCTTAGTGACCATTCGGATTTGGCTGAGTGCTCTTCCCATGAGATATCCGGGTAGTTGAAGTCTCCCATGACAACCATGCACCGAGAGCATGCAGCCTCAGCCAGTTCCCTGGCAAATCCCTGGTCAGGCTCTTGTTCCTGATTAGGAGGTCTGTAGTATACTCCTACCAATGTGTCGCCTGTGCCACGTTCCCACCGTATTTTAACCCAGAGGGTCTTCAGGCATCCTCCATGGGTACCAATGTCAGCCTGCAGGGATGTGTAGCTTTCCTTGACATAGAAAGCTACACTCCCACCCCTTTTTTCCACACTATCTCTTCTGTACAGGGTATGGCTGCCTATACCTTTGGTGCAGTCATAGGTGGAGTCCCACCAGGTCTCCATTATCCCTATGAGATCGTAGTCATTCTTGTTTAGCAGGAGGACCAGTTCCTCCTGTTTGTTCCCCAAGCTCCTGGCATTGGTGTACAGACACATAAGTGTCCCATTGGAAGTCCTAGGCTTCCTTGCACTCCCTGGAGGACACCGTTCCAGGGCTGGGGTAGGAGTGGATTCCCTTGAGTGCCCTAACCTGCTGGTTTTGCAGTAGTTGTCTAGTGGGTTTGCTTTGGTGGTTGTCCACCCATCCCCTGGCAGGCTTAGTTTAAAGCCCAGTCGAGCAGGACAGCCATCCTGGCTGAAAAGAGCTTCCTCCCCAGTGAGGTGAGGTGGACACTGTCTCTTCCGAGCAGACCACCACTGCCTCTCTCACCAAACAGTAGACTGTGATTGTGGAAGCCAAAGCCTTCACGATGATATCAGCGCCACAGCCTTCAGTTGACTACCTCAATCTGTCTCCCCCTCCTCAGCCCATGACCCACACCTGGGAGGATCGAGGAAAAGACCACCTGCACCCCCAACCCCCTAAGCCCTGCTCCCAGAGCCCTGTAGCCATCCATGACCCGGCTGGGATTGCTCCAAGCTGTGTCATTCATGCTCACATGGATAAGGAGCGTCGGGCAGTGGTCAGAAGGCCGGATAAGCTTTGCAATCCTCTTGGCTACGTGCTGGATATGGGCCCCCGGGAGGCAGCAGACCTCCCAGGCTAAGTGGTTGGGGTGGCAGATTGCTCCCTCAGTCCCCCTTAAGAGGGAGCCTCCCACAATGACCACTCTGCATGTGGCCTTAGGGAGAGCAGGGATGGTAGTTGTTAGTGTTCCTCCCTTGCCTGCAGGAGCTGGGGCTGCAAGAGGTTCATACCTGTTGCAGAGCTCCAGCGGGGAGGGGACCCTGGTGCAGCAAGCCTTGGCCGTTGACCACCTTGGTCCAACCCCCTGGCTGGACAGATCAGAAGTGCCAGAGGGGGAGGTCTCGGGCTCCAAGGGAATCCTTGGCGTGCAGCGTGTGCCCATCCGCATTGCACCTTGACAGTAAGACTGCTCACTGTGGGAGTGCTGGGCCCATGCCTCTTCTCAGCTGTCAGCACATTGTTGTGGGCCACACTAGCAGCGGCCTGGTACCTGCTGACAGCTGTTTGCCCTGGGCACTGATGAGCATGGGGACTGGAGGGGAGCTGGTGGGTCATAGAATCCAGGCCTCTGGTAGGACTGGCAGAAATGGTGTACGATCCCTATCAGAAATTAATCCAACTTCACTCCCACTCTTGTTGGGCATTTCTGCCCCACTTGCTACTACTCCTCTGGGAAAGCTCCTTCCGGACCTCACATCTGCGATGGGGAGAAAGTGTCTTCTCACTTCCCACCTAAATGTATGTAGGACCAGTTTGTAACTGCTTATTCAAGCTTTTCTTCCAACCCTGGGGTTTACCCTTACCCTTGAGGTACCTAGACAGCAGCTCTATCCCCTCATTTTCCTAAGCTAAACAAGCCAAACTCTCCTCTTGTAAAATGCTCTCTCCATTTCTCTGGCTGCCCCAGTGGTCTTTCTCTGTTTCTGCCCCAATTTTAATTCATCCTCCTTGAACTGGCTTGTCTTCTTTGCATGCCAGACCCTTTGTCCGTTGTCATTTTTCCTGGTCTAAGGCAGGGTAATTGTTTTGACTCATCGCTGGAGCTGTATCAGGCTTTGTAGTGCAGAGCAGTCATGTGGCATCAAGATGGCTCCCCCTTTTCAAAGCCTAGGCTGCCTGTGACGTGTTGCCGCTTGTTTACAGTCTGCAGTAATAGACGGGATCTTATTTCATTCACGTGGGCAGAAAAAGTTGGCTCAGGAGCATGACAGGGACTAGCCAAGGGCTGTGAGACTGTTGTACCAGAGTGCTGTCCTGGTGGGGTATTTATATCTGCCCATGCCAGCAAGGCACTGTCCCTGTTGTTTTATAAGCACCCTTGACTTGTCGCAAGACCAGACACCATTTATAAAGCAGAACTAAGGAGCACAAAGTGAGTCCTTGGAGTTAAAATCCCAGGGGTATATTTTCTTTATAGAATGCATTGCCAGAGTAAGAACTGAAAACTGAACAGAGATGGCCCACGTTTATAAGAGAAATGAAGAGGGGAGAGAAAGGGGTGGTAGAGAGAGAGATGAATAAAGAGACTTCTCTTCCTCCCAGCTCAGGCATAATACTGGCCATGGGTCATGTAGAATAGGCAGGCAGGCAGGCAGAAAGTCATATATGCCTTGTGTTTATTTTTAACTAACATACAGGAGGCCGTGCTGTGGACATGACTGAGAGGTCACAGACCTTGGAGGTTGAACCAAGGATCTTTGGGACAGGGACTGCATGTGCAGATGCATAACACCTAGTACAACTAGGCCCTGAGCCTGGTTAGGTTCCCAGGTGTTACAGCAGTCCAAACAGTAGTAGTTTAAATCAAAAGGGATGACAGAGCCATTGCGTAACCCTCCAGTCCCTGCACTTTGGCCCTGATCCTACAAACAGACTCTTCTGTCTGTGGGGAACCAAGGTTTGTCAACACTGAGGTGCACCTGTTTATAGAGATTTGTAACCAATTTAGACTGGTGCAAAAGGCTGAATGGACACACTGGGGCCTTGCCCATAGAAGGAATTGTCTTGGGATCACTGTTCTAGAGTAATAGATGTTTATTCCAGAATAAGAGTCTTCACATCTGGCCGCATTCCTCCTTCCCCTGAATTAAATTGTGAATGTAAGCAGGCCCTTATTTTTTGGCTAGAACAAATCAATTGGGTTTAAGCTAAACTGGTATAAACCATTCTGGATCACAGAGCCTCCACCTAGGGCCTGGCACCACCTAGGGCCTGGCACCAGACTGAGTGAGCGAGCTCCTTGCAGAATTTAGAAACTTTGAAATCTAAACTGTGCAACAAGATTCAGGGGCAGGAAACACATGTCCTGCTGGAGGGGTTAAAGCACAGAAGAGAGAGGTTCAGAAATGTGTTAAGATGGCTAGTCGCCCCTACCCCTTTGTAGCCTCCTGAAGTACCTACAGTCAGCAGTGTGAAAGGAAGAAAAATAAACTCCACGCATACCCCTTCAGGGTCCCCTGTGCGATTCCTGCTTCCCCAGTGTCAGCCTAGTGGAATAGCAAACTTTTCCAGGCAGCCACTGTGTCTATAGGTGTCATACAGCAACATATATCACTATTGTGAATTAAAAACACAGTACAGGTGGTCAGTGCCGTGGCAAGAAAGTTTGATGCCTGGGGCAAAGCCTGCAGCAGCAGCCTTCCCTTGCTCCGCACACAGACCAGGGGACACCCTCCACCCCACCCATGCTTGCCTGGTGGTGCATGCAGCAGCAGAATCTGCCCCTCGCCCTTCCCCCGTATCTCTCCATATGAGCCACTCGTGGCTCTGTCCTGGCGCCTCACTCTGGCTGGGCAGCGCCTGTTGGCGCCCCTTTGCTTCAGCACTTGGGGCAGTTGTCCCCTCCACACAACACTCCCCGCTATGGCACTGCAGGTGGTAACAGAAAACATTTGAGGGCTCTTGTCTGCAAGCTGCCAAAAGTCTATAACCAAATGTTATCCTAGAATAGAGTTTGGGTTTGACCTCTGCTTCCTCAAGGGAGGGGCATGATCTGACACCCACTGGGTCAGGCTGTGTGTATGCTCTCATTCTTCTTTGTTTGTAATAAAAGGGATGATTTTGTCCAGAGGAGGGGCAGGGCAAGTGGGCAGGCCTCTTGCTGAGCTTCCTGGTTCCTGAACTTTGTCATGCCTGGCAGCTTGCAGGGTAGCAGGGACTGTGCTGGGCCTTGCTCTGCTAACATATTAAAGCTTGTGTGTGATGCAATACTTGAAAACTGTTTTATGAACCTTCGTGCTTTGGAGGAAGGAATAAAGTGCTCGTGAGGGGAGCGATTGCTTGTGACCTGCAGCTCAGTAGAGACGCTGCGTAAATCTCCATGCAGGGCTTGTTGGCTCTAGTGTGGCTCAGACTGCTTTTGCTCAGCATCATTCTTTTAAAGCTTTGGCGGCTTACAGCTTTATCAGAAAGCCGAGTAGGAGGCTGCAGGGCTGCATTTGCCAGCCAACAGCAACAGATGGAGAGTAGTATTTCCTATTTATACAAGATTTGAAAGGGGGGGGGGGGGGGGTGTGGAGCACAAACCGAACGCT
>NW_005842191.1:88946-102156 GCF_000455745.1 Alligator sinensis
GGGGAGTGTTAGCATGATAACTGATAGGCTCAAGGTGTGAGTAGAGGGAAGATACCCTGGGCTGAAACAGCAAGGGGCTATGGGTCAGGGTATGTATGCAGGGCAGCAAAACTCATCTGGCTGCTAAGCCCATGCAAGGGTTAAGAGCTCTGTCCTCGCTGCCATCACGCCAAAGGAGCTCAGTAGGGTTAATTCACTTCAAATTATGTTATTTGCTCTCCTGCAGCACCACAGGCAGCTGTTCCTTCAATTTGCACTTCTCTAATGAGAGTCCTTCTTTTGATGCAGCAAGCCGGTCAAGTGGCAAAGTGTTCCTACCTCCCCCAGCGCAGGGCTGGTCTGTGTAGTACCTTGTGTATCCCTGGTAACGTGAGGGATGCTGGAAAGGGGAGTCTAGCCATTTGTGCTTTGTGTCTAACGTGCAGATTTTCTGCCAGCTCTTTATCAAACCCCAGCCCATCCCTGGTTTATCAGGTTCTAAGTTGTGTCTCTTGCCTTCTGCAGCCTTTGATGTTCTGGAAACCTGGATGACTAATTACAAATACCTGGACAGGGAGCAGCTACCCTGGGTGGGTTCTGGAAGGCAGTGCCAGCTTGTTTAGAGACCTATTGGAGCTATGCCCACAATCTTCCTTGGAGGTAGACGCGAAAGGAGGATGTAGGCGGCTGGCGAACAGGTGTTGCTAACCCAGCACTACAGTGGGGGAAAGCTGGGAATGGAGAGCACATGCTGGAGCTGGAGACAATCCTGCCAGTGCAGCTGCTTTAAGTAGAGAACACAGGACTGAATAACAAAGCACTGGAGATTCTCTGGGAGAAGCATGTTCTCAGCAGCATCACTGTTATACACATGCCTTGGTTCTGGCTCAGTTTGAATTAATCAGAAACTCCTGTCCTAGGCATTCCTCCTGGGAACTCCAGCCTGGTGAGAGTCTCATTTGAGTGTGCATTGTTACACTACTGTGGTACCAGTCAGGGAGCAAGAGTGCCTGGCAGTGTGCCCTGAGCATCCATGCGTCTCTTCCCATCTTGAACTCTGCTCTCTGTCTTCCACTCCCTAGTTTCTCTATTTAAGGTGTCAGCAGCCAGACCCTGCACCCTGAGGCAGGACAGCTTGCCGTATGGCCAATGAGATGGCCCGAGTAGTCTCAGTGTGTGCGCCCAGGTGGTATCATTGTGCAGTGATGTCACTACCCTTACACCACTCTCCTGCTGTGTAGCAGCAGCACCCAGATAGACAAGGAGTGTCCATTTCCAGAAGATGATGATCCCTTTGTCCTCAGACACGGCACAGATAGCAGCCTATATGTGCTGCTGAAAATGCAACTGCCTTGTTTGTGGAAACCAGGAGGATGGTGCTGCTGAGCACATGGTGGGAGAGCAATTTTAGTTAAAAGCTGTTGGAACAGCACCTCTTCTTTCATGCAGAGAGCCATGGGCACCAGTGTCCACATATAGGAGAGCATAGAACAGTTCTTTAAAGTCTCAGTGGGAAGACAGTGAGCTAGCAGTTTATTGTATCAGTCTTCAGAAGGCAAAGGGGTTGGGTTGGGCCCATCACACTTCAGACCTCTGATCCAAAGGTAGCAAGCTGCCAGGACAGTCCAGGAGCTCCCAGTTTAAAGCCTTGTGCCTCCTGAGATGTTGTCCTCTTTTGGGATAAGGACTTCATTCACCTTGCCACTGGCTGTGCTACCTTAGGTGGATATCTATTGATTCCTATGACTTGGAAGTAATGGTGTTAGCTTCATGAGCCAGCCAGGCAGAACTGTTGTGCATTAAAGAGACTCAGTTGCTCTGGTGTTGGCCTGCTGCCATAGCCACAGTGGTACAAAGCAGGCTAGCAACAATGATGGTACAGCCTTCCTGCTGCTCTCCTGCAGGATGTGCTGTGCTTCAAAATGCTGTCTCAAGGGGGCTGTTCCATGCAAGCTGCCCCACTGCAGTCTGATCCCAGGCATCGCAAGTGAAGCACTTTTGGCTAGAAAGGGGGAGTCCAGAAGCCTGTCCTTGAGCTCTCCATGCTCACTTATGGGACAGGAGCCAGGAATCAGTGCTTGTAAAGCACACCAGCCCATGCTGACGAGGTTTGCAGAGCTGGCCGATGGAAGCACGCAGAGATGGATAATCTTGAGAATGAAGCTGCTTCTGTTGAGACTAATCCCCTACCTCCATGATCCTAATCCTAGGATCTCAATGTACAGCTCTACTTCTGGACACATGCGGGATCCCAAATGGGATTAGCAGCCTTAGCTCAGGCAGGTGTCCTGGTCACGTCAGGGACAGCCGAAAGCAGCTGAGAAGTCCCAGCAGGCTGTGTGGAAGCCATGTTACTCCAACATGCCAGCAGGCTGCCAAGGCCAGAATTATGCAGCTTCCAGGGTGTCTTGATGCAAAAGCAGCGTGTCCATGGAGCACAGCTGGACAGAGAACTGATTAACAACTAGAACTGCTGGGCAGGGTGGCTGCAGCCACAGATCTGCATCCGGTAAGGTGATGAGGCTTACCTAACCCCACTTATGCTTGGGAGAAGTACAGGAGATTTCAAGAGAACAGACCTGCCAGCCCCACTGCTTCCCACTCCACCCTTAGGCAAAAGCTTTGATGAGCAGCTGCCTGTGCCTACAAGAGAAGGGAATTAGGGGAGAGCAGGGTTGACTCCAGGCTTTGAGGCTGACCTCTACTAGCTACAATCTCAGCCATGGGGGAGCCCAGCTGAGCTGGGAAAGGCCCAGCACACCCCAAGCCCTAGTGGGTTCCCACTTTGTGCCTCACTGGCTCTCAGCTCCGTCACACCCCCATCACCCTCCAGAGGCTGGCTGATTCAGGAAGACTGGGGTTATAATTAAAGGTCTGCCAAGGCCTCTCTAATCTGAGTCTGTGAGTTTATCCCTGCTGGGGCTGCCCCAGCATTAATAGCACAGATTAGGCTTCCCTGGGGCTGCCCAAGAGGATTGACTGCATCTTCCCAGGCTGATTACTGCCTGTAGAGTTGCTCCCACTGTGGGGCCCTCAACACAGCTGTGCTCAACTGGCCCCAGCTGCTGCACTCCCCTGTGAGAGCTCCAATCTCATCCTCCTTAGAGATGGATGAGCCCCTGAACACTGACCATTAGTCCCTTCTCTTTTAAAGGCCCAGCAGTGTGCTACTGGGTTGGATCCCACTCCCTTGTTGCACAGCATCGTCACACAGCCACTACCCAACAGGAAAGATGCAGTCCCTGAAGCTGCCCGTCCCACTGAAACTCCATAGCATTCCCTCTCTGCTGAAGGCTGGTGCAGACAAATGCATGCAACAAGGATTGCCATGACGGCTTAGAAACCCTTTCCTCTTTCCCTGTACCAAGAGGAGGGACCCAGAGACAGAAGGACCCCCTATCGTGCCTTGCTGAGTCCTAAAGGACTCAAAGTCAGAAGATGCTGGCCTATTTGCTCAGTCAGGAATAAGAGACACAGCCTTCACATTTGGGAACCTGGCCTTGCTCCTGTTTGATTTGTACAATAGTAGCTATCCAGATCCCCTTCATGAGTCATCAGCAAGTGAAGGGAGTATTTCTGTAACCAAAGAGAAGACAGCCAGCACTGCAAAGTCAGGGATACCAAAATCCTTTTCCCAGAGCAGGTTTCAGTGGCTCAGACTACATTTGGGGAAAGTGTGTGACCTGGCTACAAAGAGAAGCTTCCCTTTATGTTCTTTCTGAGTGTTTCATACCCTTCTGATAATCCAAAACTGCGAGGAGAGCAGAAAGCTAGGGAGTTTCTCCTCTACTCTGCAGGGGTATGTTTATTGCAAATGTACAGAAAAAGATCTAGATGTGAACAGGATAGAAATCTGGCTCCTCTCCCTATTGTATGTGTAACACTGCAAATGGCTTGAGGGGGAAAAACAGATGCCATTTGCAGCTTTCAGCCCAGGGTCTCAGCACCAGCTGGAGAAAGCTTCCAGCCTCTCAGTGGGATGGGCAAGTACTACAGACCAACTGGGGTAGAGAGGTTAGAATCAGGATGAGAGCCCAGGAGTCCAGACTCCAAGTCACCAGTTCTGAATAAGACTGGCTTTTCCCACAGAGAGGTCCACACAGGTCTGGTCACAGTGTTCAGACAGCCATCTGCACCCTGTGGAGCAGCCTTCTACTGTTTGCTTTAGTTTTTTCTTTTCCAGGTATGAGGAGCAAGCAAAACAAAACAATCAGTTATAGCAGCAAACAGAAGCTAAGGCCACCAGGGAAAGCCAGGCAGGCCAGCAAGGAGGCATCTCACCCCAAAGGCACACCCCTAGCACAAGGCAGCTGCTCAGGCCTTGCTGTTGCAACTGGGTTAGTGCCATACCCCAGCCACTCTATGCCCGTATGGATGGCACAGCCTGCCTGGGGCTGACTGCCCAGCTGTCTTTTTATTCTTAGGGCTTTATTTTATCCTGGAGTCTGCACAGCCAGGCAGTTGCACTTTCCTCCAAGCTGTCACTGCGCATCTGCCTCCTGAGGGGCTTAGTCGCATTTGGAAATCCCTAATCCCTTTGGGCATTTCATTCAGGCTCTCTCCCCACTCCATTCCTCCCCCACTGAGTGGATGACCTGCTGTGCCATGTGTCGCCCTGCTTTGAAGAGGGCAGCTCCAGCCATTTGGGAAGGGGGATGCGGGTTGGACACCTGTGTTCCAGTGACCTGCTTTTGCAGCTGCAACAAATGGCATCCTATGAGAGGCCCAGCCCAAGGCTGGATGCTGCACAGGCTGCTGTGCTAGTGTGTGGAAGCACGTGCATTTCTTTGCCGTAGCAGAGCAGAGGGACAGTTTCCTCAGGAGCCCCTGAAATTTGCCATGGCTTTTACACCCTTCCCCAAGGCAAGGGCCCAAACTGGCTCGCTGCTTCAAAAGGTGAGAGGGGAGGGGAATCCTACCCCACTTGGGGTGACACTAGCAACTGTCTCACCCCCAGTGGAAGGGAGCAGAGATCCAGCACTGCCTAGGGCTTAACGCAGGAGCATGAACGCTGCGTGCCCCCAGAGGCTGGGGGGGTGCATGACAAGCTCCAGCAGGCCGCGGTGGAGCTATTGGCTGCGAGAGCATGGTGGTGGTAAGCGGGGAGCTCCCACAGGTGGCAGCGCTGTCGGTGGCAGGAGGCAAGCGCCGACCAGCAGTCAGCGACCACTCACAGACGCCGCCAGCAGGAGTGACACCCCCTACGCATCATCAACGTGCAGGAGTGACTACTGTGCTCCATCACTGCAGGATGACTTAGGCTAGGGACAGAAGTTACACATAAACCGGGTTAAGTGATCAGAAAGTGGTTTCAACCTGTAACAGAACAGAAGCTCAGTGCACATAAATCAGTTTCAAAATGACTGAAACTGGTTTAAGATTAACTTAGTTGAATGTAGTATCAGATTTAACTGATTTGGGTCAAGCTGGTTTATGAAACTTCTGTCCTAGATTCCTTCCGGATTCAAGTTAAATCATAGTCCCCCAGCATCGCAGCATGCTTTGCAGCCCTAGGCTGGGCTGTCGGCTCCAGCAGAGAAGGGCTGGCCCTACCCCTCTATTCCCTAGCCGGAGCAGTGAGGGATGGCTGACAAAGGAGTGGCAGGGGCAAGCCTGGCTGAGGATGCAGCCCAGTCTGCAGGGCGGGGGGAACTGCCCCCCAGGCAAACCCTGCCTGGGGCCAGGGAGGGGGGTTAAAGACACTTTCCCCCGCACAAACTTACTGCTGGCTGCAACTGTAGACTACAAATCCCAGAGGCACCTGGAAACAGGAAGAGGAAGTGATAAGCAACCCAGCAGAGTTCTGTCGCGGTGAGTCTGGACTGCAAATCTCAGAGACCTCGGGGCAGTAAACTGAGGAAGCAAATATGCTGGCTACATGCCAGAGCTGTGCTTTAGTGCCCCCTGGTGTCTGGCCTGAGCCACTGCAGGGATGTGGCTGCATTTCCTGAATCAAAGGTAAAAGTCTGTTCTGTTTCAATTTAATCTCTGTAGCTTAGACTAACCTGCAAAAACTAAATCAATTTAGCCTTGGGCTTTTTGCCTGTCTTTACTTAGCCTTAAGGTTTGGTGACATCCCAGCAGTCTCCAGTCCTGGCCTTCCTCTTCACCCCACAAGGCCTGATGAGACTACCACCCGCCCCCTCTCTTTGGAGTTCACACCGCCTTGCTCTTCCTAGGACTCAACACCACTTTCCTCTGCAGCACCAAAGAGCAATGAGGTTGATTGCTTCTGCCTTTGCCCTTGAGGAAGTTTCTCAGCTGCACACAAAGGCCCAGGAGCCAAGAGCTCTGGCGTTCTTGTCCTCGTTCCAACACAGATTCACACCACAGCCCTGGACAAGCCGCTGTAATGGCCTGCCTCAGTTTCTCTGGCTCTCCAATGAGCAGGACCCTGCCACCCAGCCTGCACACGCATGTCAGGTGCTCTCCTAGAGCTGGGATGTGGGTCTCCCTCACCCTGCTTACTTGATGTCAAGCCCTGTTTACACTGGTGACCAAGAATGGCAAATCATGTGATACAATCAGCATCAACTGGAGAGAGGCAGTTTCCAGCTAGTCCCTTCTGTTCCTATGTCACCGATAGTAAAACTCCAGGCACTGCTCTTGGGCAATAAATGCTACTGAAACGACATATGCCACTGTGCCAGGTCCCTCTCTGCCATGTCGGGGAGCAAGCCTTGCTCCAGAGACTGCAGAGGAAGCTGCCAGATTCCTTTCAGATTGGTCTGTGTGAGGCTGGCAGCTGACATTTTGGAAGGAAATAACCTCTTCTCCCTGAAGCACGGCAGCACCAAGGCACCCTGCTGGAAGCCTGGCTCTCACCATGGAGCATACAGTGATAGGCAACAGACAGCACACCCCTTCACACCGCCCCTTGTTGCCTGGGGTTGGGGCACCCAGCTGACTGGAAGTGCACTGTTGGCTGTTAAAGCAGTGCATGGTGCCCAGGGTGGGAAGAGCAAGGAAAACAGCTGTTCCTGCCATGTAAGTATTTCCTGCACTGGGAGGAAGGAACTAGCAGCTTGCAACCCCACAGTGAGCGAGCAATTTGGTGTGGAGGGGGTCTCTCCTCCCTAGCAGAAAGATCCTCAGGGCCCAGCAACTTACATGCTCCCTTAGTGAAAGTTTCCTAGGCATGGGAGAGCAACTGGCCTGATATGCCAATTGAAATGCTTCCTCACCCCAGACTTAGGATGTGGAGCGCAGGCCTCCCATGTTTGTCTGATAGTCCCTGCCCAGTCTGCTGAAGGTGAGGGCACCTGTGCACATGTTTAGGTTGATACTGTGACCTAGTAGACTCTGCAGTGCCTGCCCAACAGAAAAAGTAGCTCCCAGGGTCCTTAACGTTACCTTTGCCACCAGGTCCTTGGCTCTGACCTGAGTCCAGGCAAAAAGGGAGGTGGGGGGTGCACAGCAAGACATCCAGCTCTATGCAGGCAGTTGCACTAGGCATTTTTCCCCTGCTGCAGCTCAGGTTAAGTGGATTTCCAGTTCATCCCAATCCCTAACTTTACCATGTTGGCAACTAACAGGAATTAATTGGTAGACTAATTAACTGGAGTTACATAATGCACCAGAGCCTCCAAGCCAGCTGAGCCTGGGAGAGCAGGTTCTGGTTGGGAAGCAACCAAGAGCATGTAGACTTACGGACAGGATGAGAAACCACCTGCCAGTGCCTTCATTGTGGGAAGGTGACAGCATTTTCTTGCCAGACAGCAGCTCTAGCAGGCCCGGGAATTTTCTGCGACAGTGGCAGAAACCCCTCAGCCAGCAGGTTTCGGTCTTGTTTCACAGCCTCAGAACAGCTCCAGCTAGGGGAAGGCAGCAGGTAAGTCTGTAAGGCTGAGGAAACACAGCCCCTGCTAAAGAAGCTGCGGAGGGACAGGGAGTTGCACCAGCAGACACCTGGTGCAAGGCAGCAGTGCACAGCAAAGCCACCACGTGCCTGGGACAGCTCTCCAACAGCAGCCACAGGCAGAATCTTCCACAAGGACCTGCAAAAGAAGCACAGGGACCTGAACTGGCAGGCAGCCTATTGGGCACTCCCTGTGTGGGCATGGATAAACAGCTCAGGGCAAAGAGGTCCATCATACTGCTGGAGGCAGACCTGCTACTGGCAGGCAGAAACAATTGGCCAACTCTTCTGGCACTGCTGATAGGCACAAGAGATGTGGAGGAAAATCAGTGCACTCCTCCTGGTGGTGACAGGTTTCAGAGACCTGACCAGGAAAGTAAGGGACCCTGACAGCTCACTTTGACCAGTTCATATCCTGCTTCAGGTATGCACTGTGGAAAGCCAGGAACCTATTCATAAACAGACTCAGATTCCACAGTTAAGGACTGTCTAAAATGGGACTAAGTGAAAAGTACTGGTACTACAGGAAGATCGAAGAGATCAATGGGAAAGAAATGGCAGACCTCATTTAGTGGAGAGGGGCCTGGCATAGACTTTTTCAGGGGCAAGTCCTCTGAGGAGGACAGTGGGTGGGGGTACGGGTGTGTGGATACATGGTGCAAACTGTGTAACGGGTTTCTAGGGTGCTTTGATCTTCCAAGTGAACCACAAAGGCCACTTGGCAGAGTGTAAAGATATATATATAATAAATATTTTTGCAAAAAAAGAACTGCTGCTTTCCTTGCTGTGGATGGACATCACTGGTCCCAAGCCCCCACAGGAAGCACAGTCACAATTACCAGTCTCCCTCAAGTAGCAAGGTAATTCAGGGCTGCAGCTCCCATTCTGGGACAAGAGCTCACCACCCCTGCCTCTTTCCAGAGCAAGTGAGACAGCCCAAACTCACTTCTGCTTCCTCCGCCCTGTGGCAGCAGGACTGACCACAGCCGTTCCATAACCCCACCCCTGCCATTGCCTCCTCTTATGCTGGAAACACCAACCAGGGCACAGTGCCCCCAATTCATAGATTGGTTTCTCTTGGGTAAAAACCTGTTATTCATAACCTTTGGCTCTTGTTCTTTATATACCTTGGCATGTCTTCCCAGTATGCGAACAGCGGCCTAAAATTCCTACCATCCTGCTATGGGAGAACAACATTTCCCAAGCTCGCTTGTTCTGTGCTGACCTAGGCCGTGCTCCAGTTCTGGTCTCCCTTCTCTCCTGTCTTAGTTGAAGTACCTAGTGCAGCAGTTCTAAACCTTTTGAGATTCAAGGCACCCCTCGAAATGCCAGTTCTCAGTTTTTGTCTATTGAATGATAACAGAGCCATTCTTCCATTGCAAAGAACTGAGAAAGACCACAATGGGCAGAATGGTTTTAACACTATGGATTCCTATTTGAAACCCCCAGGTTTATCTTGCAAATCATATTTGCACACCTGTGAATCGGATTTACACATCTAACTGCTAATACTGTCATCCTGTGCACCCCTGAAAGGATCTCAAGGCACCCGTGTGCCATGGCACCCTGGTGGAGAATCACTGATCTACTGCTTAGACGGGAGCTCTTCCAGGTGTTTCGTTTCAATGGGGGCTATGCAAGAAGCTCTAAATACCCTCTGTACCATATTCACCCCCACCTCTTGGCTTAGGCAATGGGTTCAGTTATGCTTCTCCTTAGCTCCACATATGGGAGCTGCCTCCCTGCCCTCAGCCAGGTTTCTCCCCAGCACAGGCACAAGCATTTGCCAGGCCCTGCTCATGGACCAGCATTACCTCAGATGCCCTTACATGGTTCCTCGCTCCTGCTTGCAAGCCTCTGGCTTACAGGAAGAGGAGTGTAAATGAACCAGCAAAAAAGAGCTCTGCCCCCCTAACAGCCAGTGTTTTTATCCAGGCACAGGGGGAAGGGAGCTGGCTCTGGATGAAATTCTTTTGTTTTAAGAGCTCACATGTAGCTGGGGATTTGGGAGAGGGAGGCAGTAGGAGACAGCTGAAGGGAGCCTGATATCAGGCTCTCCTTAGCCTGTACCCGCCCGCCCCCCACCCCTTAGCACATCTCAGCCCAGAGAGTCACTATGGGCGCTGAGGCCAGAGGGCATTAGAAATTGATACTGGCTGTGCTGCTGGCTTTCACTTCCTCTGTCATACCCACAGCACCCTCTCTCCTTCAACTGCGGGGAAGCTCAGTGGCTTTTCTTCTTATTTGGGGAGACCGAAAGGGCCAGCCCCATGTGAGCATGCTGGTGGGGGCGGGCAGCTTGCACTATGACTGCGCTTCCTGCCTCACACTGGTTTCCGTTTGGCAGCAGCTTTGTCGTCCAAGACTCGCTCTGAGAAGCCTCCTGTTCCCTGTGTCCCAGCTCTGCTTTCGGCTTCCTCTTTGCCCTGAGCCACCTTGCAGCCCATTGCAGAGGGAGCAGTGCTGAGAGACATTTTGATGAGAAAGGAAGCCAGGGGAGGGAGACAAAGTGTGGTCTCTGATGGTGCTCAGCTCAGGAAGGAGCGCAAGGCTCATAAACAATGGAGCGCAGCAACCCCTGGGCAAGCACCTTCCTGGCTGACCCCTTGCACGTCTCCTGGCAGGTTCGGAGCCATGGCTGTGTGGATCCAGACCCAGCAGCTGCAGGGGGAGGCCCTGTAGCAGATGCAGACACTGTACGGTCAGCCCTTCCCGTAGAGCTGTGGCATTTCCTGTTGCAGTGGATCAAGAGACAAGTATGGTAGGAGAGATGGGGTCGCTGGAGGCCGATCTGACTCATGTCTCCTTGCTTCTTGCAGATGTTTTGCTCACTGTCCTCTTTTCTCTTACCCACAGCACAAGGGCTCTAGGAGGCTGCTTTTGTCCCCTGTTTCTGTCCTAAGCTGGGTGCTTGGGGTATCAGAGGTCTCCCTGTCCCCTCCCTCAATCCCAGCCCTCTGGAGCTCAGTTATATAAAAGAAGGAAAGGAGGAAGTTGATGTGGGTAGCAATGGAAATACATGGCAGGGTTGAGTGGTCTGAGCACAGGGCTTGGATCTGGGACATGCCACCTGGCTTGACTACTGGTTTGCTGTGCCCCAGCGTTCCTTGGTGCCCTGTAGGGTTGAGGGTAGGAGGCGATGCAGTGCTCAGGCATGTTTTGCAAAGTGTCCTTCCTATGCAGCACACTGGGTTTCAGCTTTGCCACCTCCACAGCAATCCAGGTAGATGCCTGACAATGGGAACTGGGATGGTGCTAGATGCAGCTGCCATTAAACAGGGAATTGGTGGGAGAGAAAAATGCTCATCTGTCTTACTGGCATTTTTTATGAGATTTTTTTTCTATTAATTAAAACAGGAAAATCTGCCTGGACGGAATTACACCTTCTGGCAGTGGTTTGATGGGGTTATGGAGGTGCTGAAGAAGCATTTGAAGCCCCATTGGAACGATGGGTGAGCATTCTGCTTTCCAAGGTGGCTGGTACAGCCTGGCAGAGCCCATTTCCGAGGCACACTGCAGGCCCCAGCCCCTTACTGGTTCCCCTCTCTGCCTCCTAGGGCCATTCTGGGCTTTGTCAATAAGCAGCAAGCGCACGACCTGCTCATCAACAAGCCGGATGGGACCTTCCTGCTGCGATTCAGTGACTCGGAGATCGGCGGCATCACCATTGCTTGGAAGTTTGACTCCCATGAGTTTGCTCTCTGGAGGTCGTGGAGCCAAATACGTCCCTGATGTAACTCCCGCCTCCAAGGTTGGAGAGGGGAGAGCTCCTGCCTGGATACAGAGCAAACCCTCTCACTGGGCTGGCTGAGCCTGCCCTGCTCTATTCCTGTGCATCAGCGCTGACTCTCCCGGGTTTGATCAGAGCAGAGCAAGCCCCCTTGTGGACATCAGGGCTTTGTACTGCCTACAGCTTTTCCTGTCTCTGTAAGGAGACACGTTGCTTAGGCCAGTATCACACCCAACGTGAAGCGGGTAAGGCTGTTCTGTCCGAACCAGGCTCCCTTTCTGCCATGCCCTGTACCCAGGATGCCTGTATATGAGCTCAAAATGAGCAGCATGTCTGCTTTTCTTTGTAGTCTAATATGGGTTGCTTGAATTGCAGCATTCTTCACCTTTACAGTGATTCTTTCCTCATGTCTTAACCCCAGGGTGGTTCATTGGGTATGCATTGGCCAATGCAATTTCTATGCCAGTAAGTCTCTTATGTGGTATTTTGTTCATGAGAACTGGGCTTCAAGCAGGTTTAAATTAACAGAAAAATGTACTTCTCTATGATTTTGGGTAGGGCTGATCCTGACTCAGGCAGGGGGTTGGACTAGATGACCTCCGAGGTCCCCCCCGCCCAGTCCTATTTCCCCATGATTCAAAGCAGTCTCTTTTTAGCATCACTAGTGCCGCTCCACAGTAAACCTGAAAGAACTTCAAGACGACTCCTCGTTCAGGAAGGACAAGGGCAGGCTGATCTCAGTTTCCTTTTTCATTAGTGCTGATGGTGCTGGCCTGTGACGGGGTGCATGTTGCAAGGGGAGGTTTAAAGTCAAAGAGAGAGAAGCTCTTTTCATTAAGCTGATACTCAGGAAGACATCCTTGAGACAGATATTCACAGCAGTTTCGAACTTGCCTCAGCACCAGCAGAGTGGCCAGCTCTTGCGATCTTTGTCCTGAGAGCCTGCCTTGTTTGGTGCTGTTTTTAAAGCCCCAGCTCCTGGAGTCAGTTGATGGCATAGGGGCCTCAGCATATGGTTACACAAGCCAGGAAGCTGGTAGCTCTTGGGGGAGTGGGGAAAAGCCTGCTGATGGGACTCAGGTGCCACGTAGAAGCTGAGAGAGCTGGGTGTGAAGGAGGACTGCCTCTTAATTGCCCTGTAGGAGTCTCTGAATTTTTAAGCCAGTCTCTCGAACCTGCCTCGCGTGGTTTGAGCACAGGAGACGAGTGAGAGCATCCTGAGCCCTTCAGATGCCCCGTGGCACAGAGGAAACTTGGGAGTTCTGGTTTTCACTGTCCTGTTTCCCTCCCATTGCATTTCCAGCTGAAAGGATGTTTTGGAACCTGATGCCCTTCACAACCAGAGACTTCTCCATCCGCTCACTGGCTGACCGCCTGGGTGACCTCAGTTACCTCATCTACGTGTTCCCTGACCGGCCCAAGGACGAGGTCTTCTCCAAGTACTACACGCCGGTTCCCTGTGAGTCCACGCCAGGTAGCTCTGTCCCCCGTGGTTCAGTTTGCTTCCCTCACATTCTTTGGG
The DNA here is from genome assembly GCF_000455745.1 of Alligator sinensis. NCBI lineage: Eukaryota > Metazoa > Chordata > Crocodylia > Alligatoridae > Alligator > Alligator sinensis. The sequence goes on from NW_005842191.1 coordinate 102,036, forward strand.
TATGCCGGCTTGTGTGTGAGACTCGAGGAAGCTATGTTGCTTTGCGCCTGCGGGGGTTGGGTTCATTCTTGCTCTCCTGTTTTTCTCAGTGGCTTCCTGCTGTGTGGCATGGAAATGCCCC
>NW_005842191.1:105122-107673 GCF_000455745.1 Alligator sinensis
GTTGGCGAGGTGAATTTTTACCTTTGGCCAGGGAGCAGGAAGGCAGCTGGGCAGGAGAACGGAGAAGCTGTGAGCTTCCTCCCCATCCTTTGGAAAGGTCTCGCAGTAACCCCCAAATGATCCCTCATCTGAACTGGCCCCTGGAGTTGGCAGCAGGCACTGAACCTAGCGCTCGAGCTTGGTACAGATTGCTGCCTTGCTCTTCTGGTCATGTGTCTGAACTAGCACGAAGCACCCTTGTGATTGATAACAGGCGGGCTGTGACCCTAGGTCAGTCCTGCGCTCAGCACTGCTCTGCTCAATGCCTGCACTAACCCGGCTGCTAGCCGCAGAACCCCAGTCCTCGTGTGAAAAAGCTGCGGGTCTTCCAGCTTGTGCAGAACACCCCACAGTGCATCTCCCTGTCCTGGAGCAATGGCATTGTGCTTTGCTCATGTGCCACCGAGCCCACTGCTGGCAAAGCCAGACCCTTCCCCCAGTACAAACCCTGTTCACACCGGGACAGCTAATCCCAGTTTGCAAGTGGGATGAGCCATCCTGGTGCACAGGGTTTTGCACAAATATTTTATATCCCGGAGCTGGTAAAACCTTAATCTGGGAAGTGTCTGCCCAGGCCCCTGATGAGGGGTAGCCCTGTCCTGGCAGCAGGCTATCTTGGTCAGTCTTTGAAACAGTTCACATGCTGTTGCCCTGCTCTGCAACCCAGTTCTCTGGGGATGTGCGGTGCACTGATGATGCCTAGCTCAGCACTGCTCCAGTCTGGCACTTGGAGAGCAATGGGTGAATGACATGCTTTGGAAGGGTGTCCTGCCATTAGCTACCTGCTGGCGCCGTCTCCCACTGTGTGTTCCCAGCCCCATTACAACACATATGCACAGGTGTACGTGCCATTGCCAGCTCGAGGGGTGTGTGTGTGTGCATCAGGGTGGTGCATACCTGGAGAATGCTGCTTCCTACCTCACCCCGACTTTTGTATCCCCATCCTTGCCCAGCCCTTTGACCATGTTTGACCCTAGCGTGGATTTCAAGTTGGATGAGACGATGGATGAAGCGAGGCACATTGAGGAGCTTTTACAGTGGCCAGTTGACAATCAGTGGATCCCTCATGCCCAGTCGTGACATATGACAGGCCTTTGGCCCATGGGGATGAACCTTGTTGGGGATAGGGAGAGCTTCTGGGCATAAGCTGCATCATCCTTAACATAGTTTCTCATGCTAATGGTGGTTTGTCTGTGATGCCCCGGTCCCCTCCTGGCTCCAACCAGACACCATCTCCTCACACCACACCTTGCAGCTGGCTATGGTTAGAGTTCACCCCAATTCCCTGTCCTGAAACTGGTCTGGCAGCCCCATAGCACTGCAAGGCAAGGGCTCTGGACTCTCTCTCCTTCCCTCGGTACTTGTCTGCAATCAGTCTCAGCGAGTGAGAAGTGACAGGGGTAGAAGTAAAGAAGTGTCAAGCCCAGGTTGGCCTAAACTCCAGTGCTGGGCAGGCACCCATAGGGGCTACAGGGTCCTGCCCAACTAGGGGTGGGGACCAGTGCAACTCTGCTTCCTCTCTTTCCTCCCCCCCCTCACAGCACACAGGCCTTGTACCCCCCATAACAGAGGTGGACGCTCTCCTCCCATTACCCAGAGCCTTTGGGTAGCTCGTAGCCACACTTCTTTTTGAGGACCAGGAAATCAAGTATATTTGTTTAAAAATAAAGGCATGATAACTCCACCACCCAGGCTGCTCATGGAAGCGTGCGGGGATCCTGACTTCCTGACCTCAGCACAACAGGCTTTAGCCAGACAAAGACAGTCTACTCAAGGCTGAGCCTGATGTTGTTATACAGCCCCTAAGCAAGCGTGCAGCTCCCTCCCCAACAGCCAGGCTTGTGGAACACCCCAACCCAGACCAAGAGCAGTCTCCTATGGCCAGACACCCAGGTGCACAAGCACCTCACCAGGCAGTGCTGTTGTGCCCATGGCACAGCTGGGGCACAGAGACATGGAAATATAAAGGGATGTGACCAGGATCACACAGGAAGTCCCTAGCAGAGCCAGGTCCAGGTGCCAGCTAGGGACATGGGGCCAGAACCCCATCCTCATCAATAAATTAAGTGACTGCAGCATTGATGCCTGCACAGTTGAATGGGTAAAAAATTGGCTGATAGGGCGCACCCAGAGAGTAGGGGTGGATGGGTTGTACTCATCCTGGCGAGATGTGAGCAGTGGGGTACCCCAGGGCTCAGTCCTTGGGCCCGCACTGTTTAACGTCTTCATCAGCGACTTGGACGAGGGGATGGAAAGCACGCTGTCCAAGTTTGCTGATGACACTAAGATGTGGGGCAAGGAGGACACACTTGAAGGGAGAGAGAGGCTGCAACTAGATTTAGACAGACTACAAAAGTGGGCAGACAAGAATAGGATGGGGTTCAGCGTAGACAAATGCAGGGTGCTGCACCTTGGGAGAAGGAATCCACAGCATACATACAGGCTGGGGAGTTCCCTTCTTGAAAGCACAGAGGTGGAAAGGGATCTTGGAGTCATTATTGACTCCAAGATG
>NW_005842191.1:108190-118961 GCF_000455745.1 Alligator sinensis
TCTTTGATGTTTATGTATAGTTGGGAGGCTGCCTACGACTCCCTGGGCACGGTTAGCTGGGACCTCTGTCCCCGTGTGTTCCTGGACCCCCTGGGGGTCCCCCGGTATGATGGGTGCTCCCCAGGCACCCTAGCCTTATGGGCTATGCGTGGCTCCTACCAACCCCTAATACCACGCCTCAAGCCTCGCAGATGGAATAGACGCTGGTATGTCTCTCTATATGTACACGGCCCGTCTCTCGGGCCTCCTCTATGTACTCTCGCCCCGCTCTCTGGGGCCTCCTCTTCTGGGCTGCCCTCTCTTGGGCTCTCCAAGCCCACTCGGGGCCTCCCTGTAAAGTTGCCCCTCTCTGGGGCCTTCTCTGTAGTGTTGCCCCCTGTCTGGGGCCTTTGCAATAGTGCCCCCTCCTGGGGCTTTCCCTGTAATGTCGCCTGAACACGGGCTTCTAAAATACAGCCCCCCATCTGGGGCTCTCTGCGCCCACTCTGGGGACTTCTTGGCAACGCCCCCCGACTCTCGGGCCCACCGCACTGCTACCCCCTTCTCCCAAGGCTCACCGCGCCACTCCCCCCTCTCGGGCCCACTGCGCTGCTGCCCCCTTCTCCCAGGGCCACCGCGCCACTACCCCCTCTCACCGGGGCAACCGCCTCAGCCCTGGGCTTTATAAGGGCCAGGCCCTGCCTCCTACAGGCAGCTGGCTCTTAGTTGCCCCGGCAACCTGCAGCTGTGCTTGTTACCCTGGCAACCCTCAGCTGGGCTGGTTATGTCCTGCCAGGGCTCTCTCTCTCTCTCCCTCCCTGGCAGTTTCCACTCCCTAGGAGCAGAGCACTGAGGTGCCCTGCGACACCCCTGCCCTATTTTTCCTCTCAGCAGCTCCAGCTGTGCACGTATGGCCTTACTTTGCTTTGGCAGCTGCAGTCCAGGCCCCTACATCCTCCAGCCAACACAGACTTAGCTCTGGTCAGGGCACATGCTGCAGTGGGGTTTCTGTGCTGGGTAGCAGCAAGCTGAAGGCAATAACACAACATGCAGCGGCTGCTGCTAGCCAAATGGAGGAGGGCAGAGGGCAAGGCAGGACCTCCCTGGAAGGGCCTGCCTAGTTTCTGTTCCAAGGGCCATGATCTTTTTGTGCCTGCCAAGCTCATTCCTCAACTGCAGATTCTCTACTCACCACCAAGGGGCAGCCTAGGACAGTAACACCAGTAGAAGTAACAGGAGCAGCAGACCAGGTCTCCCAAGCGTTGGGCACTGGCCTCCCACACCACACTATGCCACAACAGATGCTTTGGGGCTAGCATGGCCCCTCTGCGTGGGAGGAAGATGACAGTGGAAGGGAGGCCTCTGCTCATCCCTGAACTCTGCTCTCAGCCATTAGCGCACAGATTAATGTCTGGTTTCACCATCCAGCAACCTGCTTCATTGCTGCCTCACCCAAAGCTAGCCCAAAAGGCAGGTGCCCCACTCCTTGCAAGGCTGTTCTCCACAAGGTCAGAGCGCCAGCATCCCCCCAGGATTCAGGACTTCTGAGTTTAGAGTAGACAGAACCCAATAAGCCCCTTGGAGCAGCCCTAGTGGGAGGGTGGCCAGAGCCAGTGGTGCCTGCAGTATGCATCCACCTGTTGCATGAAAGGTGTCTCCCTGGGCACTCTCAGAAGTCTTCAGAGGTGCTTCAATAAGTGCCACTGCCCTGTTGCTACAGTTCTAGGATCCTACTGTCTTTGGGGGTGACACAGGGATGGAGCCCCAATGAGAGCAGCCTTTGTGGGGAGAAGAGGGGCTGCTGGAGCCTTGGGGCTCCAGCCCCCACCCCACAGCCCAGGGTCCTGCACTGTTCAAGCCTTAGGCAGCTGGGAAAAAGAGCAAGTACCACCGCCCAACCCCCTTCATTCACATGGAGTAGGGAAGAGGATGTCCCATCCGCCACACCACCAAGAGACACCTGGAGCCCCTAAGTGCATCAGGGCAGGGTCCAGCAGTCCTGACTGTGACAGCCAGTGGCTGACCTGCCCTCTGGAGTGAGCAGAGGCCAACTCTTGGCAGTGGTTCAGCTGGGGCATAGCAGGTGGTGCTGCTGGGCTGCAGCGGCCCCAGCCACTACCAGATGAGCTCTGGCAGCACAGGAGGCCTCTGCCCCTGGGCCGAAAGCTGGAAAAGTAGCTGGCTCGGGGGAGGCAAAGCAGCACGGGCTTGCTCTGCAGTTCTCCCCACTCCTGCCCAAGGTGTTGCATGAAGGCAAGGAGCTTTACAGTGGCATCAGACCCACTGTATGCACATGGAGGCTTGGAGAGCACCTGGGGGCTCCTCCTCTTCCAGCAGGGGCCAGGGTGAATCCTCTGCAGCAGCCAGAGCAGATCTGGTTTTGGCCCCGGTATCTGAGCATGGTGCTGGACAGACAGCCCCTGCACTCTGCGGGAGGATGCTGGCCAGAATCATCAGTGCCTACAGTAGGCACCCACTTGTTATCTACTCTGCCAGGTGCCTGCCTACTACAGCTGCAAGGGTGGTTTTCCATATGTGAAGGCAGCAGGCAGCCCTTGGGGACTACAAGCAGGACAAGCAGCTCAGCAGTGACTACTGGATGGCACTGAGACAACTGAACCTCCCACCACACAGCTCTGGGCACCAGGTACAAACTGGAGCGTTACATCGCTTTGAGTAGGGAAGCACATGCAACAGGCACGCAGAACAGGCCCAGTGTCCATGTGAGCATGGGCGCGCGCGCACACACACACACACACACACACACACACACACAACAAGTCCGGTGTCCTGCCCACTGTAACAGGGCCTGCCCCTCCCACCGGAGCAGCTGCCCATGCTAAGTACTCCCAATGAAGAGGATTTCCTTCCTGCAAGAAGGGACCTGGCAGGCCCGAGCACAGCTCAGCTCCAAAACTGGAACCAAGTGCTCGTTGCTGCAAGAAGGATTTGGTTTCACCTCTCTCCCCACTCCAGGAAACAGTGGCAGCTGTGCAGGCCCATGCTGGCTGAAACCATTGTATTGCCCCCCACCCCCCCAGCAAGACTGCACATAGCTGGCTGGATGTGCCCCCATACAGGTGCAGACAGACACAGGAGGCCCTGCCACAGAGGGAAGTGGCATTTTGGAAGGTTTATTTAGGAGAAAGTTAGAACCTGTAGATACAGCAATAAAATATACAAAAAAAAAAAAAAAATCTTTACAGTATCGAGCGGCTGCTCAGGCTACGGCTGATGCAGGTTGGAGGCTGCAAGATACCGCAGGTATGGCAGCAGGATGGGAGGAGCCAGCTGGCAAAGAGGAACCCTGCCTGCCAACAGCACTCGCCTCTCCTGGGTCTGCACTTAAGGGCTGGTTCCTGGCCCTGCTGGAGCCGATGGCCCAGGCAGGCTGCTTGTCGTCTTCTGCCCAGCTTGTAGCTCTGAGCTGAACACCAGCATGGCACAACCCACACCCACTTTCTCTCTCATCCTCTTACCTAGCTGGCAACTGCCCCCTCCACCCCACCTGTGAAGACCCTCATCTCACATCTCAGACAAGGGCAGGTCTGCAGGCAGGGGTGGTGAGGGTGGCTACCTCTCCTGCTCTACTTATGACCCCCGTCAGGTCTACCTTCGTGAACAAGGCACACCCCAGGCCATTGGTACTGCAGTGATGTGCTCTAGAGGACAAAGGCCCTTTCTCCACGGTCCTTGCCCCTGCAGTACATTTATGTGTGCCCAACGATGCCCAGCTTGGCATAAGCCTGCACAGCATCACAACACATCACAATTAACCGTCATTTGGAACTATCTCCCTCATGGAGCCCAAGAAGGGCTGAATAGGGTACAAAGTCACAGCAGGGCCAAAGCTCCCAACCCTCCCCCAACCTGTACTGCTGCTGTGTGGACTGATGTCTGCCGCATAGCAGCCTGCCAGCCCACAGCTCCTCCACGTGCCAACCAGCAGAGCCCTTTGGTCAAGACACAGCCACTCACAAAGCAAGAGGGTTTAAACGTTACAATGCAGGCGCTCACAGCAGCTCGCGCCAGTCCAATACTGCAAGAGAATCCTCTGAGCCCACGGAGTCTGACACATGGGGCTTGGGCAGAGTGGGATCTTGCCAGCCCTCGGTTTGGTTCAATGCAGTGGAGAAAGACTATTCATGGCTTCTCCCTCCCTCCCATTCCCCTTCCCACCCCACTGCTGCCAGGGGATCCAGGCTGCAGAGTGGCACAAATTCTTCCCCAGGCAGGCACACCCCTACTGGCTGTTTGGCACATTGTTGATACTGGCTGGGGCAGCTGCTGGCACCCTTCCCTTTCCCATGTCCCAGTGCTGGTACCTAGACCCCAGGGGGTGGTTGCCCAGTCCCCCTTGGCCCTTCACCTGTCATAGCTTATCAATGAAAATCAACCTCAGACTGAAACCAAGTGCAAGGCCTCTACAATGCCCTCAGCACCATCTTCTGTGCATCTCAACACCCAGCAATGCCATGACCATGAAGAAAGATTATAAGCTGGGAACGGCTGTTTGCAGGGTGGCCAGAGGTGGAGCCAGCACCCCCCCCCCAAGCTCTGCTGAGTGTAACCTAATAGACTGGGAAAAGCTCTCTCACTTGTGCTTGGCAAAAGGTGCAGCAGCCTGCTCAGGGATGACAGTCTTGAATGACTATGCCAACGCAAATTGTGGAGGGAGCTCTCCTGTAGAGAGGCTGCACACCCAGAAAGAAGGGACATAGCTGTGTGACAGCAGGAGAGCACACTACCTGCGTGGGTGAGGCAGGGCGAGCAACAGCCTCTCCCCATGAAAATTTACTTTCCCCAGGGCCATCCTAGCATCCCTGAGCCAGCTGCCATTCCCTGCAGGATCCCCCCAGGAGGTTGCAGCCTGGAGAAGCACCACCTTCTCCCGCTGGGACGACATCTGTTTTGCCATTGCATTTGCTCCACCTAGCCCAGCCCCTCACTGATCCCAACGGCTCTCTCCCCACTTGCCCATCTTCTAGTGAAAGCACTGGGAGTGCCAGAGTAGATGGGATCACTGCCCTACAGAGCCTGCCGTGTTGCCTCCCATAGAGGCCAGAACCATCTGCCTCAGGAGGACAAAAGATAGTGAAACAACTGTGGAGATAGGGGAGTTTCATCCCAGCATTTTCCCTCCTAGCCTGCCTACACAGAGCAGCGAGTTTGTGCCAGAGGGGGCCCAAGGCTCTTTCCTCAGCTACCTAGTAGAGAAGCCAACAGTTAAAAAAAATCCTCATGTATATTTGGATGTTAGCAAAAAATGGAAGGATAAAGAAAACAGCCCTCAGGAAAGTGCAGCAATATAGCAAGGCCTGCAAAAGCACTTCATAAAACTGGAGGCTGCAATTGGGTGCTACTAGGCACTTGATACAGAAAAAGAAAAGAAAAAGAAAAACAGTAATAATTATTATAATTATAATAATAATAATAATAATAATAATGTTTGTTATAGAAGTAGAAAAAGAAGGCTTTTCCCCCCCCCCCCAGAAAAAATACCAATTGCACCACCTTGAAGAACCAACTGCTGGCTTCGGTCGCACAGCAGTAAATGGAGCATGAGGACCCACAGTCTGGCATTTCCCCCCCAGGGGAAGGCCCAGAGATGCTCTGGGACAAGTAGCAAATGCATGACGGAGCAGGATGAGGTTGAGGGAACTATGTGGAGCCAGAAAGCTGTAATCACTTGGGCGATCTCTGCAGAGGCTGCAGGAGGGCAGCACTTGAGGCAGGTCACATGGGTGAGGAGGCACATTCTGGAGTCAGCTCCATGTCAAAGGTCAGAGACTCTGCAGGACATGAACACAAAGCAACAAGTTGCAGCCAGCCAGAACTGGAGTGCATGGAGAATGGTATGGGAGTGCCCAGAGTGGTCTTGAGCCCCAAGCCTGCATCAAGGGAGGGACCCCTTGAGGAGCACAGGGACCATGGAGAGATTAAGAATGGGGTTAGGACCTGGAAGAGACTGGATCCAGATTCCATGAGCCCCCTGCTACTGCTAAGTGATGAGAAGAGCTCAAGGGTCTCTTGGCTTCTACACCTAATAGCACCCAACCTCACCAACTCACCAAACTGGCCTCCTGCGTTGGCCTCCGCTCCCTCGCTGTTGTTCCCAAACTGCATGAGCGAGTCCAGCGTGCGTGGGGACATTGGCAGGTCAATGGTGTTACTGCAGGTCGTTCTGTAGAGGGTGGGGGCAGGGGGCATGGTAACAGCATGAGAAAAGCCATGCTAGTCCAGCCTAGCCAGAGAGGCGGCGAGAGCTCTCTCTGACCATGCAATGGAAGTGTCACAAGAGTCCATCCCTACTTCCACAGGGCAGCCCAGGCTCAGAGGGAGCAGAACCTGCTTGGGAAAGGGACTCCATTGGTGAGGATGGGCTTATGGTCAAGGCAGTGGAGTGGGACTCTGGAGACTTCAATTCAGGTCCCAGCTCTGCCACAGACTCCTTGTGTGACCTTGGGCAAGTCAAGGAATCTTCCTGAACCTCTGCCAGATGAGAAAAAAGGTCTGTCCTCTCATCCTTGCACTTTGTCTGTGCAGACTATAAGCCCCAGGTGGGGCCAGGGTTGTCTCTCAGGGTGCCTCTTGGGCCACCATTGCACCAGGTGCTACACAAGTCCTGTCACATACACTGTGTAGTTATAAACAGAAAAGTGACTGTTTCCAGGGGAAAGTTTCACATGGCCCTTATGCAACCATGTGCTCAGAGATGACCCCATTCTTCCCCAGCTGCAGCCCCCACCAAGAATACTTACGGGGTGACACATATGAACTTAGTCTTCAGATATGGAGCAGCACCTATGGGGAGAAGAGAACAGCAGCTCTATCAATTGCCACCTGTCCAAGATGGAGTGTCTCCCCAGCAGCTATGTCCAAGACACTGGCTAAGAGCACTCACCCCACTGCCTGAGACTGGACCCAGAATGGAGCCAAGAGAGCTCCCAGTGATCAGTAACCACTAAGCCACAGCTGAAAAAGCTGGTGACAGATAGCCAGCAGCATTAGCCTGTACTCTTCTAATCTGGTCCCAGTCCCAGCACCTGGATGGGGCCCACCAAACCATGGCATTACCTCTCTGCAGGCAGATGTCAGAGCCTCAGATGTCAGAGCCTATGGCAGCCAACAAGATGACATACCAGCTGTGGAAAATCAACGACTACCTGGGTCTGTGGCTTCAGGGTGCTCCTGGCTCTCGGGACGGCAGTACTTCCCGAAGGCATCTTCCTTGGGGATGTCAGGGTACAAGTATACCAGGGGCGAGACCAGGATGTTGGTCGCGTCCATGATCTTGTAGCCCATGATGATTTCCGCAAACGACATGCTGTTGAGCTGCTGCTTTGTGTACGGCTCCACCGACTGGATCTGGGTCTTCCCTGTATAAGGAGGCGGTGTTTGACGTGGGGTTGCAATCACTGCCTATCCCTTCCAGACAGATTACTGACTACCCTCTGCCCACCAGAAGGGTCAAGGACATGGACCAAGCAGCCCAAAGGCTGTTCCTTGCCCCATGGGAGCAGCTGCATGCATCAGCACTACAGCTTGACAGGTCAGGATAGAAACAGAAGGGCAGACTAGGCTGGCCAGTACTGGGGCCAACAAACTACATTCCCACAAAGACCTGCCTGGGGTCTGTCAGCATTCAGAGCTGCAGACACACTCACTCCAGTGAGAAAGGGAGACTGAAACTGGGTCACTGGCATTTGACTCCAAAAGACACAGCTTGCCTGTCATGCCAGGGCTGAGAACAGCAGTCACTGAGTTCAGACCAGACAGTGCCGGGGCTGGAGCTCTTACTTGGGAGCCTGGCTTCCAGCCCCTGCCTTGCCCCTGATGCCTGCTGGCCTTGGACAAGTCACTGAGCCTCTCTGCCATCGGCTCTCAGCTGCCATGCCACATAGGAGCCAGGGGAACGATGTGGGGCCCTCCAGCTGTAGCAACAGGGGATGATGGGCTAGTGACCAGAGACTGCAGATGCCATAACAGCAGACAGGCTCAGCAGAAGCCAAGCCCCTCTCCCACCTCAAGCGCTACCCTGTGGGGGTGGTGCCTACCACTGATGTCTTTCTCCACCCAAGTGAAGGTGATGCCGCCTTCCTTGCTGCTCTCGCTGAACCTCAGGAGGAAGGTACCTGGTGGTTTGGTGCTCAGGATGGCTCGTTCACGCTCCTTGCTGATGAATCCCATGATGTACCTGAGTGGGGAGGGGTGGCACCAGGAGTGCTCATTCAGAGATGCAACCAGACAGGAGAGTCTTCTTCTGAAGCAGATCTGCTCCCTGGCACAGGCCAGGCAGAGTCTGCTTTGTTGCCCCAAGTTTCAACAGGATGTTTCTGCCTATTTGTCTGCCACCTCTAGGAGCCAGCTGAACCTGACCCACCCCTACCAGGAATCCCAGGGGACATGAGCATCATGGCAGCCCCTCATGTGGCCACCTTCTAGCTCATGTTTCAGCCTTCACCTCCCCAGCCCCTCGCCTCCTGAGGCAGGGATCCCACCCTTGTACGGCAAATGCCTCCCGATGCTTACAACCCAGGCTCACCCTTCATTCCACAGAGCCAGGATATATTTCTTCACGAGGTCAATGATGTTGTCCAGCCAGACCCAGAAGGAAAACCCTTTGCCAGCCATGTTCTCCTGCAGAGAAACATGGGGGAGCCCTCAATGTGCGCCCCGTGGATGGGCAAAGGCCCCTGAAATGGGGTATGACCAGGCACAGTGGGGAAGTGGGGAGTAGATGTTCCTTACCTTGCAGAATTTGGCCCATGTGATCTGGCACCCAGAGTAGTTAACACCTGGGCCTGGGGAAAAAGGGAAGTGTTATTATTTGAGAGAGTTCTCCTAGAAAGACATTCCAGGGAGTAACCTCCCCACACAGAAAAAAAACAAAGTGGTTTGCAGTGCTTTTACCAAAGCCCAGGGAAAAAGGATGGCACCAGCTGGGAGGCTCATGGCACATACTATTGATACTGCAGCAGGACCCCTGGCCAGGGTGTTCCACTGTGAATGAAGCCAGCCCCTGCCTTTGCCATGGATCTCATGGCACCTGTCCTGCTGTGCAAGACAAGCACAGCACTGGGGGGCTCCACACACAGGAAAAATTCTCCCAGAGCCATAACCACTGGGCAGCACTCAGTGCTTCCCCTGGCTGGAAGGGAGCTTATTACAACCTCTCACACTAGCACCCAGTACACAAAGCTCCAGTAGGGTGCTGGATATTTTACACACACACGTGACCACATCAGCTGGTACCTAGGAGTTTCTCTGCCAGCGTTGTGAGCTGCTCGATGCTGAGGCCCCGCTTGGTGGTGGAAGAGAACTGCCAGCTCAGCACCTCAGCCACCTGGTCCCATGTGCCAATTGGCGGCTTGGTGAAGAAGTTCACATTCTATGCAAGGGAACAAAAAAGGGTTCCTGTAGGCAAGGCTGACACAGCCGGAGATGTAGGCACAGCAGACAGAGCAGGCAGTCTAAAGATCTGAAGAGGAAACACTGCCCACCTGAGCAGCCAGATATTCCCCTGCAAGTGCCCTGGCTTTACAGAATGAGAACATCAAGATGGGGTTGGCAGCACAGATGACTGTGACTCCACAGACCCAGGTTCTAACCCTGGTATGGCTGCCAGTGTGTGCATGGTGGGTAGGTTGCTTTCTCCCTACTGCCTTCATTTCCTCTTCTCTGCTTGGCCTGTGTAAACTAGAAGCTCTCTGCAGCACAGACAGAACTTGGTACAGCAGGATCCCAAGGCTCAGCAGGGCTTTCCAGGTACTAATGTGCTGCAGTGGAGTAGGTCTGCAGTAGCCCACACCAGAGGCTGCCCTTTTCTTCAGCTCTACGTGCTCTGTTTCACCTCAGGAACAACCAGCCAGAGCACAGCACTGCCTGCAATCTGGAGTGACCCAAGTGGGGTAGGCAGCAGGTCAGGTCTAGCTGAGTCATGCTGACCACAGCACAGGGAAGTGCTCCATGTCCAATCTGCAACACCAAACACAGAGCAGGCTTGCTCTTTAAAAAGGCCTCCCATTCTTGCGGCCCCTGACTCACACCATTGAGTACCAGACTCAGTTTCTGGTGACCCAAACCAGTGGCCATTAAAGCTTAGTCACTACAGCCTCCAGCACCTGTGGGAAGCACCAGAGCCTCTGCCTCCCAAGGAGGGGCAGGGAACACCAAGTGTTGACACTTTGTACAGGCCACACACATACCTTGGGGTTGTTGGTCAACATGTTGTACCATAGGATAGACGCCCAGGCATTCGGCATCTGGCAGATGTTCGAAATGACCACGACAGGCAGCGAGTGGGTCTAGAAAAAGAAGCCCGTGATTTCTTCCTAGCTTTTTAGGCAAGGTGCGTTGCTACTGGCTGACCCCTGCCCCCATTCCCGCACAACTGCAGAAGCAGCACTGCTGGTCTCAAGGCTACAATATACCCACAGGTCCCGAGAGACTCTCCCACCTAACAGTGTCAACGCAGTTGCAGTCAGCTCTGAAGACTGAGACAATGTGCATGTCCCATAATGAGGCACCTACCTGGATGTGCTCCTCCCTTTCAGGGACAGTGTAGCTGACTGCCAAGGCCAGAGCTACTTCCTGTCTCTGGAAACTGCTCACATCCTTGTGAATTCAACAAAAGACATGGGCAGATCAAGGAGCTGTGTGTGTATGTAGGCAGGCAAGAGACCTGCAGGCTGGCCCCTTGCTCCAACTCTCATCTAGACTGGGGCTCATCTGGGCCCAGCCTGACCCTCTGGAAAAGCTGCAGCTTTAAGAAGGAAGCTAAAGAGGCCTT
>NW_005842191.1:118971-135908 GCF_000455745.1 Alligator sinensis
TGAAGGGTGCACTAGTCTACAGCATTGCTCACCTCCAAGTCGATCTTCAGGCCTTGGTGATAAACCTCTGTCTCAAAGGTGATGAGATGCAGCTCCTCAGTGACTATCAGTGAGGCCTGAGAGGGGGACATGGACAAATAGTGAGATGTCAGCAGCTGGTCTTATGCTTGCAGGACTGGCAGCTGCAGGGCTACAGGCTGCTCTGGGTCCCAGAATGCCATGGACATAGAAGTATGGGCTGGCAGCTCATTAGCTCCACACAGGCCAAAGGGAGGCCCTATGGCCATGCTCTGGAGAACACAAAGCACCTGTCCCTTTATAGGGGAAACTCAGCTGGGGTTCTGACACCACCTTTCCACTGTAGGGTTTTACAGTCCCTCTCCTCAGGCCAGAGAGATTTCACTCCAGCCCTGGCCCAGGACCCACTCTCTAGGATACATGTGCAAGGTCAGGCACTCACATCACAGTTGGCTCTGCCCCCATTGCCACACCTTTGTTCCCGCAGTGTCTGCAAAAAGAAGGGAGAGGGTAAAGCACAGACCCTGATATGGCCAATACCAGGCCAGACAAGCAGCCATTGGTACCCACCAAGTGCTTGAACTCTGCGGAAAGACTGCCATTGTTGGACTCCTCCATGTTCATGACCTTGGTGTTTGTCCCCAGGATATTGAACTTCCGGGAGCTGGGTCAGGAAAGGAGACAGATGCAACGGGGGGGGCTGTTAAGGCGAATGGCATGCAACAAGGAGTGAAAAGGGCAGACTGGAAGAAGAGACAAGACAAAAATCTCTGCTTACCCCCTGAGTGCTGCAACATCACCGGAGTCCCTGCAGGAAGAGAAAGGACAGACACCGGGAGGGGGAGTGGTCAATCCACAGCTGAGGAGACACCCTTTACACAGAGTGGGGCACTGTCTCTCCCACTCAGAGGTGGATCAGCAGCTCTGCTTTGGGCCCAAGGTCTCTGCACAGCACTAGCCACACCATAAAGGCACCCAAAGGAGCCACAGGCATGAAAACTCCCTATCAGTGCTGGGCTTCCAGCCTCCGGCACCACTTCACTCCCCCAGAAACCCCCATGTCAGGATGGGCCTTGGCACATAGAAGGTTTCTCCCAGGACATGTGAGGGAGGTGGGCCTGTGCTGAGCATGCAGGAAGCCAGGAGCTGCCACTTCAGACACCGTTTCCAGGAGTTGCGAGCAACCCATTTAAATGACTCCCTGTGGGTGCCACTGCTGCCAGGACAAGACACAGCACTTACTTGTCAATGCACACCTTGATCTTCAGCTGATAGTTCAGCTCCGGAAATTTGACCAGCAACCTGTCAAAGCCAGCAGAGGGGTCAGCACCAGGGCAGGCCAAGAGTGCACTATGGCAGCATTCATTCGTGGCTACAAGCTGAGCAGATCAGCCAGGCAGTTATGGGGGAAGGTTTCAACCCTGGTTAACCCAGTGAAGCAGAATACCGTTCCCTGAAGGCATCACTGCTCACAACAGCATGAGCCAGCCAAGGTAAGGGGCTGCCCAGTCCAAGCTCCTCTCCAAGCCTCAGTGGGTCTGTCCACTCCACAAGCCTCCATCCCAGGGAAGCCAGCAAGTATTTTTACCACACTGTGGCAGGGACGACTGGGGCTCAGAGGCAAGGGCTTGCTAAACTGCACCAAGAGGCCACAGGAGAGGGAGCAGCACTTGAGACCCTCAATTCCATCCCCTGTTCTCACTGTCCACCTCTGATAGCTCCTACACCAGTTGTTAATACTGCTGCCAAGCAGCACCAGCCCCTGGACAGTCATGCCTTTGCCATTCTGGTGAAGGGAAACCCCTCAGGCTGCATCAGTGGCTGTGCAAGACAAGGCAGCAGACACACTCCATGAAGACAGCACTGCTGTGGAGGCAGAGATGAGCTGCAGAGCCAGTCCTGGAAGTGCTGGACACTTCTAGCACCCCACCTGCCCCCTCTCCCTCAGCGCCTGCCAGGCTCATCCACAGACAAAGATTTAGGAGAATTGCTGCTGCCTCCAGAAACAGAGCAGAGGTCCTAGTTGGGGCCGAGTCAGGCACTAGCTTGTAATTGTAGAGATTCATCTGAGCTGTCTGCCCTCCAGCAGGCTGGATCTGCTGCCCTCCCAATACAAGCATTCTCCAGCTGGACTAGGAGCCCACAGCAATTTGCACTTCAGCATTCCTAAAGGAGGTGTCCCAATCAGGGTTATACCCTCTGCCCCAACAGTGCCATCTTGCCCCCTCCCTTCACTATCATATGAACAGAATGGCATGGCCAGCCACAGACCTGACTTTGGTGGTGAACTGCACACCAGTTTTGATGACCAGGGGGCGATCTGGGTGCATGGGCATACAGGGCTGCCTCTCCACGACAAAGGCACTGCAGGAGGAAAGTATAGGGACTGCAATCAGATGGCATCTCACATCCCACCCCTAGCACAGATACACCCATGCCACCCACCCTTCCCAGTCAGGGAAGGGAGGGAAAAGCCACTAGCCCATCCTCCTGTTCCAAGCTGAAAGCTTCCACTCTCCCTCCTTCCCACAGCCATATGAAGTACTCATGGCACCTTTTCATTAGGTTCCTGAACAGCTCCACAATCCTTTCTTCCAGCATGGGCCGATGCTGGACTATGGGATCTCCTTTGTAGGACACTTTTTGCTGTAGCTCCTCCAGTTTCTTGATCTGCTGGCGGGTCTGCAGCTGTGACTCAGCAAGGGATGTGATCCTGGAGGATGTGGGAAGATGCTTTGTATTATTCATCAGCCTATTCATTGGCCTGTCAGCATCTCAACACCCAAGCACCCCAGAGCACATGGAGGAGAGAGCTAGACTCCTTGTTTCCTGGCTCCCAGCTTGGTGCATGTCTCTGTGCCACTGCGTATTTCTCAACAGGACACAGGTATAGCATGGATCTGATAAACTTCAAGGGAGAACCACGTAGATGGCTTGGAAATGGCCTAGATGGGATCTGGCTTTGTCCTGTTGGCTTGAGGCAAAGGATGATTTGATAGGCCAGGCAAACCCTATAGGTCTGCTGTTGAGCAGCCTGCCAGGCCAGCATTTGGTGCGTCTATACTGGGACCCTGGTGACCACTTCAAGGCTGGTACAGGAGACAGGGGCTGAGAAATCAGTTTCTAGTTTGATGCAGAGCCTTATGGAAAAGCAGAGAGGTTCCTGCTGGCTTGAGGCCAGGCAAGGGAACTGGGCAGAGAATGGGCTCCTAGCTCTTTACCAGTTTTCCAGGCGATCCAGACAGATGTTGGGAGGGCCCCCAATGCACGCAATCTGCTGCCTTCTCTTCCAGTCAGCCAGCTCCTCATCTGCCAGTGTTTTCTGCACATACTCCATGGCCGATAGGAGCCCAGCCAGTTCGCTCACAATCCCCTGGTTAATAGAAAACCAAGACCAAGGTCATCAGGTCCCCTTAGATCCTGCAAGCTCCAGACTCAGACAGGAGAGGCTCTCTACAGGCATTTGCTGGCTTGTGAGAACTGATGTGCAGCTTTGCATGTATGCCCCTGTGATAGCCCAGCACTTGGATCCCAAGTTACACTACTTGGAGCCAGACATTCCAGTGCTGGGTATCCACACCAGGGGCCAGGTTTCCCAGAATGCTCAGCTCCCAGCAAAAAATCCCAGTCACTCATTACAGTGCTTAAAAATGACAGCAAAGACCTTCTCGGCCCCCTGGCCCCAGGCTGCTCTCCAGGCAGGGGGTGCATTAGCTTAACCTCAAGCAGTTGCTAAGTCAATTGAAATATCCTGCAGCAAACCCTGCTGCGAATGTGTCAAATCTACGTAGCCTCAAACCGATACAGGCCATGTGAAAGGGGCTAGGGGCTGGTTGATTTGTCAGGCAAACAATATTGGAAAACTGGTGGGGACAAGCCAGAAGCTGAAGAAAAATCAGGGCATGCATGTGGAGGGGAAATCTCTGTACCCTGCGCATTTGGTCGAGTGCTGTCAGCATCTGCTCCAGCTGCTGCATTTTCTGCCGTGTCACTGACTGATTATTTCCATTCAGATCCTGCATGTCTGTACAGGGAGAAGAGGAAGTTACCAGCCAGCCATGTCTGTTCCAGCATTCTGATAGGACCAAACAAGTGCCATCTTTGCCCCCACAATACACACCCACCCACCCACCCCACCCCCAGAAGAGAAGGAACAGGTGCTGTACTATGCTTGCCATTTATAACCAGGAATCTCCACCTGTCTGGACTCCACCCCCCCGGGACATGGTCACCTCAGATACAGCACGACAGAACTATCATCCACATTCAACAGATGGGGAGCTGGTACCTGGAGAGGCCAAGGGACTCGCTCAAGGTCCCTGGGGCGGTAGTAGGAACAGAACATTGGTTTCCCCATTGCAGGCCAGTGCCATGATCCTTTCTTGTGGGAAGGATGAACAGCAGTGCCAGCACAGGCTAAACTATACCTTCCAGCATGCCCTTACAGGCACAGCCTGCCCTTTGCTAGTCATCCACATGTTCCAGTTACCTCCTTGACTTTTCAGGGTCTTGTAGTTGAAGTCAAAGTCATCCTGGAGGTTCTCCACTACCTTCATCTTTTGCTCAAGATCCTGCAGGGTGAAAGACCAGGGCTTATTTCAGGGTCAGAGCTCCAAAGGTACTGACCCATGTTGTGGCACGGCTGAGAAAAGGGAATGCCTGGGGCCATTCCCAGGACAGGTGATGCACATACCTGCACCCTCTTCCTCACGTCCTGCAGATGCTGCTCCAGCATTTGCTGTTTCTCCGTCACTACAGCAGCTGTGGGGTGTGTTGCCTGCCCACCTTGCTGCAGAGAGGAAATAAGAAGAGCATTAGTGCCCAGGAAGTTCATGGCAACACCTTTTCCCTTTTGGGAACTAACTAAGCAACCACAGTGCCTTGCTCAAGTGCCTGTCAGGCACCCTGGCCCCTAGTAGGTTTTCCTCTTTGTCACTAATAAAGGGAAAGACACCTAGTTATTTGTACTGCAACAGCTCTACGGCTATGAACTCGTGGGTGGTAGGTGCAACACACTCGTTTAACAAGGACAGATGCTCTCGACCAGGGACAGCCTACAAATCGGACTGTAAGACAGGTGCAGGTAGATTGGGGTCCCTCAGTCTAAGGAAATCATCCCGAGCCGAAGGACATTCAAGGATTTGAATTGTACCACACTTTAAGCTGTCGCTGCCTAGCAAACAGAAGCAAGAGCAAAGTACAACAGCTTTCCTGTACTTTTTGCTGTGTCATGCGCAACACTGAGCTAACGTAGCTCTGTCTTGATTAGTCCTCCAGGGCAAAGCAGATTTGTTTAAATTCCTCCAGGCCCAGAAGGCTGATGTGAGGATCTCAGCAGTATCCAGGCTGTGCGCTACTTTAAAAAGCAGCAAGTGACCAGTCAGACTATGTGAAGGAGGAAACATTAGTTCTCTTTGCTGAGGATAGGCTAGGACAGGGGTGGGCAAAATATGGCCCATGGGCCATATCTGACCCTCCAACTAATTGGATCTGGCATGCAGGGGATGCCAGCCAGTTCACTGGATCCAGCCCACAGCTGCCCCTACAGCACTCCACATGGGGCTGAGCATCCATCAGGGAAGCCAGCACTGCGCTCCTGCCAATGCCTGCCAGCCCCAGCCAGCATGCATAGCTTCCAGGACTGGGGCTGCTCCCAGTGTGGCTGTAGCCACCCAGGAGCTTCTCAGCTCCCCTCACCTCCACCAGCAGCTCCTCCTCCTGCCCCTGCCAGTGGCCAAGTGGGTGGAAGGCAGCCAGGAGCCAGAGCTCTGCACGCTGGGTCAGGAGCCGTCCAGCTGGAGCTTTTTCCCTGCCCAGAGCAGTACAGCAGAGGCAGAAGCAGGGGGAGCTGCTGGAGGCAAGGGGAGCCGAGCAGCACCCAGGAGGCTGCAGCTGCACCAGGAGCAGCCCTGACAGTAAGCTGTGGGTGCTGGCTGGGGCTGAGCTGGCGGGTACCTGCAGGGCTTGGCCTCATGTGGAACACTGCAGGGGCAACTACAGACTGCACCACCTGGGCAAGCTCTGTTGCATGTGCCTCCTGCCCCACCCCCCCATATCTCCCCTCACCCTGCACTGCTGGGACCCAGCACCCAGGCAGCTTCCCACTCATGTGTGCTCACATGCCCCCCACCCACAAGGCAGGAACATGAAGGGAGCAAACTGCAGCTCTGCCCCACACCCTGGCCCTGCACATCCCTGCCCACAGAACTTAGGCTCTGCCCCTGCCCTGCACTGTTCCTGCCCCATGATCCTGGGGTCTCCACGGACACTGGCCAGGAGCCACGTGGCATGACCCACAGCTGGATCTGGGGCCAGGACCTTGGGATTGTGACAGCGTGGGGCTGGGGCCCAGGGCAAAGCCACGATCCACTCCCTGCATGCATCTGCCCACAGAACCTACGCACCAGTCACAGGGGTATGTGGGCAGTGGATCATGGCTCTGCCCCAGCCCCAGCCCCTCAATGTCACCATCCCATGACACTGCTGTGTGACCCCAGCTTCCCCCACCAGCTCTGGTCCCCACCTGCCTGCAGTCCCATCTCACAAAGGGAGTTCTGGTGAGTTGTTGCATGGGGCGGGTGGTACCAACCCAGCCCTTGACAGCTCATCAGAACTCCTGATGTGACCCCGCAGGCCCAAATAATTGCCCAACTGCCCACCCTTGGGCTAGGAACACACATAGCCTTCACACTTGGTGATTTAGTCAGCTGATCCCTCCCACAATGCCCAACGTGGCACAACCCACAGGGAGGGAACAGCTCCCATCTCACCTGAGCTGCGGTTGCAGCCGTTTGGAGAAGGCGAGATTCTTCCCACAGACACCGAGCTACAATGCGGGCAATTTCCATTGGTTTCTCCAGGTACCTGCTCTGTAAGGGTTATGAAAGAGAAGTAGTAATGCACAGAATTAGACAATGCCAGTTTTCCCACACACATTCAAGGCTGTGATTTGTCCAGGGAAACTGCACACCCCAGCAAGAGGAATTGGGAATCAAAGTCTGTGGGCTAAGACTTCCCGTTCTGGGTTCCCCGACAAGATACAATATGACCAGGGCTCATTTCAGTTTCACAGGGTCTGGGCCCAAGCCTCGCCTCCTACTTTCCCATGCCGGGGTCACATAATCATGTTTCCCTTGTGAAGTATGCCACATTCAAGCATGTTGTTTTAGGAGTAGTTGGCAGAGCCACCATAGCCGCTAGGGAGACTGAAGCCAATTCCTACACTACAAGACACCTCAGACACCAGGAGGAGGAAGCACCTGGGTCACACGGTGAATCCCTCAGAGTTGGGAACAGAACCTCAGAGTCCTGGGCCCCAGTCTTGCTTTGACCGCTACCTGACACTTCGCAGCATTATTTATCCAACATCTGCTTTCCACAGCTCAGCCTGGCAAAGCTGAGGGTGCAGAGACATCCAGGAATTCATTAAAACAGTAAGAAGCAAATAACCCAACTCTCAAACCAAGGACATCCCCTTCCACCTCCCTGCTCATGGCCACAGCAGCGTCACAATGCCAGATGGCGCATTCCTACGCTCCAGCTCCTACTGGGAGGGGTCAGAGGGAGAGATTCCTGACCAACAGCATGCCAGCTTAGCTGGGTTTCAGGTCTAGGGTTCTGGGCAGACATGCAGCAATGCTGCCAGGGCCCCCCATCTGCAGGGGGGAGAGGAGAATTTATGTCCTGCAATAAAAACTAAAACAAGCACACTCCTGACCCTGCCAGCAAGGAAACACGAGGGCATTGGCCAGCTTTAGCAGGAGGCTCTGGGCCTGGTTCTGATCTGCACAAACAGACCTCTCTGCAACAAAGGGGGTCTCTGTACCAGGCCAGACCTGTGCCCCAGGACTGGGTACCAAAGGAATGGTTCTGTTCAGGGTGTGATAGATAATACAGGCAGTTTTGCTGGTATGTGCTCAAGTAGGCTGAGTTATACCAGCATATATACTGGTACTGATTAGTATGGGGATAAACTATGCAGACATACATGCACAAGGGGCCACACTAGGGGCATAATTATATACATACAGGATGGCACACATATACATAACCTGGGTCACTTGGGTGGTTATAGAAGGCTTAAGGGAGACCCAGCCCTCATGCCTGAATTCAGTGAATGCAGCACCCAGTGCACTGACACTGGGGAGCCAATAAAACCATTCCCTGTTGGCTGGCAAGGCCAAGAACTCTGCCATGGCTCAGCAGAGGGGTAAGCACAGCACAGAGACAAAGCGCCACAGCACAACCCCATGTTGCCAATGTCCATGCCATGCTGGCTTGAGAGGCGCCTGGTGGAGACCCCTCTCACCTGCAGCTCTGTCCCATACCCCAAGCCATGCTCACCTGCAGAAACTGCTTGATCCTGCGCAGGTTGTGCTGGTAGAGGACGTTGGACTCCTGCAGGAAGCGGCTGTATTGCTGATCGATCTCACCCAGCAGGTTGTGGAACACCAGCGTGGCGTGAGACTCCTTGCTGGCAGCGTAGGCCCTGGGGGGGGGGGAAGAAGGCAGATAAAAACGGGGACTCAAACATGCTTGCATCCTCAGCACCCAGCCCCAGCATGAGGAGGGCACCTTGGAGTGACAGGCAGGACTGCAGCTGGAATGGGCCTGACCCCACTCATGCTCACCTCACCCCAGACTTCAGCAGTTACTTCTTCCTCACCCTAGACTAGGATGAGACTCACAGTCTCTTAAAAGGACTGTCGCTAGTTTATTCATTTATACCCTTAGTTTAACCATAATCAATCCCTACTGGAACTTGAACCCAGGACACAGACATTCAGGAAGCTTCTGGAAGGAGTCTGACATTTCTGCAAGAGGACCGTGTGTGCATGCTTAAGTAGAGAGGCTGCAGACAGTGGCTTACTCGCTTGGGTGCACAGACACCGGCTCATTTATGCAGGCAGCTGAGCATGAAAATCCTTCTGAGGCATGGCTAGACCACTCAGTTCTAGGCCCTGAGCCAGCCCCATGCAAGCGCAGCCCACATCCCACAGCAGCACAGTTCACTGAGGATACTTGGGGAGAGCCAATGCCTGATCTCAGGCCTGCCTGCAGCAGATGCTGTTTTAAATCCCTGCTGCAAGGGGTCATGCGTTTCAGGCCTTCGCTTTTCCTCATCCTGATGTCCAGCACCACACTTACATGCTGCCCTTCCTGCACAGGTCAGTCATTGGTGTTTACCCACAAGGCAGCAAATGTTGTGAGCAAGGAGGTCAAGGGCAGAGAGCGGTGGCTGCCATGTTGGCAAAGTCCCTCAGGCACCACTTGTACGAGGGGCAGATCATCCAGGGAAAGACTCACCCTTTGCAGGAGTGGAGGAAAGTGCCGAACAGCCCTGTGGGCAGCACATACGCCCAGTGGGGGCAAGTCTTTCAGGGCACGACTAGCACCTGGTGCTGCATCAGACCTGTGGAATAGGGGCAGGGGACTGTCCCCCAGGGAATCAAGCAGCAGCTCTGAGTTCACCTACCCCTCTTGCCTGTTCTCTCCTTTTGCAGCAAGGCCATTCCCAGCTTCTTCAGAAGGAATAGTCATTTCAGTGTGCATGTGCAGTTGTGGGGGGGAGGAGGAGGAGGAATATCCCAGCAGACACACTGCACCCACACACAACAAGGCCTTACCAGTCCTGGCTCTCAATCCAGGGGGCCAAGAACTGCCGCAGCTCCATGGGGAAGCTGTCACTGTAGAGCTGGTGGAGCTGCTCCAAGTACCGGGTGTCGAGCTGCTGCAGCTGGTTCCACTGCGCCATCCTGTCCGTCTGGGGGAAACCTGACAATGCACACATGGGAACCTGTCAGAGCTCTGCACGCCCCGAGCCAGGACACGCCAGGCAGAGGTGCTCACTGAGCAGGGCCTGTTTGCAACCTCTGAGAAAGCCACCTCCCCCCAATCTCTGGCTGACTGGGGTGTGGTCACATCAGTTTCTAAAGAAGTCCGATACAGCAAAGCAGGCATCACCACCAGTACCAGGGAAAGCCTCAAGCTAGCTGGAAAAGGGGAGCGCTGCTTTGAGAAGCTCCCAAGCCCAGAGAAGGGGTTTTTGGTGGGCTGGCATTTTTGGTGCTTGACCCTTTAAAAGCATATTATATATAAAACATGGTTAATTCATAACCCCCACCCCCCAACTCTCCCCCTCATTGGCCATCTTTGAATTGTACAGAAGAATAAGAGATGTAGGCTCTTCCCATTTTTTAGAGAGTCCCTGCTGTGGTTATTCTGTGTGTCACACCCCACCCCTGCCATGTACCCCACACAGCCCCAAACAAATTGGACATGGAAATTTTGCAGAACAGTCTTCACCCAGAGCTACAGTTCAGATGGAGGGCCACTGACGGGGTCACTAACCCTGTAAGTAAGCAGAGGGAGGGCAGCTCAGTGGGCCACATTAGGAGGGCGAGGGTAAGGGCGGCCATCAGAGTAATAAACAGGGAAGAGGAAGCAGGCAAAGCAGCTAGATGTCTGCAGTTGTTCTTGGGAGGAGGCAGCAAGCCAGGACCTGGTGGGTATCAGCAGGAGTTCCCAGAGAGCTGGGAGGGTGGTAGAGGGGACTGCCCATAAATCTTCCCAAGCCAGGGCTGGGGAAGGCTGAAGGGAGGGAAAGCAGCAGACTGTCTCCATAACTTCCCCCCATGGGGCAGCTGCAGTTAGAAGGCTAGTGGCCACAAGGTTGGTCTCCTGGCCTCTCCCAGGCCAGAGAACCAGAGCCAGGGGACCACAGGGAACTCCCGGGTGCAGGGAGGGACTCCAGCAGAGAGGACAGGCGTCAGGGTTCACCCAAGGCACTAGAAAGGAGCAGCAGAGGACACTGGAGCATGTGACTCAGTCTGGGAACTCAAAGAACCATGTGCATGGGTGGCAAAGCACCCTGCCTTCTACAACATCCAACAGACTGTGGTTAGATAGCAGGGCACTGCCCCAGACCCACAGCAACAGTTCACTGGCTCCCCAGGCCTCTCACGCAGAGCTTCAGCAGCACCATGCAGGATGAGCCTGAGAGCAAGGCAGCTGGCTCAGATGCGTTCCCCAGACATCTCAGGCCAAAGGCACTGGCTGGATTCAGACACACTGCAGGAATCGACCCCAAACCTGGCTGGGAGGCCCTGCTCCCCCTGTCCTAGCACACATTCCAAGCAGCAAGACACCCAGCTAGTGGTAGCAAGTCTCCAGTTATTCAGAGTAATAGGGCAACCACCCCTTGTGGCCTATGTACCACTGATGCCCACCTGCAGCCTCCAGCACAGGCCTGGCAGAATGCTCTATATAGGGTCACCTCCATGGCACAAGCCACAGCCTGGTGGACACACACATATGCTCACTCTTTCTCTTGCTCTCTGGGCACCCAGAATTTGGTCACAAAGTGAGGGCAGGCAAAACTATATGCACATTGAAACCCTGCACCAAAGCAGCCCCAGCCTTTCTGCTACAGGCCCAGGGAAAGTCACCTTCTCCCATCTCCCCTCCTTCTGGCAGCAGCAGTAGACAGGCAATGCTCAGCAGCAGCCTGTACAACATAACTGCCCCAACACGCACCCATTGATAGCAGCGAGGCAATGATGCCTAATGAAAGGAGCCTTATAATGAGGTCTCTGGAAGCCAGGGATCAGTTCCCAGCTCTGCTACTGGTCTGCTGGGTATCCTTGGATAAATCACTTCTCCCTGTGCTTCAGTTGCTCTGCCTGTAAAATGGGAACAACAATGTTGCCCTCCTGATCTGTACACAAGAAGCTATAAGTAACACCTGGGGATCCCTTATATTAAACAGCCAGGACTTGATGTTCCAGGGAAGCCCCTAACACTCGCACTGGATCCCCTTGGAGGCCATCTCTACGGCTTGGGACCAGGACAGAGCCACTCGTGATGCTGACTCACGAGTGCTTGAAGGTCAGCAGAAGAAGGCTGAATAAGAGTCACTTCAGGTAACTGAAGGAAGCCACAACAGCAACCCATCCTCTGTGCTCAAAAAACAAATTACTCACTTGCACTGGAGTCAAGAAAATTCCAGAGAAATGGTTTTATCTCGAAAACTACCTAATCAGGTCCTGGATACAGCTCCAGGATGTGACTCTTACTGGATACAAGCAAGTCAGCAGCAGCAGCTTGGATCTAGACAGGCAGCTTTCCTTTGGCTGCATGCCTCACTCACTCCTGCCCTTAAAATTCAAGTGGGCACCGACTGTTTTGCTTCTTCCACTAGTTTAAAGAAGGCACTGAAGATATTTTTTATGTTAACTGGTTAGGCCTGCCTTGGTTAATGCCTGTTTATTAAAAGGCACAAACTCATCACAGGAAATGGTACAGTCACAAGGGTGACAACCTTTTTTCAGCCCTGATGAGAGAGCCTCTTCTGCGCTGAGAAGGCAGATTCTCCTATGTTCCCTGAAGCAAAGGGATTGCAGAGGTGAATATTGTTTCCTTTCTCCTTAGCTTAAGGCTCTGCCATCTTTTCTCATATTTGGCACCATCTGCCTGTGACAGACTCAAAAATCCCCTTCAGGAAGCAGACAGGAAGGCTGAGGAGGGACGTGAGGGTTCATGCTTCCAGGTATACGATCCAGAGAAATGAAGCTGAAAGGCCAAAATGTCCAGATTCAGAAGGGTCTAAAAGAAGCCCAAGCACCCTCATTACAAATGGGTGCAGACTCAAGAGGTGCTCAGCACCTGCAGCCTCCACTGCTCTTCCTTGGGGTGGGGGGCACAGCTTGGAAATGAGTCAGTTAAGTCTTTTATTTAAGTTCCTAGGCTCCCAATTCAGCCAGGCCCTTCAGCCACAGCACCCCAGTCCAGATAGTGGGCCCAGATGCTTTGCTGGACAGGGATAGAACTACCTGTGCTTGCAGACGCGGGGCATATACCCCCAGCAAAGCCACTGCAAAGGCTCAATGGGGCAGGGTGCAATTAAGTGTCTGGTTGGTTCCAGCTCAAAGAAACCCAGGGCCTGTGCTGATTTCTATCCTTCCCCCTGAAATACCTTGTGCTAAAGCGGCACCCACAGGTAACGGGCTTCCCTCAGGTAAGCCATCGCTTACACTGGGAGTTCACAGTGAAACACTGCTATCGTCACAGGTCTGAGAGCACTGAACCACAGATGAAAACCACATCATGGCGGGGGGGAGGGGGCAGAGAACCTGGGGGAAAAGCGTATTTATTTTTGTCCTCATAAAAGGCAAGTTCTCACAATTGCTGCAGTTTCCCTCTGCCAGACACATGTCCATCCGTACGCCCCACACACTTCTGTGGCTGCCCAGGCTTTGACGTGACGTGACGTGACCTCACGCTGAGCTGCCTTTGTCAAACCCATCACTACAACCCCCGGATCAGCTGCAAAGAGCAGCAAGCAAGCACAGGGGGTAACTGACAGCACCCACAACCCCCATGGCCTTTCACACCGTGGTCAACTCAAAATCCAGACAAACTTGGGTGTCAGAAAGAAGTTTCACATGCAGCACCGCCCTGCCCTGCCCTGCCCTGCCGCCCCCCCCGCCGGCCAGGGGGAGCTTTCGCAAACAATCATAAGTTTTGTTCTTAGATGTGGAGATAAGAGCAAGACTCCTCCATTTAAACTATTTAGCAGCAAAGGGTTCATCTGCTCTGAAGTGGCTACAGTAGGAACGCCTCCTAACCAAGACTGATGACAGATCTTGCCAGTCTTCCTAGAAAGGCAACACAAAATGAATGCATCTATTCACAAAGGGGGCACAGGGCAGCTTCAAGGTCATGTGGCACTTGATTACTGGGTTTTGGGGCATGTGTGGCCTGGCATGGGGTAGATTTCATCCCAGAAGGGCACATGGATTCCTTCAGGGGCAGTTCTGGGGTGAGGGGTGGGGGGAAAAGAGAGAGAGACTCTCAAAGGGGCACCTTTGTATATGCACCAACACTGAACCTAGGTGGACACCAGCATTTAAATAACTCAGGCAGGTGCTTTGGCACATGCCTAACAAACACCCATGAGTCACTCAGCCAGGTCACCTGCTATAAACACAAGGAGTCTTCCCGTAGGCTTGCAGAGTCGAACTGTGCCAGCTCTGTGCTGAGCTCCACCTGCCTTCAGAGACAGGATCACATACACACACGTGCACATGTACATGCACCCTTACTTTCTGGCCAGCACGGGTACCAGCTATGAAATAGTGATGTTGTCTCCACCAGCAAGGCTTCCCAGAGCTTAGCAACACAGGGGTTAACCAGCTAGCCAGAAGAGGCCCCAGCTCAAGCTGCACTCCCCAATTCTGGTCTGTTCTGCTCTCACGCTCTGCCCATCACCAGGCTATTTGGCACACAAACATCTGCACAATGCAGGCAACACCCAAGAGTCACCATGCCTTGCCACACCTGCTGGGCGCTGTTCTCCCTACCCATACTACACAAAGCATTTAATGTAGTCTCCCACCCTCCGTGAAGGCAGGCTGTCCACCCTCTGGATGCTGCCAGCTACACAACTGCCCTGGAGCCAAGTGCTGCCACCTCCTACCCACAGCCTGCCTCCATGCTGGCGTCTGGTTTCCCTCCAGAAGGGCAGGGAATGAGCTGCACAATTTACAGTAAGTCGAGGAGGCGGGGACTACCAGGAAACAACAGAAACAAGGAAGAAATAACTCTCTGGTTCGCGACTTTGGTGTCAATGGGAATCAAACTAAAACTGACTGGGGAGACAGCAGCTTCAGTTCAGCCCGGCTCACGCTGGCTGCTTGGGGAGCTGTGCAGAGGAAAGGGGCCATTTTGACACTAGCGGGCAATTATTTTGGGCAAAGGGCCACTTACTGAGTTTTGGCAAGCCACTGAGGGCTGCATGACAGGCAGCCCAGGGCAGATAAATATTAATTTTCTAAATTTTTTAGGGGCCCTGCAGGCCAGATAGAATGGCCTGGCAGGCCTCATCCAGCCCCTGGGCCACATTTTGCCCACCCCTGGCATAGAAGATCCCTTGCACACAGGCACTCAAGTTGGCTTGTTCACAGGTGCTACTTCAGAAGAGTCAGGTCAGATGTGAAAGAGCTAGGAGCAAGTCAGGTCCTTATTCCACACATGAAGCTGGGGGCGAGGTTGGGGGATGATGCTTCAAGTCTGGCTGACATTGACAACTCCGCAAAAGAAAGGTCAGCATGTGGGCAAAGAGTGAGGCGTACTAGGCATCCCAAAAGCATCCTGCTCTTGGGACAAGCCTGCAGACAACCCCATGCAACCGAGCAGACAGGGAACCATTCTCTGTGCCCCTGGCCACACACACAGGTCACCCCACTGAAGACAGCCCTCCCCACTGACATGGGTCTGTATCAAGACAAGCAGGCTGGGATGATGAGTAACCAAGGGGAAAACCCTGGAAAACCAAAAACTAGCATGAAGGAATTCAAAAGAAAGCTTTAAATGACTCCTGGGGCTGAGAAATGAGGGGCTGGGGAGGGTGGGGGATATTTTGATAGAAGGTTACAGCAACCTCCTACCGAGCACAATGAGGACACCTGGTACTTGTCACACAGAGCTGCTGCAGTCAAAGCAGCAAACAAGCCTGCTCCAAACCTGGACACAGAGAATAGCTTAGCACAAAGTGTGGCGCAGGGGCGGGAGCTGTTTGCAAGCCAGCACAAATCCCATGCAGGAAAATGAGGACAGCTGCTTTTACACTGCTATTTTAAAAACAGAAGCCAAGCAGGCCTAGCAAGGAGACAGAGCAACTTATGAAACCAAAGCTTTAATAAAAAAAAACAAAAACAAAAAAAAACCAGGACATCTTCCCCTTTGGCACAACAGGGGCTGGGATCCTGCCAGCCCTCTCCAACTAATTTTTAAAGCTGCTGAAATTTAAAAGGGCATAATGCTACTGCCCGACACATGGCACCTCAGAGCTGGACAAACTGGGCAGTTAAACTGGGGCATTTAGACAATGGAGATGCCCAAGGAAGAAATCTGCACCAAGTGATGTGCCCTGGGTTTAATGGCGAGGCCAGAACCCAGATCCCCAGAGTCCTGCTCCTTAATGAAACCAAGCAAACTAATCAGCAGAGCACTGTAATGAAGTCAAAACTGAGCCTTCCTTTTTGCCCAGGTGTGGCTCCCCCCTCCCTCTCTGGTTTGGACTTGGAGGGGGAAAAGGCTGTACTGATGATCAGCAGGGATCCTGGTTTTCTCCAATTTAAAAAAATAAAAATCGCAAACTCTCTTATTAAAAATTGCAAATTCTCCCATTAAAAACTCGAAATCCATGATTAAAAACAAAGCCCCCCCACCAGTGCTGCTGGTGCCCCTCACTCGGACCCCACAGCATCCTCAGCCCTCCTGATGCCCCTCACTCCCCCAAAACAGCCCCCCAGCCCCACACACACAGGCACAGACATGCAGACGGACACACAGAAACTGACACCCACCCCAGCAGGTAACGGTGTGTGGTAGGAAGGGGTGGGGCAGGCAGGTGAAAGGGAAGGTGCTGGGGGGGCAGATCAAAAAAGTGGGGAGCATACTTCTGTGCCCACTCCCAGGAGCAGGACCAGGGGGCGAGGACAAGGGTACCCTTCTGCGGGCTGCACACATGCCAGTCGGCCTGACAGGAGGTTTGCACGCAGTGGCTGGCGCCGCAACTCTGCCACTGCGCCCTGCGCTGCCTTCTCATGGCTGTCCGCACAGCTTTGAGGGCAAGTGGCGCGGGGCACAGCAGTGGTGGTAGCCACTGTACACAAGCCGTGCATGTGCTGCCCGGCTGGCTGGAGAGGGGCTTGCATGCAGCAGTTGCCACTGCACTACCGCTTGTGCTGTGCAGCTGACTGCATGGCTCCGGCAGTGCGGGGTGGTGGCTGTGACGGTTGTGTGCTGGCTGGGTGGCGGGCAGGGGGCTTGCACACAACAGCCACCACCACTGCCACTTGCCTGTGGAGCCATGTGCGTGCCGAGGCAGCCGCTGTGTGCAAGCCCCCTGGGCTGTG
>NW_005842191.1:136628-152576 GCF_000455745.1 Alligator sinensis
TGAGTTCGGGTGCCGCCCGCGGCGCCCGCTGTGTGCAAGCCCCCTGGTCTGTGGGCCTGGCTCTGTAGACAAGTAGCAGTGATGGTGCAAGGTGGTGCCAGCTGCTGTGTCTGAAACCCCTCACCCCCGCCAGTCAGCTGGGCAGCACGCAAGCACCACCACTACCATCCCTCACTGCCGCTTGTCTTAGGAGCTGTGCCAGCAGATAGGGGGGCTCACAGGCAGCAGCTGCTACTGCACCACTTGCCCACAAAGCTGTGGGGGCAAAGTTTTGCCGGTCATGGGAAGGCAGTGTGGAGCATGGCAGAGGTGGTGCAGTGGTGGCCACCGTGTGCAAACTCCCCCCAGCTGGCCAGCGTGTGTGCAACCTGCAGATGGGCACCCCTGCCCTCACCTCCCCCCCTGGCCTTGCTCCTGGGAGCGGGCTGAGGTGGAGGCCAGGGAGGTGCTGCAGTGTGCCACCTAGGGCTGGCTGTGCCTGGCACGCCCCTCCACTCCCTCAGCCCCCAACCACCTTTCCCCCGCCCCAGCTCTGCCACACAACCTCCAGGCTCCGGGGGTGAAGGGTAAGCCCAAGCCTGAGCCCAAACCTTGGCTGACTCAGAGGCTCAGGCCCTGCCCTTCCAACTCTGGGCAAGGCTGGGGGGGGGGGGGTCTCTCGCCCTTTCTGCAATCAGCTCTTGCAGGCTGGAACTGTGCCAGCCTGCAACAGCTCTTTGCAAAAGCAGAGAATCCACTGATTTCTCTGTTTTCTCTGATAAAAACAGGGAATTCATGATTTTCTCCGTTTTTCTGTGGGAAACAGAAACCCAGATCCCTGATGATCAGGGATCCAGGTTTTCCATTTGCCACAGAAAGACATGGATTTCTTCCTTTAAAAGGATAAATCGTGGGAAGAAATGTTTTTTCTCTTTTAAAGGAGAAAGACCTGGGAAACCATGGTTTTCCCCTTGAAGGCTGGCAGAGTTCAGCCTGCAAGGGGCTGCTTGGGGCTGGGAAGAGCAGGAGGCGCGCGCGCACACACGCGCGCACACACACACACACACACGTTTCATTTTAAGTATGAAAAACTGTGGATTGGGGGGGGGGGGGGAAAAAAGGGGGGGGGGGGGGGGGGGGGAGAGAAAGCAGAGAATTTGCTATATTTAAACAGAAAAAGTCAGGACCTCTGCTGATGTGGGGAAATCACCGAATCATAGAAAATTCAGGTTGGAAGGCACCTCGGGAGGTCATCAAGTCCTGCTTTGAGCAGGGGGTTGTACCAGCCCCAGCTAGATCATCCAAACCAAGGCTCTGTCTAGTCAAAAACCTCCAAGAATGGGAGCTTCCACCACCGCTCTGGGTAACCTGTACCAGTGCTTTACTAACCTCCTGGTAAGAAAGTTTTTCCTAATATCTAACCTAAACTTTCACTTCATTCAGTGCTTCCAGTAAAGGCTTATCCGATTCAATCCAGGTTATAGATTGGGGAAATCAAGCCACAAACCAAGGAAGGGGCAGGTCCTTGAAGGATATCCAGCAACTCAGGCTTCCTTCCCACCCCTCACACACCACAGCCAGCCAAACCCTGCTGCCTCTCCATGCTGTGCTGCTAATGGCACTTGCAGTCCCTTTCATCTAGGGCAGCAGTTCTGAATCAGGGGTACATGTACCCCCAGGGGGTATGTAAAGCTTCATCAAGGGGTACGCAAGATATATTTCATACATTGTCTACAATTACATTTCCCATTGAAAGAGGGTACTTGAAGTCTCACTCTGAGACCAAGGGGTACGTCAACTGCAAAAGGTTCAGAACCGCTGATCTAGGGGGTAGATGTACTTGCTGCTAAGCAATGACCCTCTGATGTCAGTAGAAGGCTTCCATTGGGCCTCCCCAGGCCTCTTTCCACACAGTCTTGCGGGAATGGATTTGTACCTGAATCGTGCCAACTTTCCACCCACCTAGTGTGCCATCCTGCCAAGTGCTGGTGCTGCCTGGAAGGTCTCCCACAAGGACACTGTTGCGCGGTCTTCCACCCACCCCTGGGGCATGAAGCTTCCTGAAATAGGAAACTGCCATAAACAGGCTGAGGCTCCCTCTTGGCATGTGGCCATGTCAGCTTCCACAGGGCCTTGCTACATCTCACAGCCTTCCTCTCCCTGCTCTTGCACCAGTGGTTCAGCCACCAAAACAGCTTGCTGCTCAGTCTCCACTTCTCCTCGAGTCTCAGGGAAGACAGCCCCCCATAAACAACAGCTCCAGCCCTGCCATCTGTCTAGCACAAATTGTTGCTGATGCCCTGACCCTGCATATTTCCACATAACCTCTGTTACTCCTCACACACCTGGAGCTTTCACCCTTGTGACACTGTAACTCTCCTCTGTGTGGGTATCCCAGCTTCCCAGGCTCCCTTCACCCCAGCAGGCATTAGAGGCAGCAAAGCCCACAGCACGCTGGTACAACTTGGCTGCGAGACCACACGGTGATTGCTGCCAACAGCCCACATGGCTGTGACCAGGGCAGCATTTTGATCACATTCCTTAGGGTGGGCACAGCCACGGTGTGGCTGCTGGAGGGAGCGCCATTTCAGGCAAGACTCCTGTGGCACAGTGGAGCACATGCATGAGCTCCAGTGGCTTGAACCTTAAACTTGCACCAAGTGCACTCGAGTCCTGGGAACACCTCGCATTATCTCCTGACTGATGCCCCATCAGACAGATGCTTTGACATCTTTGACAGATGCTTTTGCACCCATGTTCCAAGGCTTCCTCTCCCCTTTGCACCCCTCCAGGTGGCCCCGCTCTTCGGGTGATCAAGGAACTCTTTCGGGCAACTGACACCTGGGCAGGGGGGCAAGGGGAAAGAGGGAAGAGACATCTCTCTTGAAACCAGAAATAAAAAGAAGCAGCCAATGTCACCCAAGCAGCTGGCCCCTACACAACAAGCCATCCCTGTGGAGGTCTTGAGCCAGTGATACAGCTTCTCGTTAGTACCTCCACCAAATTACTAAAAACCTCATCCCTCTAACGCAAATGGCAGCCATGCCTGGGCAGGGGGAAAACCAGGCTTCTCATTTACTTCATGAGTTACAGCAGGGAAGGAAGGGGTGGTTTGACTACTGACAGCAGGTCTGCTAAGGGCAATTCCACACATTGCTGATAGGACCCCAGACATGTCCCACGCACCCATGCCTGCTCTGAAACCAGAACTGCTGCAGTGCAGCTTCTCTAGGGACCCCTCCCTATGGACACATACAAGCATCTCAAGTAGTCACCTGACCGAGGTCTCAAGTGCAGTCACCCAGGGATGTCCCTGGGTTGGCTCCACTGCAGTCTCTCTAGGTTTGAGGCACACAAGTAAGGGGTGGTTGGGTGGGGCAAGCTGAGGCATGGCCCTGCTGGGGCACAGAGCAGACAGGCCCAAGATAAGTTGTAAACCAATCCCAAGATCATTTCAATCCATCTCAACTGAGGCACAGGTTGCTGTTTACAATAGTGGGAAGCCTCAAAAGACCATCTCACGAGTCCAGCCGAACTCACAGCACTGGCTGCACCCCAGTCCAACTGGTTCCTACAGTAATCAAAACAGAAAGAGAATTGGAAAGCAGCTTCCCGAAACAGCCGGCCACAGGGCAGTTCTAGGCACAAGTTCTGTACTCATTTTCAGAGACCACAGCATGAGAGAAGGCTTTTCACAGGAGGAATTTCCCCCTGAGCCTGAGACAGGATCCAGCATCACTAAGTTCACAACCCAAGCCTGTCATTCCTAGCTGTAATCCAAAGTGCATGGGACAATTTCTGAACAATGTGCCTGTACCAATCCTGGAAGCATTATGAATCTGAAAGCAACTCCCCCATGCTCCAGTGGGATGACCATGTCTAGGCTAGGTTGGGGGCTTTTCACTTCCTCAAGTAGTTACCAGATGGGATGCCAAACTAATCCTTAACTGGAGAATGCTCCCATGCTTCTGTAACAACAACTGCACAGATCTAGGCTAGGGGTTCCCAAATGGTGGTACGCAAGACGTCTCAGGGGAAGGGAGGGCGGGGTATGTGGGAGAAATTGGGTAATGGCTGATTTAATTCTAATATTATAAAAGCCTATGTTTGTCTGTCTGTCTGCAACGCTTTATTCATGCTCTGACAAACAGCCAACCAGAGTGTGACGAAGTGGTCAGACAGAAGGCAGCCCGTGCACCATGGTGATGGGGACACACGGGCCAAAGCCAGGGGGCAGGCTGGCTCTGCTCCCTGCAGGTAATGGGGGGGGACAGCCCAAGTGGGGGGAAAGCTGGCCGCTGCAGGGGGAGGGGAAAAACAGCAGGCGCCACCCAACATGGCCCATGGCAGCAGTGGCTGGGGGAGGGAAAGTGCAGGCCTCCCCCCCACCTCTGACGCAGGCCCACTCCTCCTCCACCCTACTCTATCGCGTGGGCCCCAAGCCAACTCCTCCTGTCCCCTGTCACCACTGGGTCAGCCCAGGCCCACTGCTCCCTCCCAACCCCCCCAGCCACGGCAGTCCAGCTTCTCCCCACCCTCCAGCCTGATCCTCCCCCGCGTCAGGTCTGTGGCAGGGAGGGGGTGAGTGGGCCCAGACCCCAGGCAGCAGGAAGGGGGAGCAGGCCCGGATGGGGGTGGGGGGCAGGGCTCCCCCACATCATTGTTGACAGGCAAGTGGCTAGTTTTCATTATAACTGGCATTTAAGGGGTTAAAATATAAAATGAATGCTGGTAGGGGTATGTGGGCAGCTGGTAAATCTGGAAAGGGGTATGCAATAAGAAGAAGTTTGGGAACCTTTGATCTAAGCTATGGGCGATACCACACGTCCTGTTAAACCAACTCCTTGGAAACAGGGATGGGCAGGAACAATGTCTCACCCCACCACAAATGGCTTTCCACAAAGCAAGAATCCCATGAAGAATCACGGAAAGCCATCTGATCAACACCACCACAGACCAGGTCCACATGGTCAGGGGTGAGCCAGCTTCAGTCTTCTGGAGGAGCGACTGCTGGTAATAGGCCAAAACCTGCACACCCAGCCAGCCTAGGATGAGAGGATCTCTAGTTCTGTTGCCCCGTCCCCCTTCTTGTCCATGTCATGCACCTGTTCTGCCTTGCCTCTTGAAAGTTTCTGCCCAAAGAGCTTGCTTTTGTTCTCCACTGGGCCAGCACCCAGCACATCAGGGTTCTCACTTGGCAGAGGCTTCTGGGAGCTGCTGTGGCAGCAATGGCCCATTATAAATGCTCCTCCAAGCTACTTGGTAGCATTAGAACTCAGGGCTGGTCTCTCAGTGCAGTGGTGTGAAGCCAGCTGAAGCAATGCTAAGCTCACACAGTCATTCACCTACCTTATCTTCAAGGGGGAGGAGAGGATTTAGGATGTTTTAAGTCAAATGAACTCTTTGCAAACTAGGATGGATGGGAGAACACAACAGGAGCTCTGAGCAAGAGGCAACTCACCAGGAGCCAGACCAGAACATGAAATGTCAGGGCTTTCCCCTTTCACAGTGGGAGCTCAGCTACTGGCACTGATGCCATCTGTCTTGTGGATGCACTGCACCAGAGCTGCCCAAACCCACAGCACAGACAGGCCCAAGGGAGCAAAGGAAGAGTCCATCTGCCTCTTACCAAAGTCACATCTCTAGCAGCAGTAACACTTGTTTCTAACTAACCCTGGTGCTGTGGCAGAGCTCTCCGTCTTACCCAGTTCTCCCTGGCCTTGTCTTCAAGAACTAAGGGCTAAAGCTTTCCAGCTCTGCTTGCCTCATGTCTCTCTGTGGTTAGCCTTTCCTTTCATCTCTGGTTGCCTTCTGGCTCTGTTCCAATGTTGCCAGCATTCCACAAGTGTGAGACTAAATAAGTATACACTTTCCTGAGGTGTGAGATGGAGCTGTTGAACCTTGGGGTAGTGTTTACGCTGTTATTCTTTAGCTGCTCTGGAAGAATGGGTCAGCTCTCTGGTAATGCAGATCATTGCCAGGGTCAGATAAAAAAAGCTTCCTGGTACAACTGCCTTATAAATACACACAAGTAACTGATACCTGTATTCCTGCAGCCTTAATGGACAAGCCAGCTCCTTCCTAACCAGCTAGCCAAGTTAACAATATTTTCCTGGTGCCTTGCAGTTGAAACCCAGCAGCCAGGGCCACCTCTGCTGCTTGTCTACAATGATCTGAGGCCATTCAAAGCCATCACGTGAGCCAAGCTCCAGGGCAGTTATAAACACAAATCGGTACCACAACCTAGTGCCAGCTATGGTGGGGCAAGCTGGGGGTGAAGTTACTGAAGTCTGTATATATTCTGGAGTAAGAGCTAGCGGCAGGGGCAACATTTAAAAGAGTTATACTCAAGACATCTGTTGTCCAGCCTTGAAGTTTAAATGCTCAGTTGCCAGCTAGGCTGCTGTGACAGCAATTACACAGGACATTGTAACAAGCAAGCAAGGTTGATTTTCCCCAAGAGCTACTACCTGCAAACAACCTTTACCCTAGAAATGCTGATGAGAACCCCTGGAGCATCATCTGCACTTCAACTTATGGGGATGGAGAATTGGAGGCCTTGCAATGAACCCATGCAGAATTACATGGCAAGCAGTCAGGATGACCAGGCACTTCCAGGAAAGGACCTTGTTTTCAGAGAGGACCGCGAATATTCCTGTTCTGCTAGTGTGAACACCAAGCAGATGAAGGCTGTTTGGCTGGTCGTGCAATTGTACTGACAACCCTGGAGGCCAACTCGCAACAGGAGTGTCACTGTCACCACCACTTGACGCAAATGCCCAAGGAGAGGTTCCTTGAAGGATTCATCTTGCAAGAGAGAGATGGTGCAAGACTGCACTGTATTGGTGCAACTTCACCAGCCCAGGGACAAAGTTCTATTTGGCCACATCGAGCAGGATTGAAATAACCCCAAATTATCCTTCTCAAAAAGTTACTCAAAAAACAGGCAAACAGGTTCTGCAAGGGCAGTTTAATACAAGAGTTTGGCTCTGTTTCTTTGGTTTTCCGAGAAAACCGGCCCTGGAGGTGGAGAAAGTGAGGCAGTGAAGGCACCAGTTTCAGAAAGAGGAAGACAGAGAGGCATAGGAAAAAGTCTGCCACAAGAATACAGTCTCCTTCAGTAAAAGATATGCAGCCCATTGGTCACCTCCATCTCTGGCTCAAGTACGCTTCCAGGATCCTTACCAACCCTGAGCTCTCCCTCCCGTAACAGCATGCAAAAGCAATGACTTCTACCCTCTCCAGCTGGCTGGGAGGCTCCATTCCATTGAAGGAGACAGGAACCTGGCCTCAGTTATTCACACCTTCATCACCTCTTGTCAGAACTGCAGCCATGTGCAAAAGTCCTGCAGGGCTTGGGATACTTCAACAAGTACAGAGGCTGCAGCCCTTCTCTTCTGCAGAAACTGTCATACCCGATCTCTGCACCTGGCATTGGCTTCCCAGAGAATTCCAAACCACATTCAGGGTCTCAATCCTTACCTTCAAGGCTCTTAGAGACCAAGGCCAGGCTAGCCTAGTCAAAAGA
The DNA here is from genome assembly GCF_000455745.1 of Alligator sinensis. Classification (NCBI taxonomy): domain Eukaryota; kingdom Metazoa; phylum Chordata; order Crocodylia; family Alligatoridae; genus Alligator; species Alligator sinensis. The sequence continues at coordinate 144,136 of NW_005842191.1, forward strand.
CCAACTACAGTTCCAGGATGAAGACAGTGGTTGGTGCATTCACTCTGGCACTAAACGTTAAAGCACGTCCATGCACTCAGAAGATCTCTGGTTGCTAGTGAGAGGCTACATGGCAAACTCCCCCAGGACCTTCTACTGTCTGTTTCAAGTGCCCTTTTTTGGTCCTATGCACTGTAACATGCATACATGTACACATATATACAAGTGCAAAGCTAGAACATCCCACACACTTCTCCCCCTTGGGAGGTGAAAGAATGCATACATGACAGATGTTAGCCACATGTCTTTATGCAATTCTCAGACATAACGGTGCTCTGCTCAGCAGTACCACAACCAATGTAGAAGGCACTAGCCTGAAGCTTGGAAGGCTACAGTTCAATTCCTTACTTTGTCACGGATCCTTTTTGTGACCCTGGGCATATCACTCTTCTATAAAGTGGTGGGCAAGCTGCATTGAAGATTATGTGATACAGATACAGTGACTAAAAGGCCCTGGGAAATACTTAGGTAACTTCTGGCACAGCTGCTCTGTATTACTACCTACTGATGTGAAACGGAGACCTTGAGTTTTACTTATAACACCAGTCAGTTCTCTTTATATAAACTACTACAAAACCACTGGCTGGTCCAGGCAATGAAGCCCACGTTGCACAAGAGACTCTCTCTAACCAGAAGACTTTGGAGCAGTTGCATTAAGCAACAGGAAAATATGCAAGCCAGAGTTCACACCTGTCTCAGAAACACGAATCAGTTCACCAACCTTGGTTTGACCAAACACAGAACCACAAGTTTCTGGTTTTCAGTCTTCATTACAAGTAAACTCAATATCACAGCAATTTTAATCTAAGATCTGGTATTGGACCAATGCCTGTAAGGAACAGTTCTGCAGCTTATGCTCTGTGTTCTTTAGGTACTCTAATAGAAATCCTTGTCCTCAGTCATTTCTAAATTTGTGGGATAAGGATCATTTCATTGTTAAAACTCTGAGAAGTACACACATCTGCTTGGGAACTAAATCCCAGGATCCAATATAAACTAATAATCCTGATGTTTTGGTTTCTTGAATTTTTCCTACATTTATCCATAGATTCCTGCTCTGAAAAGGCATTTTAGACTCAAGTCTCTTAGTGTTACATTTTAAAAATGCATTCAGCAGTAGAAGTATGTTCACCGAATTAAACAAGGCCATTTTATACTCCTGCTTGCATAGAAGAGATGATATTTGCAGGGCACACAAGACCTTATAGTTTTAATCTTTACAGACATTTTTGTCAGCAGCAACCAGTCCACCCCAATAACAACTCCTGCCAAGCTCAAACTTGTAATAATTTTATTAGGTGTGAGAAGGAAACAAATCTCTTTTGCAAAAGAAATGCCAGGTGGGGGCATTCATTTCTCCTCTTAAAGTTTCTGATCCCACGCCCTTTAGAAGCAATGGCAATATTCTGCCCAATTCTCAGAGAGGCATGGCACATCTGCAGGCAGTAGAACAATGGGAGGCTTCTCTCCTCCGCAGTGCTTGCGGTACTAATTAATGCCACAGGATTGTCTACTGAGGGAGAGCTAGAAATTGGAAACTGACTAACAACAAAAACGAAACTGATGACTCTTTTCTTGAGCCAGGTTATCTGAACTACAAACATAAACCACTTTGTTAGAAAAAAAAAAAAAAAAGAAGCAGCTTTTCAAGATCCATGCTACTGGGAACAGGGTCTTCTAAAAACTCTCTTCAGCCTCACCTATCCATGCTACTGGACTCCAAACAGTGCAGGGGATTGGCAAATTTGGGAGTGCTGGCAGTGAAGTTTTGTAGACATGAAACACCCTGTTTTACTGACTGCTGTGCAAACAGACACTGGCTGGGTCATCATAAACAACTCTCAGCAGGGTCATAATCCAACCAGCAATTTCAAAGCCTGCAAAGGCTGCAAGGAGCCGGAGAACAGCTCAGAAGGAAGAGCACCGAGATAGAGTCCGTAAAGGCCTGGAAGCCAAGATTCACAAGGAAGGCTCTCCACTGACACCCAGCAATGGCAACAGGTGCATCTGCCTGTATCCCACGTGCAACCTGCCTCCTCAGGCCCCTGCCCAGATCCAGGGACAAGAGATGGCACAAGCACTGGCACAGGCAGAGCTCCCTAATGGTGGCGGCACCCAATTCCTGCCAACCGCACATGCAACTGCACCATGCCAGGGTCCCAGATGACCTGATGCAAGACGTGACGGATGTGCGAGAGGGGACCAGTTCCGGTTGCCACAGGCATCACCACCAGATTTCCTGGCTCCAGGGCATTTAAATCTGCCAACCACAGCCCTCACTTTCTGCAGGGCCCACAGGCCTGGCTCCCCTGGGCAGGGAGCCTGGAAATGCTCCAAGCCACCCTGCATGCCACCCAGCACCCACGCCCAGCGGCTGCCAAGACCCCCTGGAAGGGGCACCCACTCGTGCCCCAGCATCCCAGGCACTGCCCCCCGGAGGCCAGGCTCGGCTCGGCTCACCTGCAGGGCAGGGCGCCCGGGCCGGGCCGGGGGCGGCGGCTCCGGCTCCCTGAGGCGAGCGGGGTTCTGATCCCTCCGCAGATGACGCGAGACCTGCCACTCTAATAGCCCCACCCCCTCGAACCTAACGTCACAACCGTCCTAGCCAATGGCTTCCCGGGTGAGCTCAGGATTCGCGGGGGACGGGCCTCTCCAGCCAATCAGCGCCTCCAGTCCCTCCTGGCTCTTTCATTAATCAGGAAGGCGCCGGCGCGTGCCCCCTGGCGGCTGTTCCGGGCGGGGGACGCACCTCCCGCCGCGCGGCCGAGCCAGGGGAAGGGAGAGGCCAAGACCCGCGGCGGGCGGAACGGCGACTGCCGGGAACTTCTATGCTGGAAACTCAGCTGAGTTCCGGGCAGCGCGCTGACGTCAGCACAGCCGGGGCTGTTTCTGCTGCCGCCTCTTAAAGGGCCAGAGCAGCCTAGCCAAGCGGGGGCGGGGGGCACGTAGAGCCCCTCCCCCCGCGTCCTGGGATGCTGCGGCTCATCCCGCCGCGCTGGTCCCACCCACCCCGTCGACCTGCACGGGGGTGCGGACCCACACACGCATATGCATATACACACGTGTACACATGCACACGCACACAAATATACACCTGCGCACGCGCACACACATTTACACATAAGCGGACAAGGTTCTCTGGGTAGATGTGATCTCTTTTATCAGACCAACTGTTCTTTGCAACCTGCCAGGCCCAAGCACCCTTCTTCAGGCATAGAGCTAGTCTGCTGGTGTGTGTCTGCTCCCCTGGGTAGAACAGGAGCCAATATGCAAAATGCAGGTCTGTGAAAATATAGGTGGGAATGGGGGACAGTAGGTGAGAGACGTGTTGGGGATGGGGGAGAAAGAACCCAGCTGGTAAAATGCAGACAGGCTACCTGGTTGGGCGGGCGGGATGTAATACACATGCGCCGCAATGGCTCATACGATTCACGTGCCCTAACCAACAGAGGCATTTGCCTCGGGTCCATGAACATACTGGGCATCTTGCCCCGTTCCAGAACAGCAAAGTTGGAGATTTTGTCATGCCATGTTATGCCCAGGATACAACAGAGACATCAAAGATGGAAACTTGTTTTCTTTTTTCCTTAGCATAAGAAGTCCATGTTTCACCAATAGAGAGCTAAGTACACATGTATACACACGTGTAGACATACACATATGTCTGTACATACACACATGCATACTCACACATACACACTTGTTGCTGTTCATCCTTTGAATTTGAAAACGACCAAGACATCACTGATTGGTTTGGTTTCTGTGAACACGTGAATGGCTGATCAGGCCAATTTGTGCTTAGAATGGTCTATGCCAGTGGTTCTCAACTTTTTTGTACCAGGGCCCATTTGTAAACATTGATGGCCAGTCCCAACCCATTGCCCCTCACTCCTGACCCACTACCCCCAGGCCCCAGCCCTTCAATGTGTGGGGCAAAGGGGAGGTGGGATCCAAACAGCCCCTTGCAGGCTAGAACTCCGCCAGCCTGCAGGGGAAAAGCCACCGTTTCCCCATGTTTTTCTCCTTTAATGGAGAATCCATTTTTAAAAGTTCATTGATCCATTTTTAAGGTTTGTTTGTGACTCTTTCATACATTCTTGCGACCCACAGGTTGAGAAACACTGGTCTATGGCAGACTGAGCAAGAGATGCCCCTTTGGGTTGCTTGCTGCTGTTGTGAGATTTATGCTGTTTGCACTTCTCTGCCTCAGCAGTTCTCCGCTCATAGACAGTAGCTCCAGTATGGATGAGGCTTCACCAGGTGGAACGATCATGGGCAAGATCTTCCCAAGATTTTGGGTCAATGTTGAAATGTTTCAAGGATGACTTGAGGGAGTCCTTGAAGCATTTGTTCTGGAGAGCGCTTTCCCTCCTTTAGCTCACTGTGAAAGATCTTTGGCAGTCGCTCATCTGACATCCTGGCAACACAGCCAGCCCATCTCAACTGTAATTTCATCAACAGAATGTGGATGCTTAGAATGGCTGCCCATGCAAGAACCTCAGTGTCTGGGACCTTGTCTTGCCATCTTATCCTCATCAGTTTCCTCAGACAGCCCATGTGAAAGTAGTTCAGCTTCATAGCATGGCATCTGTACATCATCCAACTTTTGCATGCATACATCAGGATTGGCAACATAATGGCTCTGTAGATCTTCAGTTTTGTTTGTTGACCGATGCCTCTAGACTCCCACACATTTACATGTAGTTGCTGAAGGCCATGGTTGCGTTAGCAATTCTGGCATTCGTTTCATCAGTGATGTGAAGCATATGTGACAGTGTACTTCTGAGATAAGTGAATTTGTCCACTGCCTGGAGGATTTGGCTATTCATTGTGATGGTAGACTCTACACATGGCTTTCCTGGTGCAGGTTGGTGTATCACTTCTCTTCAGCTTGTGAGATTTGGTCTCACAATCAACACTAAGACGACAGAAGTAGTCCATACTTCACTGCATGTCGGACTCAGATTTGGTATTCATGGAACAGTCATTAGCAAACAGAAGATCACAGTCACTTCCTGTAAGTTTGTTTTCACCTGTAGTCTCCTTAGATTGAAGATCTTGCTATCAGTCCAGTATCTGATGTCAATCAGAGCATCACAGTCACGAACGGCATCTGTAAGCACAGCAGAGAAAATCATACTGAAGAGGATTGGGGCTAACACACAGCCCTGCTCAACTCCATTGGGTCAGATGACTCACCGGCATCCACAACAAGAGCGAGCATGCCTTCATGGCACTGCCAAACCATTGCAATGAATTTCTCCGGGCATCTAAATTTTGCCATGATCTTCCAAAGGCCTTCCCAATTGACTGTATCAAATGCTTTTGTCAGGTCAATGAAAGTCATGTACAGGTTTCAGGAAAGGACACAGAACCATAGACATAGTGTTTGCATCTTCTCATATACACATGCACACACGTGTGTATACATGCACACACATACACGTAGGCGTACATGCATGCATACATGCATAGACATACACATATAGAAATGCACACACTTAAATGCATGCATACACATATGTATGAACATATATAGATGCATACACACGTACGCACACATACCTACACATATGTATACACACCTGTTCACATGCACATACATGCACAAACAGGTCACACACACAAACATGCACAACAGCATATACACACATACACATAGATGCATATACACATACATACATACTTACACACATACACATATATATTGTATATACATACATAGACGTGTCCACACATGCATATACATACACACACATGCATATAGGGGCAGACCTAGGATTTTGAAGAAGAGGGTGCGGTGAGGTCCATCACCGCATATAAAAACAACACATTTTTCTCTAGTTAAAAAGAAACTAGGGGCACCTATACATGTGCAGGCTGCTCCTATGTATTGAAGTTACAGTGCATCAGAGCAGACTCGATTAATTGAGTCTGCTGGAGCATGGTAATTACCATGCTCCAGCAGACTCCAGCATCTTGTGTATTAGCATCCACATGTTGAAAAACGGTGGTGGGGGCATTGTAACTAAAGCTTGTTCGACACACTTTAAAGTGCCCCTGCCAACATTTTTCAACATCGGGATGCTGATATACGAGATGTTCGGGGCACGTTAATTAGAGTGGCTTTTGGAGCAGCTCTAATTAATACACCTCCCCCCACTCCCGAAGCACATGTATAAACACCCAAGAAGCTTTACTACTATGCTAGGGGCCTAGGCTGTACTATTCAGTTGAAGTTTGAAGCAAAAAAAATATATAACTTCACTGGAATGGAGTTAAAAACAAACAGTCTGCAGGTTTTGTGAAATAGGGGTTTCCTGACCAGGAGCAGCTAGCAGACAGCACAATTGCAAGACACAGGCTACCTTGGTTGGTGGAACATCAAGACTACTAAAAAGAAAAAAGGTCATTAATACCTGTGGGGTGTAGAGGTTAGAGGGGATCAGGTACATGATGATAAGATATGCAGTCAAGTAACTCCCTCAGCACTACCTGACTAGAAATGCTGCTGCCATTGCCAGGCACTTGGTTTTAAGCTTTGGGTGGACCAGAAATCAAAGCAGGTACAAGTGCACCCTCCTGGATCTGCCCCTGTATGTATACATACACACATATCTATGCTGGTTAGTCTATAAAGTATAAACATACCCCGCCCTCTACTTGACTTCAGACTAATATGTCTAACTATGTCTCTATATCAGCGTAACTGGCAGCCTGGTGCCCCCAAAGCAGAGATGACTCTCCTGCCCTGGCTGTTGCTTTTAGTGGTCTCAGGGATTGCTGGCCTGCCTGTGACGTACAGGGCTGCTCAGCAAAGGCAATGAGATGTGGGCGACTCATTGAGTGCCATGGAGGCTAGGGAAGAGGTATTCACACGGGGTATGACTCTGCAGTAGTGGAAGCAAGGCATTGCACCTCTTGCTGTGCAGGAGGTGTTGCCCCCTTAGGAGTGTCTCAGCCAGTCTAAACAATAATCCTCAAACAGGCTTGAGTGCCTGTGGCCCTGCTGCCTGGCTTTGCTCCCCTCAGTCATTCCTCATCACAGATGCATTAATCCTTAGACTACCAAACAAATAAATAAGTAAATCAAACTGTCAACCTTTCTCCAGGCAGCAGGAGAGGGCCCTGTAACTCTAGCACTTCCCAGAAGTGCACTATTCTGGGTTTCAGTCTGTTATCTACCCATCAGCTGCTCCTTCCCCCCAGCTTGAGCTGCTTGTCCTCTCCCCGCTTGGGCTTTTAATTCCCAGTTTATCCTTTACAGCTGGGCTCCTATCCCAGGGCTGGCTGCCCTACTTAAAAGGTGAGACTGCCCACTGTTACAGGTAGGTTAGAGATTTCTGTGTAATTGGGCTAGCACTGGGAAGGCTAGGTATGTTCTACTTGCAAGAGCCTTGCTAGTTTCCACTGCATTCCAGCAGCTATAGATTATAAGACCTGGAGGAGCAGTCATCAATTCATCTAACCCCATGCATGAGCTAGGCCAGAGACCTTTGCCCTGGCCTCTAGCATATACCTTATAACTGGGCCAGACTATCCCTCTTACAAAAAGCCCCTGGTTTTCCTTAGCAGGTGCCACAGCATGGATAATCTACTACTGTTAAAGAACAAAGATATATATTTGGAATAAAGCCAGCCTGGACTCCCTTGCTCCAGTTGGGTGCTGAGCTCAACGCATTCCCTTCCAAGCTCCCTTGACCCCAGCTTCTTTCTGCCCTACCCTGGCAGGCTGCACAGCTGACACATTTGAGGCCCTCCCCAGCCATAGCAGCCCTATGTGTTCCCTGAAGGGTGATAAATCGCAAGGAGCATGAGCCTCCAGGACTGACTGGGAAGGTATACTTTGGTCACCCATGCATGCCAGGTCTCACTTAGTATGGTGTCCATCACTGTCTACCATTCTGTGCTCAGGTAGAAGCACAGCACTAGAAGGACCTGGCCAGGTCATCCAGGCTAGCCCCCTGCTGTCACAGGCAACTCCATTACAGTATCCCACTCACAAACTGGGCAAACTACATCTTAAAACCACTTGGGTTCCCCATCCCATGAGTCTCACTGGGCTGGAGGTTGGGGTGGGGAGGGGGTTCCAGAGCCTCTCTGCTCAATGCACAAGAACCTTCTTCAGGCCCCAATGTATTAATCACCAGTTTCTCTCCCTTTGTTTTATTCCTTCCCTGGTGTTTATGCCCCATGAGGGATGTATTTATAAATGACAATCACATCCTCTTTCAGCTTTTGCTTTGCCCACCTCTTTAAGGGTGCATCTACATTGCAATCCAAAGGTGTGACTGCAGTTCATATAAACATCCCCTTTAAACTATCTAGCTCAGGTCCCAATAGCAGTGGAGCTGTAACAGTTTAATCCCAGTTTAATCCAGGTGTTTAATCCTGGTTCAGCA
>NW_005842191.1:152607-161833 GCF_000455745.1 Alligator sinensis
AGGATTTACCCCAGATCCCAGACAGGTTTTGCTGACCCCTGTGCTGTTGCACCTACCCCGTTATCAGTACCCACACCAGTTAGCTAGCTTAAAAACTAGCTTGGGTACTTCCTGTGTTTCCATCTCACCTGTGGATTACCATGTGAACTGAAGTTCAGGGCCAGATTCTATGCAATTTATTAGGCATGTAAATAGATTTAGGCACTCAAGTGCCATTCTGCTCCACTCTGCCAGAGTCCCTGAAAAAACACACCCAAGTGGGATGTATTCATCACCTCTTCATTGTTTTTAATGACTCAGAATCATAAGCATAAAATCATACTGTGTTACAAAGCCAGATGCACTGATGGATTTTCAGGATTTGAGCAGGGTAGGACAGATCCCTGCTTAGGTGTCTATGCCCAGTTGCGTGACCAATAGGTGGGATGGAATCTGGTCCTTCATCTCCTCTCTCCCTGTGGCTTCCTGCTCATTCCTAGCAGCTCTTCTCCACACCTGTTCCAGGCTGCATTTCTCTTTCATCCCAGGTGGCCAGGTGTGCTGCATTCCATGTGTGATCTCCCAAGGGCCTGCTGCCCTAGCACTGACACTTCTCAGGCTCCTGGCAGACATAACACTTAAGATGTAATTAACTAGTTAATCACATCTTATCTTAAGTAGCATGCCGGTCACATTCATGCACATGATCAGTGTTCCCAGCCTCAGGAGCACTGGGCACCCAGCTTGGCTTGCTATTTGCTGGTTCCATGGGGAGCCCGGGATCATGATCCCAGGCTCCCCCTACACTGACAATAGGATGCCATTGGGACTGATCCCTGATTTTATAATCATAGGCCATGAGTAGGCATGGTATCACAGGAGGTACAATTTGTGGGGATGACAAATCAAATTCCATCATGCCTTGGACTGAACATTTGTCAGCAGCCTTGGGCACTGCTGGGAATACCTTGTCTGTTGCCCTGCAGGTTTCCCCTTTGCCTGTTTCTCAGTCACGTCATGTTGGTGGCTCACAGTCATCCTGCAACTGACTCACTAACACACCTAAGTCTTTCTTTCCCTGTCACTTCCAAGCGATGAGCTCCCAGCTTACTGAAGAAATTCTCGTTATAATTCACTTGTGCATGACCCCACTTTGACCTATTACATTTCACCCATTTCTTTCACTTCAGCTCCTTCACTTTACACCTTGGTACTACATTGCTGCTCTCTTTGTGTCTCCCTTGAGGAAAGACCTCCCTCTAAGGGCCTGTGGCTCTTAGAAAGACTCAGAATCCTAGTTAATGAATCAGTGGCGTGCTTAACCAGCTGTGACTGGGGTGAGACAACCCTGAGTATTGAAGGTGCATCTTAGAATATGCCCCCAGCCCACCTCCCTGTCTGACTGGGCAGTGTCATTGTCCCCATTTTACAGATGATACTGTGTTGCTGGGAGCCTGCTGCAGGGTACCTAAACCCAGGCAGCTCTGAAAGCCTTGGAAGTCACTTCAAGTGCAACATTCAGAACAGCAGCCGCTCTGGGAGCTTGAGCGTACAAGGAAATGCACAACCTTCATCTGCTTGTGAAAGAAACAATGGGAGGAACACAACAGATTGCACTTGGTACATCTCAGCTATTGTGCAGTGAGACAGGGGAACTAGAAATAGGCCCCTTATCTTTGGGAGGAAGCAACTGTCGCTTGGATCCAATCTCTTGTGTTCCTGGCAGGAGCCTGATGTTTCTCAGCTCTCCTGACTGGAACCCACAGACAGCCCTTGCATCATCTGCAGGCCCTAGGAACAGATGATGCTGTCGCTCTCCTGGCTGCACCTGCTTTTCCAATAGTTCTCAGGGCTGGTCCTGCTCTTGCAGCCTGGAAGACTTCCCCTTTTCTCCTCCTGACCTGGCTTGTCTGTCACTGTCAGCTAAACTATGGGGCTGCTTTGTTTTCTCCTATGTTTTTCAATGGAGCTAAAAATACCCTGGCTGGTTTATTTAGCAACAGCAGCTTCAGCTGAGCTGCTCCCCAGCAATCCCAACAGCCACAAACGGCCCAGCAGTCCACCCTGCCTCTCCTGCAGTGTGTGCTGCATGGCACCCAGCTTCTCCGGGGGTGGGTGCAGGGCACAGAGTCCTCCAGCTCCAAATCAGCATCCCCATGCCCTTCCCCTCTAGCTCCAGAGACTCAGCTGGGCTGCTTTTGCCTCCTGAATCCCACACTCCCTGAGGGGCAGCATCCAGGTGCTCAGCATCAACCAGGATCTCTGTTTGTCAGCATTGAGGACTGAAGCAAGCAGCATATGTGATACCCTCTAGGCCAGACAAGACACTTGCCATCTGCTGTTCCTGCAATGGCTCTGCTCAGGACTCTTGCACAGCCTGAGAGGGACTGGGACAGATGCTTCCAGCTGAGGGAGGGTGGAGGGGAGACTGTGCAAATGTACACACAACGGGAGGTGCAGCAAGCCCCAGCAAAGCTGGGGAAGGAGCAGGCACATTAAATGCAGTTCCTCTCTGACCATGCCTACAGTCCCAACAAAAAGCCTTCTGCTATTTCAGCTGTGGGCTCCCTATACGCATAGCTCTGCTTGTGCCTTTCATCCCTGACCTGCAGCCCCCTGCTATCTTAGCACCTCCCTGTCAGCCCAGATACCTCATTCCCAACCTCCACTGCTCCTTACTATCTTAGCCCTGAGCTTCCCCCCAGCTCTGCAGTTGCTCTCCAGTCCAAATCTCCAGACACTTGCCCTTCAGACATTTGTGCACTAACCTCAAAGGCATTACAGCCAATGCTTTCACTGTTCGCATCCTAAACGCCTTCAGCTCAGGCGGAGGCTGCTCTAGAAACACTGCTGTGACCAGAATTGAACATCACTCGGGTCTCCAGTTTGCAACTCGCGTCATGAGCAGGGAGCTCAGGGAACACATCATGAGCTCAGCGCCTTGGCTTCAAATGGCTGTGCTTGCATGGAGAAGTATTCCCCCAGCTCAGAAAGGAGCTGGCGGGGTTCTTTCACTCTCCTGTGTACTGAGCATTACTAGACCTGTCTCAGGAGACTCCCTGTGGGCGCAGCATAGCTGTTGGCTGATTTACAGGAAAGCCACCAGCCAAGTATCCCATCTTCCCACCCTAGGCTGTACCTGCCTCTGCCCTTATACCTGGCTGTGATCAGAATCCAGACATGACCTTGGAAGGTACATGAGGTTCCCAAAGCAGTCTGTACCCTCCTCAGCGCTGGCCCTGGTGAAAATGGGATTTTTTTTTTTAAACCTACATACATACATACATATATATAGTTATATATATATAGTTATATATATGTCACCTAGCATAAACTTTCCATCACATACCCTAAACCACATTAAGAAACTGCGCACCCGTTACAATAAGCGCGCCCACTCCCCTGCACCCCCACGCATGCACCCGCTGCCCTTCCCTAACCCAATCGCAGTCCCTTGGTCCAACCCCCAATTTGGGGTTTACATTCTCAGTTCATTCCCTGTCCTTGTTGCTGTTGATGTCGCTGTCACTTCTGCTGCTGCTGATCCTGTTGCTGTCTAGGACTGGAGTTTGCTCAGAAACATGTTAACATAGTCTGTTTCCTCAAGCTCTGTGTGTCTGTACATCAGTAGACTCCTGCGTTGGGAGATGGGGCAAGAAGGCAGAAGCAGCCAGTTTACATGAAATGAGGCACAGGGAAGCCTGGGGCATTCCTATTCAGACTTTACAGACCCCAAGGTGAGCCCCACAACTATTGCCTGCCTTCCAGATGGGCCCAGATTTTGCTCTGGAGCAATCACAGCCTTGGGGAAGGCAGTCTGCTCCCTGCTTGAAAGGCGCTGGCACAGGCAAGCCCAGATCATTGTTTTAAGGTTCCCCTGCTGCAGCTGGCACTGGGCACTGCCACAGAGAGCAATGTGGAGGGAAGAGCCCTGGGCTGGGAGCTCCCCTCTGCTCCTGCTCAGGCTCCCTCAGGCAGGAGGCTCTCCCAGCCCTTGTCCTTCACAGGATGTGACCTTTCTCCAGCCCCTCACTCACGTCAGCCTCACGCCCACCCCTGGCGGTTAGCGTCTCCTCCCATCGCCTACTCCTGGGCTGTGCCCCTGTTCACACACACCGAGTTAAAGCCACCAACAGCCACTATCAGTGCTGAAAGGAAACCTCGGGGTAGCAGCCCCCTCCGCTCACTGAAGCCTCACCACCGATGGAGCTCACCCAGGGGAATCCCCGCTGCCTGTACTGCGTGGAGGGACCCAGCTACAATGGGATAAGAGGTGCAGATCGCATGCATCACAGCCCTGAGCTGGGGATCACCATGCTTCCTACAATCCTCCCCCTCCACACGCACACATGCACACACACACACACACACACACACACACGCGCGCGCGCGCGCCCATGCACACCCACATGCACACACGCATGCACCCAGCATTCAGCCTGCTTTCTCAGCATGGTGTGGCCTTGCCTGACTTAGCTGTGAGTGCTCAGGCAGCAGCTGCTGGTGGCCTCTGTTTCCTCTTCCCCATTTATCTGGCAGAGGTGATGGAGTTCCCCTGCCTCACGGGGAACAGGACGGTAAATCCATAGAAAGGTGTGAGGCTTGCAAGATGAGGCTAGGGAAGAGCCTGTCTAGCCAGTAAATGCTTGGTTACAGATGGACCCTGGTTACCACAATGGGGAAGCCAACAGACAGAGCTGGATGTCAGGCAGAGGGAATTTAGTCCACCTGCCTGCACAGATGGAGGATTCGCTGCTCCCAAGTCATCCCAGACAGATGCTTACACAGACTTTTCTTGTAAACTTCCCAGAGGACTCTGGGATCCATACTGAATGGGTTTCCCCGTTCACTCCTTCTCAGGATGTCCGACATCTGGCAGGTGGCGACAGCCTCTGCAGCAGCTCCTGTGACCTGTCATGGCACTGATCACCCTGCCTCAGCTTCTTTGGGGATCTTTAGTTACTCTTGTATCAGGGCTTTCTACCCTCCAGAGACCATCTCAACAAGCAAATGTCTCCATGCACCTCCAGACAGGACACAGATAACTTACAGAACAGTCTCAAAGGAAACTAAGCATAAGGGTCCCCCACCCCAACTCCAACCTGCTGAATCAGCCTTGCTGATTCTCAAGGCTTTTCCTAGGACCCATCATAGGAAACCAGACAGACACTCTCCTGTAGCTCCTTCCTCCCAGCTGAGCTCACAAGTAAGGGTTCTAGCCGATAAAGACCACCTGGGAGGAGAGCTGAGCTGTACTGGGGAAGCTGGGCCTGGCTTCTCATGTAAAGCAGCCTGAGATCTTACATGTTGTCTTCCAGATAAAGCAAGCGGCCCCACACCCAATTTTGTATGTAGGACCTACACCACGAGGATGCGATTTTGGTCTCCTGATCCAAGCTCCCATGCAGGCTTTGATAACCATGGAATCATAGAACGAGAGGGGTGGAAGGGCCCTTAGGAACCTACCTCATCCAACCCTGGTTCAGGGCAGGATCATCCCTGACTAAGCCAGAATGCTGTCTTCAAACCAAAACCCTGAGTGAAACCAGTGCCTGGCAGAAGGGAACCCAGTCCAGCCATTTCACTGCCTCCCTCCTATCAACAGGCAGGGCCAGCTGGAAGGCAGGGTCCCTCTGACACTGAGTTCTAGTCTTGGCTATGTCTTACTCACTGCACAGTGTCAGCAGTCACTGTGGCTCCCCACCTTCACAGGGCATCAACCAGCTGCAGAACTGCTAAGCCTTCAAGTCATGCTGAATGATAATCCCACACCTGTGACTCAGTGGCAGGGACTGAGCTGCTCCAAGAGCTGAGAAGGAAGCAGGCCAAGGGAGGGCTCTTTGGAGTGGAGACACCAGCAGACCAGTAATCCTGCTGCTGAAGTCACATCTGCTTGCTCATCGCTGGTGAGTCAATGTCCAGCAGCTCCACCTGATTCCTGACACCACTGTGAGAGGCTAGGCAGAGCTGGGTTTGCTTTGTGTCTGCAACTGAGTGGATGTGGTAATGCTGCTGCCAGCTGGGCAGTGCCAGTGCCTGGCATATATTCACAGGAGGGTACACTTCGGGCACAGCTCTGTGGAGGAAGTATCTCTATCACACAGTCTAGAATTGGTGTTCTACCACTCCCCTGGGCTTACTGTGCCAAGCTGCCTACAGTGGCTGAATCAGCTTTGTCTACTGCCCTGGAGCATTTGACCTCTTCTGCCCATGCCACAGGAACAGTGTGAGTAAGAAGCCTGGATTGCTCCCCTTGAAGCTGAAGTAGGAGCTGGGCCAGGCCTTCCAGCATGGTGACCACAAGCTGTGGGATAGCGTGTCTCCATCTCCAGGACTGGTCTGTGCAACCTACAGCCAGCTAACACCAGGCAAAAAGGCTCTGTCCTGAGGTGGGGTAGTCCGAGAGCATGGGGAATGAGATGACTCCATTGCAGGTTTGCAGGAACTCACTACCCCTTTGAGGAGGAAAATTTAACTTGTTTTTGAACTACTGGTTCTCCTTTTTTTTAGTTCCCAAAGCTGCGTTGCCCAAATTGAATGTATGCATGTGAGACAGGCTGGGTAATGTCCCTTGGGCTGCCCAGTGCCTTGCCCAAGAGGCAGAGTCAGTGTCTGAAGGTTGACTCCTGCCTTGGCTCTGTTCTTTGCCCAGCGTTTGGCGGTAACTTGCCCTCCCCCACTCATCCCCCCACCCTGGCCCTCACCCCACACCTGCCCCAGCACCCTTCAACCCCAGTTACTTGTGACCACACCGTACACTTGTCCTTTTAGAAAAGAAACTTTATTAGTTGAGCTGCTCACCAGGATGCAGTCATAGAAAACGAATAAAGCTTTATCTAAGCTCCCATCACCCCACAGCTACATGTCACACCCTGGCATGGGAGGGGGCCTTGGACACGATCTCTGCCCCCCTCCATAGACAAACATCGCTCCATCCCCCAATGGGGGGTCAGCAATGCCAAGTGTGGTACCAAACCCAGATGTCCTTCAACCTCCTGAGGCTAATGCCTGCCCATGCTCTGGATGTCAGGTACTCTAGGCTACAGCTTCTGTGTAAGAAAAAATAGATATGTAAAAAACAATAGATGGGCCCTTAGAAATGGAGAACGCCTATGGACAACCACCTCGTCCCAGATACTCCTCCACCAGCCCTGGGCCTGCAGGGCTCTTCCCCTGCAGAGTGGTCTGGAAGCAGGAGTTCGTGCTGCAGCTAGTTGCAAGATCCCCACCCTTGCTAGAGGGATTCCCCTGGGCAGTGGGGCCAGGCTCTGGGCTGGGGGGCTGCTACAATCCAGTACATGTCTGCTGCTGGCAGGCCCAGGGCTGGGGGAGTCTAATGGGACTGAGACGTGTAGTTCTGGCAGCAAGCAGAGGACTGATCGAAACCTGGGGTAAGCTGGGCTCCCCCTTGCCCACCCCAGGCTCCTTTGGGACTGCTTGGAGTTCAATATCCCACCACAGTGGTTGGAGCTGATGGGGCTGGCAGGGCGGGTAGATTGGAGCTGCCTTCTTGGTCTGTGCTCCCATCCTGGGGCCCAGGAAGCCTGGAAATGGCAAAAGCCCATCCAGCTTTGTCTTTTCCTGCCCCTCCCTGGTGTCAGCGTGGCACTCCAGGAACATCTTCTCAGTGCTTGAAGAGAACCCAACAGAGAAAAAAAGGAGCCTGGGATGGAGCCCAGATGCCACCTGGCAAAGCCACCCTTGACATGGGCTCCAACTGAGGGGTTGGAGCAGGCCCCAAGCCCTGAGCCCCACAGGCAGCAGGGAGAATCCCGGGCTGCAGACAGGACAGGCATGCAATGAGCAATAAAAAGCAAATGCTCGTAATAAAGAAGCAAGATTATATATTTTAGCTGCGTTCGCAATAACAGACCCCTCTGCTTTCCTATGGGGAACTGAGCACTAAGGAAGGCATCCATGCCAAGCAGGTACAGACCAAAGGGAGGGACAGGCCAGACCTCTCCTGCAGCTTTGCCCTGCTCTGGGGAGCCACGAGGGACTCCTGGGGTTACCAGCTCCAAGCTCCCCCTTGGCCAGGAACCACAGGCCACCCAGCTTTCCAGGAGAAGTGCTGTGTCCACATACACACAGTCCCTCCTGCCTTCCTTTCCTGTGTGATGGCTAAAGGGGCCCAGCAAGCCATTGCAATACCTGTGTACACAAAATTCAGAGCACCAAGCCCCAGGGGCAAGCTGGAGCCTGCACACTAGCTTACAGCTGCCTCGGTACAGAACTTATGTGGCAATGAAAGCACATCTGGCAGAAAGTGGGGATGCGGGTGGTGGGAAATGCACAGGGCCTGACCCTGAGTTCTGCTGAGACTTCCAAAGGTGAGACAGGTGCTCAGCACTGCTCAGGATCAGGCCCACAGACTGGTGTCAAAAGCGCTCTCTGCCTGACCATGAGTCCTTCTCACTCTGTCTTCTTCCCATGGCATCAGCACATCTGCTAGCCCTTCTGAAAGTGAGTAGCTTCTAGGGCTGGACCCTCCAGCCCCCCTGCTTGCACCTTCACTTTCCCCCTTGGCCAGTGAGCATGTCTCTCACTGGCTGGAGGAGCCACGGCTGCCACGAGGTGTAGGGAGCCGAGACTGGGCACCCTCAGCCCTACTCAGCTCCCTGCACTTGTCAGGATTCCTCAAGGGTCTCCCCTTGCTGTGCCTCCAGCAGGCAGGCTTTTAACTCCTTCAGGACCACAGACACTGTAGGCACAGGAATGTAACAGCCTATACTGAGCCTCCTACTCCATTGATGCCATCCCAGAAAGCTCAGTGGAGTGGCATCAGTGTAGAAGGTGGCAGCAGCAGGCCCTGGGTGTGTAGGATGCCAGGACTGGGATGGGCACAGGCACCACAGTTCCCACAGTAGCTGGGCGCTGTGTAACAACAGCGACCTTCATATTGGTACACAAACTGCTCAAGTCCTCCAGGGTCACAGCAGTGGGGGAAGACCCCACCCCAGCACCATGCGACACTGCGCAGCTTCACACATTCTCTGCCCACCAGCAGAATTTGCTGAAATCTTCCCTTGCCACAGAGATCCATCAGGCACTGAAGATCTGTGACCAAATGGCCATGGGGGATAGCTCTTGGGGAGGGATGGGGCTGTTGCCCACCAGCTCTGATCCCGGGTTCTCTCCTCCTTCTGCCTTGGTGGGAAATAACTGCATGGACTCCATGGTCTCTGGCACTGGGCAGGTTGCTGAGCAGGAAGCATTCTTGACATGAAGTCTTTCAGCTTGCTGTGAA
>NW_005842191.1:161981-193220 GCF_000455745.1 Alligator sinensis
AGGAATGGTCTCCAAGGGTTGGTTTAATGGTGTAAGAAAAAAGAAAAAGTCCTGTGTTCCTACTTCCTCTATGTGCTAAAACTAAAATATAAAAGACACCTTGTCCTCCAGGGTGGGGGAGTGGCTTTGGCTTTCCAGAGTAATAAGGATGCATCGTGTATACGGTCCCTGGGGCTCCCGGGACAAAGAGAGATCTTGCAGTGTGAATGGTTACGTGTTCAGCCATCCGTTCAGAAACCCTCCCGCGCCTCTGCCTCTTTACTCACTGTCGCTCTTGTCCACCAACACAGCGTCTGACTCCTCTGTGATCTCCAGCAGCGTGTGCATCTCAGGGCTCTCCTCTCTCATCAGATCTGTGTCTGCCTCTTCCCCTCCCACTTCCACCATCTCTGTGGCTTTCACTTCCACTGCACCCTCTCTGATCTTCTTGACATGGAAAGTGAAAGGTGGCACCTTGTAGACAGCTGTCTTGGACCTGGCATAAATGGTGTGGTCAGGGGTGAAAGACTTTTTCAGTTTGTCCCGAGAGGTCTTCATCTTCTCCCTTCTTTCATTGGTCACGATCTTGGTGCCTAGCTTGTTCATTCTCTTCTCCAGGTTGTGCCGGGTCTTCTCCAGGTTATGCTTGGTTTTCTCTAGGTTTTCCTTGGTCTTTATCTTTGTCTTCTCCATCTTCTCCTTGGAGAAAGCTTTCTTGAAGTCATCCACCCTCTTCATGCCGCTTCTCTTGATGCGCTCTGCCCGGGATTCCTCAATGATTTCCTCAATCTCCACCTCCTCATCTGAGGAAAGCTGGATGCGGTCCTCATCAGCGTGGTCCTCACCCAGGGGCTCCTCCTCACCCTCCCCTTCCTTCTCTTGCTTCTCAGTCTCCTTCAAAGACTTGCTGATGCTCACCTTGGATGGCAGCTTCACTTCATCCTGCAAGACACAAAATGGAATCCGTGAGAAACCCATGTGGCAGCTGCTCCTACCCTCAGTCTGAGCAGCTACTGAACCTGCTGCCCAGCTACCTGCCCTTACTGGAACAGAGAAATAATGGGGGTTGAGGTTTATGAATAATCTGACCCCTGGGACCAAATTCAGCCTTTGGCAGCTGCTATCAGGCCTGGACTCATCCCTCTCTTTTCAAAATACCTGGTAAATGACTCCTATGAGGGCTCAGATCTCCTGCAAAACAGCTCAGGGCTCAGTAAATTTAAGCACAGTTATATCTGCTCTGCCACACAAGGCTAGGTTAGAAACCCATCAGTGCTTTAGCCACAGAAGAGACCTGAAGACACTGGAACTGGGGCTTTACCCATGGCCCTCTTCCCAACCCTCCTTCCCTCCTCTGTCCCCATCCCCAGAGCTGCCAGCAGCAGTGCCAGGCATCTGCATCAGACTCTAATATCCTAGTTTGTTCATAGCGCTACAAGGACAGTTCAGCTATGAGTTTTGTTTCTATCCCATGACCAAAGATGCAGTCCCCACCTTCTCATCCACATCTAGCCCCGCTGACTCCAGGAGAGATAATCTCCATTTACACCAGCATCAGAGAAGAATGCAGGGGTTTGCATATGTCTGCCAACAGTAGCACATAAGGCATAGCGTCCCTTTAAATACTTCCTGAGCCTGGCGGCATCTGCTGTAGTCCATGTTTCAGGATCTCCCCAGAGCAGCAGCCTGGATACAAATGGGCTTTGCATATTTCTATATACTAAGGTTATCTGCACCTGGCTTTGTCCAGGTACTTATTTGCAAAAGACACAACATGCATTCCCATGGTCAAGACTTTTTTTCACTCAGACCAGCATCTAATCTCTGAAGTGCAGGCAGCAAAGGCAGCTTGGCCCAGAAAGCAGAGCTTAATAAATCACATTGCAAAAAACCCAGGCAGCATCAGGTCTGCAGAGAAGCACAGCTGACCTCTCTGTTCTTACAGCTCCAGCTGCCTGGGCTTCCAACCTGCCCTCCAGAGTGAGAGGGGCTGGGAAGGAGGTGAAATGGGACTGACAGCCTTGAGTGCGCAGGGAGCGCCTCATTGCTCCATCTCAGCCCTTCCCCGTGGTGGGACGCAGATCTCCCAGCACTGGTCAGACACCCCCAGTCCTCTTGTATGACTGGGAAATGACCTCCCAAGCAGCGAAGTAGCATCACTGTCTCATGAGGCTCAGGCTGGTGTCTGTGCAGACCCTAGCGTGATGCTGGAAGATGCAAGCCCTAGATCCTCTATAGGAGGAGGCACAGAACTCCACTTGCAAGGGGAGGTATCCATGTGAGGTATCATCTCTTGGAGTTCCCATAGTTCATGCACAGTGACTCATCGTCTCCAGCCAATTCCTTAACCCCCTCAGGATTGCAGGGATTTGGGTCCTCAGAAATCATCTGTGATCCTGTCAAGGGCACCTGCTGGCTTTCCCCTGGGGGCTAAGTCTCTGCTTACAGCATGGGAAATTCCCATGTAGGGGCCTCTTGCCAGGTCCAGGTGGACTGAGGATAGACCGGATCTTAAATCCCAAAGCTTATGTTTCTGGGTTTTTGGTGTAGCCATATTGCAAGGTTCTTTGGGTAGATGTGATATCTTTTATTAGACAGAGTAGTTGGAAAAAAGTTCTTTGCAAGCTTTTGTGCACAATCACCCTCCTTCAGGAATAGGGAGTCTCTGCTGTTCTGAGACTCCAGGGAATGAAAGAAGCTACAAGTGAGAATGTAAATAGGTGGAAATTAGGAAAACAAAAGGCAGAGAAGGGAAGGGAGGGGGAAAAGGGGAGGGGGGGAGCAGCAAAGGTAAGTAAGGGAGACTCTACTGTAGTAGTTTTCCAAGATAGAAAAAAGGCTGTCTGTGAAAAAGTAAATAGCAGAAAATTAGGAAGACAAAGGGTAGAAAAGGAGGGACGGAAAGGAGGTGGGGAAGGGAAAGAAAAGTGTGAAAGGTCAGGTCTGGCAGGTTCCTGGTGATTCAGATGTCAGGCAGGTTATAATGTGTCATAAATCCAGTGTCTGTATTGAGTCCATGATTTTTTGTATCCAGATTTATGAAGTGAAGTTTGTAGGCTCCTCTATGAGAAATGTGTTGTAAATTCCCTTTGAGGATTAGAACTGAGAGGTCGGAGAGGGAGCGATTGTCCTGTGAGAAGTGTGCACCCACAGGTAGTTGGGTCTTCTTGTCCTTGACAGATTTTCAGTGTGCGTTCATTCTGGTGCGCAGTTGTTGTTTGGTTTCTCCGACATATTTTCCATCAGGGCATTTGGTGCACTGGATGAGTGCACTTTTCCCCAACTACTCAGTTGGTCTAATAAAAGATAGCATATCTACCCAAAGAACCTTGAAAGCTTATGTTTAGCCCTGTTCTAACAACACAGATCCAGATGCCCACCCTCTGGATTTCCCTTTATCTGCCAGGCAGAAATGATCTGCCCTCAGCTTCAAAAAGCTCCCAGCACTGAAAACCAGGCAGAGACCTCTGTCTTGGAAGGGCTTGTTCTCAGTTCTGCAGAAAAAGAGAGGGATCACGAGTGCCCCCTGGTGCACAATGAGGGGCATCCCAAGAGCACAAAGCCGGTGGAGAGGAAGTAGCTGCTCCTTTGCACCAGCCATTGCACTTCTCCCCCTTTCCTACCTGCCTGTGCCCTATCAAATGCCTTGTCATCAAGAGCAAAGCTCAGTAAGAGTAAATGCCCTGTCACTGAAAGCAAAACTCCATTCCCAAGAAATTATAGGTGATTTGTAAGGGCCATGCTCTTGCCTTCTATTCATGGCTCTAGGATGGGAGCAGGGAATAGTGTTTGATCAGGACCTGAGCTCCTTATTCCCGGATGTGTACCCCTAGCTCCCTATGTGACTTCCGGGAGGTCCCTTCCCCTCTTGGTGCCTTGGTTTTTTTCTTGGAAAGGGGCTTGCGCTGAGCTGGTGCGGCAGCGACTTTCCTCTGGGGAGGCCAAACCCAACATCCCCTCACCTCGTGCCCTGCAAGAAATGCGCAGTTGCCCTGGCCATGAGCAAAAATCTCTCTGTAATCTTTATAACAGGCAGCAAGAGGCCAAGGAGGTGGGAAAGACTGAGGAATTTATAGCCTTCATAACAAATATTCTTGTTTCAGAATATGCCTAAAGACATGAAATCTCACAGCCTCCCCCAGAGCTTCCCAGACTGAGGGAAAGTATCCTGGCAACATGAAAGAAGAAACAAATATGTGGTGAAGCCCGTCAGCTTCACTGCCTCCCCCACTTCTCTACTCCCCCCTTTGGCACAGAACTGGGAGGGATTCACTCAAGGTTATTCAGAAGACCCCAGGAGTCCTGGTGTCCAATCCTACCCCAAAAGCACTGGTCCTCCCTACACCCTGACCTTTTACCCTGGGACTGAAGAAACAGCTCGGCTGGGGCCTCGGTTCATCCCCAAATCAGGGTAAAAAATAAACGTGGAGCATCCTGTTTTCAATCGCTAAATCAGCTAATTGAGGCATCATTTCAAATATCTTTGTTGTCCACTAAGTTCAACAAAGGCACAAAAATGGAGCTAGAAATACCCCATGGCTCAGCCAAGGAAGGCGGGATGCTCCGGATGCTGCAGGACTAGCAAGGGAGCCAACAGCAGATAGAGGAGCCGAGTTCCTGGGAGGTCCTCAGCCAGGAGGCCCCAGCCAGAGTCTAAGATGGCTTTCTCCAGTGAGCATCTGAGTATGGGGCCCTGAAGAGTTTGAGACCAGTGGTGTGATCTCTGAATGACAATGATTATGCTGCTTTCAGATGCCAGAGTGCCACGATGTGGAGGACAAATTCTCTCCCTCGTAGTCCCCATAACCCGTGCACTGTCTGGAGCACAGGGCTGTAGGAGCCTGGTGGGGGCCCAGGGCTGTTTCCCTTGCCCTCTCCTCTCCAGTCTGCCAAGGGCATTACCTCACTTTCACCATTTACACTGGAAAGTTTCCATCCTTCCTTTGTTTGCCAAATCAGCAAGAGTATCCCGTGGGCCTGAATGGCTCCCCCGTCTCCCACCCCTGGCCAGAGGTCTCTGTCAACATCTTTTTAGGCAATCAGAACTTTCCTGTTGTTATTCTCACAGTCAAACACAATTAGGCGCAGGAGCCCTCGCTTCACAGTTTTCCCTCTTGTTCCATCTCACAACAGGCTATCAGGACAGCTGGAAGGTCTCTGCACAACAGGCCAGCAGGGTTATTGCTAGGGTGGGGCCTGGGATGTTACAGTTGAGCTGAGAGAATAGGCTCCCATCCTTTATCCTGTGGTGCTTTGCAAGTGCTTTCCCCCATGGGCCTAAGCCAACCCTGTCTGACCCTCACATGGTCAGGTACTGGTCTGCAATGAAAGTATAAAATGTTCCCAATCCAGAATTCTCTGCCTGCTTTGCTTTGCCAAGGGTATAAAGGGTAGTATGAGACACAGGGCTGGACAGGATGGCGCTGTGTGGGTGCATCTACACGAGATGTTTACTGTGCAGTTGACTAATTAATTGC
This sequence comes from Alligator sinensis, assembly GCF_000455745.1. Taxonomy (NCBI): domain Eukaryota; kingdom Metazoa; phylum Chordata; order Crocodylia; family Alligatoridae; genus Alligator; species Alligator sinensis. The sequence goes on from NW_005842191.1 coordinate 167,438, forward strand.
ACAGTAAACATCTCAGCATCTACGTGTGCATCCCTATTAGGGTGCACAAAACTAATAAACTTGACAGCAGGGTAGTACTTGTAAATACAGATTACAGGACAGAATACAAGGTCATTACCCCAAATGCAGAATACCCTGCTGTGGAGTTTTTTCATGAGCAGCACTGCACGTGTAGATGCTGTCCAGGCTGGCTGGAGCATAATGGTGTTTCAGTGCGGGGGCTGCCTGCTAACTAGCTCCATGCTGAAGCACCTTCATGCCCCAGCTAGCCCTTCCACAGCACACTGAGTGCAGTCAGAGCAGCCCCAGGCTGGCAGGCTGACTCCCAGAGTCCCCTGCCAGCTGGGGCTCCTCCAACTGGGCTCCATGTGCTACACATGAATAAACTCTGGAGCTGATTGCTCCAGAGTGAATTGCTCCAGACCACATGTTCAAATGGTGTGCCCAGCAGCAAAAAACTCTGGAGCAGTCAGCACCAACGTTTATTCATGTGCACTAACTGCACATGTAGATGTGCCCTGTGACTCCATTTTTCTACTGCAGCACTGCTAACTTTCATGGCTTTATCATGAGCTTCTGTATACTCAGTGCTGAAAGTCCCAGGTCTGGAAGGCATATGATTCCAGGAGAAACTCTGCTGTCATGTAATAGAAAAAGGAAGTTTTCAGTCCTCATGGTTGCAGAGAGGGGCTGGGAAATGGGAACTCAAAAGATTCAGAAACAAGAAGACACATTTAGAAAGAGAAGTTTATTTCTTTGTAAACCCCTGAGTTTTAAGCCAGTCTTGAGATTTTTCAAGGTAGTACCTAAGTCTGTTGTTTGAATGCTGAAGATGGCAATGGTGCAGATAGTACTGGCCTGCCCCCTAGAAGAGGAGGGAGGTTTTTGAAAGGTTTCTGTTTTGGTCCTAAGCCTTCTACTTACTACTTGTTGTACACTGGCAGTGTGCCACATCCCCCAGGGCTGGGCAGGGGCCAGGATACACATCACCTTACTAACTGGGAAACCAGAACATGTTCAGCTGAGGAAAAATTAAATCACAAGAAAGGGGAGAAAAAGCTCAGGTCCCCCCTTTTCTTCATGTGTGCCTACTGCACCCCAAGAGGTCCCTCACGCCTCTGTTCACAGGCTCTAATCTGCCTGGCTGTCCAGGGTGAGTGTCTCAAGCATAAGCAGGAAGTTTCTTGGCTTCACAGTGGCAGTGAGAACCTCCGTCTTTTCTCGGAAACACTCTGTATCTGGGTCCATAAAGGCAGTTTTCCTTAAGCATTCCTGGGGGATAGCTGTTCTTCTGGCGTGGTTTAGTACCCCCCAAAGGTGTTGGGGCTTAAAGCCCACTTTATAGAAATGGGAGGCTTCTCCCTAGCTTGCTTCTGCAGCCATATGACTGAGGGCAGGCGAAAACTTGGGGGCACCCAAACCCCGAGCCTCCGGGTTTGGGCTTGCACATAGGACGCCTGCCAAAAGACTTTGGAAATATCTGAAGCCCCCGGTGGGAGTGGAGGATGTTTGCCGGTTGTAGGGCCACTTATGGTTTTGGACTGACTCAAAGATTTTGACTTGATTTGGCTGGGAACACGAAAAATTCCTTTTAAAAAATAAAATCTATCCCTGCTTCAGGTTTTACCCACTAACTCTTTGGGAGTCTGGGCCCCAGAGAGCTGGCTGGGGCACAGAACATCCCACAGAGATACTTATTCTGCAGGACTAGCTCTGAGCCCCTGCACTTTGCCCTCCATGTGCCTCTCACCCTACTGAGGCTGCTATGGCAGCCTGGACTCAGGCCAAGCACAGTCTCGTCTGCTCCAGCTGCTGGCTTGGAACACGTAGACAAGCTGCAGCATGGAACACCCATCGGGACTGCCTTGTTTGCAAGCTGGTTTCAGGGGCCTTCCTCTTCCCATGCATTCCAGCACTGTGGATTCAGAGCTTGCTCTGAGCTTAGGGGTCTGGATCCTAGGCTGGGGGAGATCTGGGGCAGGTGCTTTGTAAAAAAACTGGCTTTGCCTTAATGTTGAGAGCCTTCCATAACCTTTCCCCAAACTTGTGAGGATTCAAATGTGATGGCTGAGGTGTCTCTTGGCTAATAAGTCCCCAAGCCCTTTTATCCTTATTTTAGCGATGGGGACACTGAAGTTAAGTAACTTGAAGCTGCACAGCAAGTCAGTGTCAGAGCCAGGCACAGAGCCTTGATGACTGGATTTCCATGCAGTCAGTCCATCTGGTTACTCTGCTTCTGCCAGGGACAGAAGAGAAACTCATTCAACTTCTCCACTGCCCTGTGACAGCCAAACGTCTGGTGCCCCTGCTGCTGGGTGAATGCATGCACGCAAGGCACACAGGCCAGGGAAGGGGGGCACATTCGTTTGGAATGAGATTGGTTTTCATCTGAGCAGCACATAGCGTGCATCCCTGCTCCAGTGAATCACCTCTATGTTCTCAGGACACGCTGGAAATAGCCCATCACTGTACGAAGCGTCACAGCTGCAGGGTTGCAGTACATGGCTCCAGGATTTATCACCCGAGTCATTTTAATCTATAGAGCTGGGAGGGGGAGGCGTGGAATTATTGGGATGAGCACACTATCAGGAAGCCAGCATGAGAGAGAGGGAGCATGTGAATGGGCCCCATAGTAGAACTCGGCACTGCCCTTGGGTTTCTGCCTGGCCCCTGGGCATATGCAGAGAAAGGGCTGCGAATATTGGAATCCACCTCTCCTGCAGTGCCATGGACAAACTGCCCACAGCAAACTGACCACCCCCATGCTCATTTAACACAAAAGCACCCCCTGGGAATACCTCCCAGGAAACGAACAACTTCTGAGCCAGCTCCCACTGCAGAGGGCACCACCTCCTTTGTGGAACTCATGGAGGGCACAAGCCTACAAAGACTTATTGCCAAGGAGAGAAGATAAAAGTCAAGGGCACCATTCCTGGAAGCTGGCACAGGGGCCTAAGCTGTGAGCTCCACTGAGTTCCTTCTGATCTGCCGTGGTGCCAGTGGGAGAAGCTGATCAAATCAGTGAAGCAGTTTGGGCACCTCTGATGTTACCAGCTAGCATCACCTAGTCACCCAGCCACGCTGCCTTGTGAGGAGGTGCCAAGGGCTGCCTGCTGGGCATGTCTAGGAGGAAGGCCCTGAATGAGGACAGGAGAGAATTACAAATCATGAACACATTTGTTCTGAGCAAATGAGGAAAGTAGTCTGTTTGCTCCCAGCCAAGGGTCTACTCATTTTGTCCCCACCAAAACAGCTGAAATGCCCTAAAGTAGGATGGCTGAATTGCTGCAAATCAGAAGGGCACAAGCTACAAGCCCCGACACAGCAGGATTTCATTTTGAAAATGCCCGAAACAAATCCTGACTTTTCCTGGCATCCATTTCACCCTACCTCACTTTGGGCCTGGAAACAGGACACATTTACACCCGTGTAACTGACACCAACTTTGTACACGGGCATCAATCATACAAGGAGCTGGAGTGCACAGTCAAGGCGTTACTCCAATGCAGCTAAGTCCTACAGGCTGCTACTACTGCACACTGCCACAAGGTGGTGGAGGAGCCCATACCAGTCTTCTTGGCTTGAACAAATGGCTATCCCAGGATAACTTTCAGACAGACGTCTAAACTAGTGTAATTTATAACAGTGTAGCTTTACTCCTGATTTTTCAAAGGCTAATCATCCATCTGATTCAAGGGAGTATACCTGTTTAGGGCTCTGGTGTGAGACCTGATTTCTCTGGTGAAATATGTCCTGAATCCAAGCCCTTCAACTCCATGAGGATGCAATGACATAAGCTGCCCCAGCAACAAATTCAAGCATTGTAGGAAGCTGAAGCCCATGTACCAAGGCATACCCCTCACCTCAGTGTAAGTCTGTGCGCTATATGTTCCTCCACCTAAGCAACCACAGACCCAACTATGCTCCAAGCTAATGAACTAGAAAGGTGGCAAAGTCCAAGGTCATCTAGCCAGGCACACTGTTTGATTTATTTAAAACTGGGACCAAAAAGGAGCACTCATTAGCTGCAAACTTGCCTAGGTCCCCTAAGCAGCCTAGAGGTATGAATATAATGAAAATGCTCCTTGAATCATGGCATTTTTGTCCCTTCAGCACAATAGAGGAAGAGAGTCCTATTTGCACAACAGCCACCTGAAACATGATACAGCTGGTAGCATGAACCTATCTGCTATTCCAGCCAATGCTTAGATTTGGCATGTTGTCACCCATGCACAGACATATCCCCAGCACAATGGCACACAGATGAAGGACAGGACATGAGTCTGTGCAGATGCAGAGCTGCTCAGCCCAATACCTGTGGCTGCTTCAGTTCTGAATCCTCCCTACTTTTATCCTAGAATATGCGATGTGATATAGATGCATCTGATCTCACCCCCCCCCCCCCCCCTCCCCTTCCCCAGTGAGTATGGCAAAGCTACCCCTGGGTGAAAGAGGACATGTCTGATTGCTCCCATTTTTCCAGCACAGGAAAATGTCATGCCTTGAGAGAAATTATAACATTTCCCCCAAATTCTTTCCCATCTCCACAGTGACTAATAAAGAAAAGCTTGTTTCACCAAATGCACACTTCAGAAACCTGGCCAATACCCAGTCACACAGGAAAGGTTTACAGCTTGCCCCTTGCAATGTGGGGCAAAGGTTCAAGAAGTTTGGCTCTGGGGGACTGCTGGGAACAGAAAGTTGTGCTGTGGGCCATGCTTATTCACCAGGTCCTTGCTGTGCTGCTTTCTGAAGTTTAATCTGAAGGAGCCAACATTTGCTGTATTAATCTGATTCATAGATCTAGAAGAAAACAACCCCCACGCTCCTGAGGGGGCCAGGATATCCCAGCTCAAATCCCCAGGCCCCAGGAAGGCAGTGCTCATTTTCTCCATAACAACACCTGCTGGAGCAATCCCTCAACTCCCCAAGACCCTGGCCCCTGCTGAGCCAGGAACATCAGGAACTCCAGCAACTTCCTTCCCTCTGAATCAACACAATTAGCAAGAACAAAGGCATTCCCCCATCTCTCCTTGGCATTATTGTCTGGAAAGGAGCCATATCCTGAGACCTCAGATACTTATCAACCCCTTGTTGACTCCAGAACCTCTCTGTCTGAAGAAGACAGTAAGGGCTTGCTGACATGCAACTGCAAGATGAAAAACACTACAACCTCACTTTGCCACCCCATAAAGTCCTATAATACCACTAAGGGCCCAAACCTGACTGATGCCCAGCTCCCACTGCTACCAAATGAGCTTAGGTTGCTGCTGTTCAGCTGAGTGCAGAGTGGAGGCCACGTCAGAACCTCTACATCTGCCATGCAAGTAACTGCCTGTCCTCTCCAATTGCTGCAGCATCATTTGCTGAGGAGATGCTCCTTTTGATGGCTCACACAGCTGAGTTGGTTGCGTGTGTGCCCATCTGAAGCCCATGATGGCCCTGTGCCCATCTGGCATATAACAGAGCAGCCTACAACTGTCCCAGTCTCTAAGATGGGCAGACGGGAAGGGGGTGTGTGACCAGCGAAAGAACTGCAGCTTGTAACATATAATACAGCTAGTCCACTTGGATGAGAAGAGACAGAGCTTTGCATCCTGGGACACAGCCCCTCTGATGCAGGGATCTGGGGGACACATGCTTAGCTCTTGCAGCTGCAGACTGGGTGTACAGTAATGAAGCTAGTCCCCTGACCAATACAGGCGGCAGGGACAGAGAGGCCTTTTCCACTGTCCGGTTCCCCAGCCAACCACAGGAGCCAGCTTGTTCCTTAGCTCCCCTTCAGCTGTGCTCCCCCCTCTTCAGGCTTTCCCAGCTGGGTCTGAAAATCCAAAAGGGCTGGCTGGCCCCAGGCCCCAAAACCCTTGAAGGGGCAAACCTGCCCTTTCTGCCTGGGGCACTTTCCCTTAGATCAGTGGTTCTCAACCTTTTTGTACTTGGACCCATTTGAAAATATTGATGGCAAGCCCTGACCCAGTAAATAGTTTAAGTAGCAAACAGCCCCCTGGCTCTGCCAGTGCCCCTCACTCCTGACCCACAGCCCCCCAACCACCCCAGCTCGCTGGTGCCCCTCATTTCCAACCCACTGCCCCCTGCCCCCAGCACTCCAGTGTGTGGGGCGGGGGGGGATGTGGGACATAGGGGGGCATGTGCCCCCCCCCCAGATTTGTGCACCCACAGCAGGCATAGGGCTGCAGCTTGACTGGATTGGCACAGGCAAGAGCTGCCTCTACAGCCCAGCAGGCAGGACTCAGTGCAGGAGGGCACAGTGGGGCAGCAAGACTCATTGCTGCCACTGCCACCCAAACCCCCATGCCAGCCATGCCACCAGCAGCACAAGGAGTAATGGACAGGGATAGGGGCTGCACTGCCCTCACCTTCTCCTGCTGCCAGCCACTCATGCATCAGGCTGCAGTTCTACCCTGTTGCCATGGCCCAACCACTGCTGCCACTCCCCTCAGACCACAGCTCTACCCTAGCGAGGAGGTGTGGTGGCAGGCAGTGTTGTCTATGTGCCCTCCCACCCCCTGGCATCTCATCTATGCAGCCTCCCTGCCCCATAGACTTACCTGCGGGGAGCTGCAGGAACTGCTCTCCGTGCTGCCTGGCTGCCACATGCATGTATGTGCATGTAGATGCACATGGCAACCCCTGCCTTATCGCCCTCCTTCCACTCCCCCCTGCTCCAAGCAGCCCTTTGCAGCCTGGAACTGCCAGCCTACAAGGGAAAACCCATGTTTTTCTTCCTTAAAGAAGAATCTGTTTTTAAAGTTTGTTGATCCATTTTTTAAAGGTTATTCGCAACCCTTTCATATAGTCTTGTGACTCACGGGTTGGGACCCACAGGTTGAGAAACACTGCCTTAGATCACACTTGCGTGTCCTGCCTCCTGTGCTGTCCCCTCCAACCTGGAAGCCCAGCATAGCACGGAGTTCACATGTCTACCATTATCACAGAGACTGGGCACAGCAAGCTGGAATGTGGCTGGCAAAGCCTACGCCTAGAGAAAACACTGTGGCCTGATCCAAAGCCAAAACAGTCCAGAGGAGCCTTCCCACTGACTTCTCCAAGCTTTGAATCAGACCCTGCACAACCAATGCTGAGAGTAACAAAACAGCTCTGTTTTCACAGAGGGAGAGGAGGGTAGTTCCTGAGCCTGCTGCCAGGAAGGATTCCTCACAACGCCCTGGCTGCTCTCCACACCCATGTGCTGCTCATGGGACATCAAGGATCTCTTCCCAATTATGCAAGAGCTGCTCAGCCTGTGATAGAACAGGAAGAGCTGCCCAGCAGAAATGGCAGGGTTTGCCTCACCACAGCAGGCACGCCTGGGGAGGAAAGTCTGCTGCTGCAGGTTCCAATCCAGAGATAATGTAGCTGGGAAAACAGCCCTGGTGCGAACGTAGTGAAAAGATAATGGAGCCTGGCTGGAACAATGAAGAATAATCCAGGCGCCTGCTGCCTGGCTGTTACGTAAATCTCCACTGATGGAGTATTATTCCTGTGTGCCTTATTTCACTCATGACTCGTTCAGATGAGCCCCAGTTTCAAACACCAGGCATTGCAAGCACACACTTTTTCCTGGGAAACGTACTGAGCCTGGCACTAGGAGAGTCCAGATGCACAACTGTACTACAACCCTTGGTATCAGCAGCTCCAAATGCTCAAACTCTGATTCCCAGTATGCCCATCGGTACTCAGGCTTGCTTGATCCCAGTTACTGGGAAAAGAAACTTTCTCATGGGATTTCCCAACTCCTCGTACAGGCAGGAAACATAAGCACCCACAAAAAGGTATGTGTCTAAGTGTACATAGAATAGGGGCGGGCAATTATTTTTGGCAGAGGGCTGATTACTGAGTTTTGGCAAGCCATCGAGGGCTGCATGACAGGCAGCCCAGGGCAGATACATATTAATTTTCTACATTTTTTTAGTGACCCCACAGGCCGGACAGAATGGCCTGGCAGGCCACATCTGGCCCCCAGGCTGCATTTTGCCCATCCCTGGCATAGAAGGTAGAATCTATTCATTTTGATTAACTTCTCAAAAGGTTCAAAGTTGATTTGAGTGGAAACAGTCTGGTTTCCTGCCCCACGCAGAATGCCTCTACCTGTACAGTGCATGAGGGAAAATCACCCCACCCACCTCAGACCCACATTCATGGTCTTTGATACATTAAGCCACATTTTCCCCTTCTGCACAGTAACCTTAAGAGGAGCAATTTACCCTGGAAACATGGTGTGAGGTTCCCTGAGAAAACACAGGCAAGCAGCATTATATCCTGGAGATTATGGGAAAACAAGAAACCTGTGGCATCGGCATGGAACTGTGAACAACGGAGCTGTGAGCATAGGCGACTGGTGCCGCCTTAGTTGTGGGGGCATGCGACCAGTCCTGCCGATCAGGGGGTGGAGGTCCCCCCGGTCAATCCTGCTGACCAGAGGAGGGACCCCTCTGGGTGATCCCACAGTGGCCAATCGCTGCAATCACTGCAGCCGCTTTTGGGAGTGGCTGCGGCCACTTCTGGGAGCAAGCACTCCAAGAAGTGGCTGCAGTGATCGCAGCAATCAGATGGCGCTTGCAGGGGAGGCACCAGTGCTCCTGCCTGCCCCCCCCCCTCCCATTGCCTAAGTGGCTGGTCAGGGGGTTGCTCTCAGGGAGTGCACATGCACCCCCTATGCGTTGCCACTGGCTCTGAGGTTGGCAGAGGGTGTTAGACACTGCACATTTTCTATTTCAAATAACTCAGTGCTGCTGGTCCACTGAACAGAACTGCTCTGTACTTTGCTCCACTAAGTGGGGTTTTTTAATCTGACAACACTTTCAAGCCTGAGTTCCCTTCCAGTGAGTCACTCATCAGCACCCTTTATGGTCATGAACATACTGTCTGGTTGCTACAACACAAGTAAACATTTCCCTCGTCATATAAAAGGCCACTGAGACACAAAACCGAGCTACGTTCCCTGCCTGGCAGGGCCAGGGACTGTTAAAATACAGCAGAATCACAGACAAATCTGAGGAACATTCTTAAAATTCTAGGAGTAAAATAGAAAGTTGACAGGACTGTTGTTCTTTAGGGGATTTTGTTTTTATTTCTGGTTTATTAGTGGAAGAAAACACACTCCCAGCTGATCTGTTCTCCAGTTTGAAGTTTTAATTAAGTCTTTTTTATATATACACACATGCATGCTAATCACATCTGCAGCTGATTTTATGCAGTTACTTTACAACAGCAGCTACGCTCTGCCTGGAGAAGACAGTAGAGACCTGCTGACATGCAATTGCAGGATGAAGAACACTACGAGCTCACTCTTCCATCCCATGAGTCCTATAGCACTATTAAGGGCCCAAACCTGACTGTTGCCCAGTTCTTACTGCTGCCAAATGCGTTAAAGCTGCTGCTGTTCAGCACTTCCCACTTCCTCTGTCCCATTCCACTGCTGCCCACCAGGTACAGCTAAGAAAATGGCAACTTAAGAAGAGGCTCAGGCAGCAATCAGAAGCTTCTGGGCAGAAGGAAGTCAGGGAGCATATATTTTGACTCATATTGTGCCCAGCTGGGAAAAGAACAGCTTGGAGCTCCAGCTTTCACAGTAAGAACACAGTCACTTTGCTTCCTTCTGCCAGCACCTGAGAAAGCCAAGCCTGAAAGGGCACATTCTTGTGATGACCTTGCATCAGTGCTGGGGTGAGAAGGATACCATTATTTTATACAGTAACAAGAGCACATCTGATAAACAAATAGGGAACCAGGGCACAGATGAATGAGGATTTGAAGGTAATCTGCTGACAAACAATAGGAGTTCTGCCTTCTTTCCCCTCCTACTGAAATATATCACTGTGTTCGCCAATTAAGGTCTTACACTCCCAGCATATGGTGGACTGAAAAGCCTGTTGAATACTTAAGAGATTAATAACCTTTAAGAAACATCTTTTGTCTTTATGATTTAAAAAAATGTTTTTGAGAAAACTGATGCCCCAAATTTCAGGCCTCTAAAGAGTCTTCTGGCAAGTTTGGAGTCTTCATTCCTGTGATAGGGTCTATACGAAGATGGCCCTAATGGAGCTCTACACGGTCATGGTGGCCTGTCCACGCCGATCCTGTTGTAATACTGGGGTCTTAGGAAAGGCAGAAGGCTGGGTAAACCTGCACCTTATAAACGAACTAAATCAAAGATGCATAAGCTTTTTTAAATAGTGGAAGACCAGACTTGACATTCCTGAGGTAGAAGGCCAAAGGAAATAATGAGCACACTAACAAACGTTCCTTTCAGCCTTCTGTTATGCATCAAAAAAGGCACAATTCAAACTGTTAAGCTTGTGGGCCACCTTTGGAAAGGAGAATTTCCACTGGTAAGTCTTTCCAGAGTACCTGAACTCTCTGGGTCTAACAGCCCTGCCCTGCTCTTTGTGGAACCCTCTCCACCCAACACTGTGTGGGCACATAGCACTGCCATTCTGACTTGGCAGCATTTTTTGGCCACAGGTAGAAAAGATTCCTTAAGATGAGTCAGGCCCTTTGCAGGAACAGAAGATAGTATCTCTTGGAGCCACCCAGTTTTAATAAAATCTTAATGAAGTACGTTGCTCTTTACACAGACATCCTATAAGAGCCATTTTGCCAAGAACTGTTACACAAAGTGACAAAACACAATGGTTTAGCAAACCAGAAATTGTAAGACACCACACACAGCATGCAATCAATGGTGTCAATGGCCCCTCACTAACTGAAAACACCTGGCTTTGCTTTTTTTGCAATGTAGCCCTGATAACTTAGATTGGAGGGGGTGGGGGGTGGGGAGGCATATGTAATGTAGAGTTCCCTGCATAAGGGCAGAAGTAAATTTGAACAGTTTGGCAACTGTAACATCCTAAATTGGGGAATGTCCCCAAAGCACTGACCCAAGTAAAATCCTAAGACTCAGGAACTTATTAGTTCCTCCCTGGAACATGTCATTAACCAACCAGAGATGATACTAAGAATCCAAAGACATTGGCAATTCAAATTGCAGTGTTCCCTTCTTTTGGGCTATTTGGCTATTCCCTTCTGTTTGGCCAGCAGAATGAATCCTTAGGAACAAGATGCTTGTAACCCATCCTCTACGTCCACAGCTTAAAAACAAACGCCAAGTTCAAAATGTGAGTGCAAAAAATGCAAACAGATGATGAAGGGGATAAACTCAGTGCTGTATGCCTCAAGTTTGAAACCTATCGATTCTCTGGTGGCCCATGGCTCTTTCCAATCACAGAAGCTCTCTGGCTACTGCACACAGAGTCAATGTGGACTCAATAATTGTGAAGTGTGGATTCTTCAGATGAGACCTCAAAAAACTAGGTTCTGCTTGGAGATTCAAGATCTGGGAGTACTTTTAATGAGTTGGGGTTTGCCCTGATGTCCTTGACCAAAGCTTCTCTTCCTCCCCTTCACCATTGTTCACCCTTCAGCAATGTTCTACAATGACCATCTGTAAAGTGCTTTAGGATGGCAGGGGCCATATGTTCATATCATAAGCATAAAGTAGGAATATTATTTATGAGATTGTGTCAGCACCACTCAAGTGAACTATGCTGAAGTGTTCCAGTGCATAAATATTATTTATGGGTCTTTGGAGCCCTTTTGCCAGACTTCACGTCAGATGTGCACTCTGTAAAGCTCAGTGCAGTACAGTGGCTGGCAGGAGCAGAGCCTCTGCTCTAGGCTTAGAAGAACCATTCTGAATAAAATAAGAAGCATAGGAACCCTTGGGTTGAATGCTGCCACCTTTAAAGGCTTCCCTGCTGTACAGGCAGATTTTGCATCTCAAGCCTTGGTGGAGCTGAGGGGCAACACTGTCCCCATCACTGACAGCTCTCCGCTGTTGGCTCTAGTCTCCCAGATATATACAGAACAGCAGGGCCTGCAAGAGAGGCCAGTGACTGCTGATGTAAAGAGGAGGACTCCAGCGAGCATACTGCAAGACTCTGATTCTCGTCTCATGCTGGTGTCGCCACAAATTAGAACCGCTACCTGATAAGGCTTCATGGCTCTGCTAGGCAAGGACTGGTATTTAAGGTGACAAGCAAGCGTCTCCAGCTCTTCTCCTGCCTCAGCATACAGACGGCCCTCCTCTCACTTTCAACTGGTTTTGCAGACAGGAGGACTGGAGTGCTACATCCTATCCAGTGAAAGGCAACTTTGTTACCAGCAGTCTCCATGGCCTGGGATGAGCTTTTGGGATGCAGAAGCCATATTCACTACCACCAGAAGCTTGTGGATAGAAGTGTAACTTGTGTTAAAGGGAATTACAGCAGGGTGACTTACTGACCTGAATAGTGCCTCCAGACCTGCTATTTCTAAATACGTCACTGCTGTTTCATCTTGAACATTATACAGTGTGCGATAAGAGCCTGCCTTCTTCTGACACCCTTGATATGTTCAAGCCATTTCTCATAGATATAAAATCAAAGTTCACAATAACTCCCAGGAGGTAGGTATTCCATCCTTTTGATGGAGAAACTGAGGCAGGGAGGAGGGAAGTGACTTACCTAAAGGTGTCCAGTTACTGTCTAGCAGAGCCAGAAATAGAACCCAGGAATCCCTTGGCTTCAGGCCTGTGACCATCCTTCCCTCCCACAATTAAAATCATCTCAGAGGTAGAACAGGGCAACTCCCTAGAGGCCTGACAGAAGATCACAGTTTCTTGTACACCCGCTACAACTACATCACGATCATCATGCAGCAAACAGAGGATTCAATCAGCTGTGGCATTATGCCAACTAAAACTATCTGCCTCCCAAACTTAATGGCTCAGTGCACCCACTAAGAGGTGGGCCACAACTATGCAAGCCACTGGAATCAGCAGCTTTCAGAGTTTCAGAAGAGGCTCATGACTGTCTTCAGATGGTGCTGTGTCTGATGCCCTAAAAGTGATGTCTCCCTTCACATCCTCTGCTGGCAGGGGCCTTGGCACTTTCTCCGGCGTGGGGTCAGAGGGCACAGTCTCTGGAGAAGGGTCAGAGGACTCACGCTCTGGCGATGTTTCAAAGGGCACACGCTCTGGCGAAGGGTCATGGGGCACACTCTGGATCTTCTCAGGCTAAGATGAGGAAAATGGATTTCAATGGCCAGCAGAAAGGAAGCAGAATGGAAGAATTTCTCTATTCCCCACCAGCTGCTTTAAACCAACTAGTTTAACATGAGAATGGGCAGAGGGGAAAGGGCAGCAGATATAGCCTGTACAGATTCACAAGAAGTGAGTCTTGCTTTCATTTATTGGGGGTCCCAAAAGAGTCAATGCCCTAGCTATAGCAAGGTCATTTGCAGTGCAGTAGCACAGGCGAATACATCACAGATCCTCACAGGACATGAGAGGCTTCATACCAGCTATGAACTGACTGCCCAGAGGACTTTTCCAACTATTGACTCCTCTGCGAAATCCTATGAAATATGAACTTTAATTTCTACCCAGGAGAACTTTTATAATCTTTTCTCCAATGCCTGATGAAGGGTGTTTGTGCCTGAAAGCTTGCAATTAAAGATTTTTTTTGCAAAAATCTTGTTGGTCTAATAAAAGATATAATCTCTACTACGAGTCCTGATTGCCAGCTATAGCAAGTAATTCATAGTTATGCAATATTTAACCATAGGGTCAGATTCAACTCTCATTTACACGAGTGTAAACTTCGAGTGACTCCATCAAAGTTATTCCCAAACTGTGCCAGTATAATTGGAGGCAACACCTTACTATTAAATTATTTAAGAGCTTTGGGGGAGGAGTGGAGATTAGAAGAACAACAGCTACAATTATGAAGAGCTAAATCCAACACCATGATTGAGATGGATCCAGAAAGCTGTTCGATTGCTGAACTGCATCCATACAACTCTGCCAAGAGAGAACATGGACAAGCCCTCAACCCAGCAGGACACAAACAGCCTCTCTCAGTGTTTCAACAGAGAACAACAATGCAAAATCAAAACTTCTCTCTTTTGCTTAATATACACTGAGGGAAGGGGGCTACTACTTAGCAATCCCTGAGAGCAGTTGGCTTTACAAACTACCCCACCCAAAGATGATACATAAAGTAGTTTTCTTTATTATATTTTCAGTAGTTTGGCATCAGATTCCCCTTCCAGGATTGTCAGCTGAGGGGATTCAAAATAAGAGAAAATGCAGCTCATTTTATAGATAGAAGAGAGCAAAAAATTGTAACAAGAGGTTATCATCTTCTTGAGATGGAAAGGAAACACCTTGAAGAGTCTAGTGGGGAAAAACAAGGTGGGGAGCACATAAACACTACAGAATAAATTTACTGGACTTCAAGTGATGAGAAAAATTCCTTCCATCCTCAAGTAACTTAGTGTAAAACCTCACTGACACTGGGCTTCTATCAAACAGAACTAGCTTGTCCATATCCTGGGAATAGCATTATTAGATTCTGTGTTGCTCTTGATGTGAAAAAGAAAACTGGTTCTTGTAACATTGTGTGAAATGTGCTGCTGCTAGTCCAGCTGGGATGGAGATTAGGAGAAAAGCACAACACAGGGTGGGGCTGGAGGGGGAGTCAGTATAAACAGTGAGGCCATGTTTGAAGGTTGCTTTGCCCAGCAATGAATCAAATGAAAAGCAGGACTGTAGGAAAAAGACAAGTAAATATACTGGAAGGGGGAAAAATAACTTTCTTTTTTTCCAACAGAAAAAAAAAAAGTTTAATTGGGTTATCAGCCTGTTTATGTAACTGGTTCCGTTCTTAGAGCTGCCCCTCCCGGATACACCTGCCATGTGTGATTAGTAACTGCAAGGCTATCTCTGAACAGCAGTCCTATAAAGATGAGGACTACACTGGAGATGGTATGCAGGGAAATCAGTAAAAGGCATTAACTGACATAAGTCTTCTCAGCTGAAAAGTGCAGAGTAAACATCCTGGATTTTTAATTCTAAATGTTTGGTTTGATGTTCCTCCTCTGACCTTATTCAAGATCAACACAAATCTTCAGTCTGACTCCAGCTCTGGTCTTTGTCTTATGCAGCTGGATGTTGGGGCAGGACTTCGAGGCCTTTGTTACCCATGGGTGCTTGTACACATGGCAGGGGTGTAGTCTTTTATGCCCCCTAAATTGTGTGGGTTTTTAATTTAAACCTACTGTTTCAGTTTAGGGGTTTTATGTTTCCGTCACGTTACAGCAAAGGGCCCAATCCTTTTTTTTTTTTTTTTTTCTCCTTTCAGTGTAGCCTGCCTGCGGCTGGGGAGCGAGCTGCCAGCAGGCCAAGTTGCCCCTGAGCTGTGGGAAGACCAGGTCCTTCCGGCAGCAGTGCCCCCCAGGGAAGAGTTGGATTAGACTGGGTGCTGCCTCCGAGCTGGGGCAGCACCCAGCTCACTAGCAGCCTGCCCAGGTGGCCACTGGAGACACCATCGCCACAGAGGAAAGGACCAGGACCCCCCACAGCTCAGGGGCTGCTCAGCCCGCCAGCAGCTTGCCCCCCAGCCGTGGGCAGGCTCTGAAAAAAAAGGATCGGGCTCCTCACTGCTTTTTCTGCCTTCAGCAGATACCTGCTGAAGGCAGAAGCTGCAAGGAGCCTGATCCTTTTTTTCTGTGGAGCCTGCCCACCCCTCCCAAGGCCGGGGGCAAGCTGACTAATAGCTGCAACACAGTGTTGCAAACTAAAATGCATCAGGATGTAGTTTAGTTTGCAACGATGCAATTTCATCCAAAACCCCCGAAACTGGTGCACATGTAATGTGTGATACCATTAAGCCACACAAAGTGACATTTTCATCACGTGTACATTGTGACATCATCATGTGTTCACGTACTCCATATGGTCAAAAGACAACAGCCACGTGGTGTGTGAGAATAAGAAGATGAAGCATGTTGTCTAGAGCTTATGAGACTTATGCTTTGTAACACCAGTTACATTTATACAGTTCTTCATCCCTTATTTGAAAAAAGACGATGGACCCAACTTTAAACCCGGTGTAATCAGATGCAGCTCTGCTGAAGATAAAAGAATCGCACTCACTCCCCAAGCCTGTATTCAACCCTGTGCAAAGTCAAGGTAATTTCCCCATGAAGCTAAGGTTATATCCTCACTTGCCAGAGCTGATGGGAACACTGCAGAGCTGAGGTGGAGGAATGGAGTCCCCCTCCAGAGCTGCTCACTACAGCCCATGTGTCTGATTTAGGACCAATGCTGATGGACTCCGAGGGAGGGAGAGAAGGGGCTCATACTTACAAACCTGTGAGGAGAATAAAACACAGGTGCTTGTTGAGAATGAGGACAATTGTTTAGCAAACTTCCACTACCCCTTTAACATATAAACCTGACCCTAACTGGAGGTCTCCAAGGCCTATTAGATTAGGTAACTTTTGTCAGCCATGGGCCAAATTCTTTGCTGGTGTCATTCTAGGGAAACTGATGCTGCATAGGACTGGGTATCAGGTTCTAATCCAAGATCTGCTAGCTCAGTTACATGTGGCCTTGGATGCCTTTCTTCTTTTCTTTGTGCCTCAGTTTCCCCAGTTGCAAAGTTGGGAATTGATATACATGCATCTCCTCATGGAGTGGTAAAGATTAATTGTATATTTGTTGTAGGAGAGAAAATTAAATTATCCAAGTTATTCACACACTCGTTGGGGTCTAGAATATACTGGGCACATCTACATGTGTAATTAATGCAAAATAATGAACTCTGGAGCTTATTACTCTGGAGTGTGCTGCTCCCAGGCATGCCATTTGAACATGCACCCGGGACCGTGGCACATTGAGCTGGGCTGGAGCAGCCCCAGCTGGCAAAGGGGTTTTGGGGGTCAGACCCCCCACTCCAGCTCAACATGCTGAGGAGGGGCTGGCTAAGGCATGACAGAACTCCACTGCAGGGCTAGCTGGTAGGCAACCCTTGTGCTGAAGCACCTGCATGTCCCACCCAGTCAGGGCAGCATCTACACACGTGTTGCTGCACAGCAAAAAACTCTGCAGTGGGATGGTACTTGTAAATACAAGTAGTATTCTGCTACGGAGTTAATTTGTTTACTCCCCTCTAATAAGGGAACACATGTAGATGCATGACATTTACTGCAGAGCTAATTAGTCATGTCTCATGTAGATGTGCCCATTGACTAGCTGCCCAACATAGTGAGTCACTAGGGCCAAATTCAACCCTCAGTTATAGCTATATATGTGTGTAATGAATCCAGTGGCATCATACAGGCATTACAGAGGACAGATGTTTGATACATGGATGCCATGGTGATAAGCACCTGAGAGATGCCCGAGGTACTGGGCAACAAGATGAGGGGGAATATGTCTCTTTTTGGTTTGAATTTCACCAGCCATTAAGTACAGATGTTATATTTTTTCCCCCCACAAGTCTAACCGTATCCCAATAGGCAGGAGCTTTAATTTAACCTGGCTGCTTGCACCGCAGCAGTTTATAGCTGCACAGCTCAGCCAGTAATTATATAAAGGACTACAGCAAAACTAATCATCTCAACACTGGTTTATATCTGAGCAATTAACTATTCATGCAGTAGGTCTCAGCCAGCTCCAGAGGAATCCACACTCCAGGAGAGGCTCTGGGTAAAAGTACTGACACTTCAGACCAAGAAAGGGTACTAGAAGCTGGAGCAATTAAACGCCTTGTTGAATTTGCTTTGCGGCCACATGCTGCTGTGGACACATATCATGAGGCTCTGCTAATTAAATGAGGTGTAGACAAGAGTAAGGACTCCTTGCATGCAGAGATCTAGCAGGCCGGTGTCCTTTGACATGGATGGAAATCATGCAGCTGAATTCTTGATGTGCTTCTTTGGAACTGGAGCCCTGAGAATCTGAGTTAAACCAAAAATAGACTGTAGGGAACAATCCCACCCCAGCTCTCAGGGGATGGGCAAGACATGACCTAATAGGGCTTTTTCCAGCTCGAACTTCACTGAATCTGTTCTCAAAGGCAGGAGACTCAAAGTGAAAGCAGAGACTCAGTAACTCCCTCAGATTTTCCACAGCTCTGAAACCCACATATTACAGTACTGAAGCTGAAAGCGTAGAAAGGAAAAGGATGACTCTGGTACTTGCTACTACTAGAGATGGGACATGGGGCTCCAGGCACCTTTGATCTGACCCAACAAACAGTTTTTATGTTCTTCAGAACAGCACTATCTTGATTCCTGGATTTCAGTCTGCATAATTCAGACCCTTTGGGTGCATCTACATGTTCACTAATGAGCAGTGGTTGCTGCACATTTAATTTAGAATGTATATAATCAAGTACTAAATAAATGTGCAGTAACTGTGCAGTAGCACAGGCGGACACCTTTTTAGTGACACTACTGTGCACTGTCTGTGCTGTGACACACTACTGTGCAGTATTATTAGGCTACTACGCAGTTAGCATCTCGTGTAGGTGCACCCTTTGGGTCTAAATTACATTTGCATTTAATTCTCCTTGTTATTTCTTTTGAAGATGGTATAAAAAATTCCAAACGAACTGCTTTCCCTTGAGGGTATGTGGGGTCTGAGAGCTCTTGAGATCTGGCTGATTATGAGGGGACTGCTCTGTCCTTCACAATCCCAGGTCAGAGACATGACTGGATAACGTATTTGCTAGGATTTTGCAGGGTGAAAAACTTACAGTGTCCATGCAATGTGTTGATGGAACTGACACTTATGGTGTCAATGACGGTCTGGGGTTCACACAGTTATTCTTTGGAAAACTGGGGGTAAGGAAAATTTGTGATAAAGAATATGCCAGAAAGGGCCACATCAAAAAGGCAACTTGATCAAAGGCACAGCTAGAGTCACAACATGAAACAAATTAGAATCAACAGGTTCAGACTGAACCAATGTTCTGACTCTCTCAGAGCATTGATAATCCTCTGGAAATGTAGGGAGGTTGATGAGCTCGGAGAGCAGATGGACATGACTCTCGGCTGAGACTACAGTGCTATGGCTCTTGGCCACCTGGACAGAGGAAGGTGACTCCCAAGTGAGACCAGCTGAACAGATTTGAATAGCAATGAGCAATTCCTCTGCAGAGGTGCCAGCTAAGAGTTATCGTCCTTTGCCTGAGCTGCTACGAGCCACCGAACTCCTGAATTCTCTTGCCTCAGAACTGGGACCCCACAGCAGCATTTTATTTTGCACCTTTTTTTTTTTTTTATCACTCGCACTGTTCCCAGAGATCATATAGAATCTACCAGTGCAGCTTCTGGGTTGCCATCCATTTACCTGAGCAAGTCCCTGCATTTCTGTTCTCACACACACACACACACACACACACACACACGGACCAGGCACACACAGTGCCAGGGTAACAGATCCACAATGCCCTGATGCAGGTGCGTGACGTGCTCCAGTACCAGTGGGAGAGGGAACAGAACATTGCCGTGCTGAACCTCAACTTGGAGAAGGCCTATGATGGGGAATCACACTGCTTCCTACTTGAGACTCTGAAAAAGATGGGAGTCCCCACAACCTTTGTCACCTGGATCAAGGCACTGTACACCAATGTGAGCAGCAGGGTCCTGATGAACGGGTCCCTGACAGCCCCGATTGCAGTAGAATTGGGCATCAGGCAGGGCTTCCTGCTCTCCCTGATCCTGTGCATTTGTGTAATGGAACCATTCACACAAGACTCAGACAGGATCCCTGGATCAGGGGAGTGGAAATCCCTGGGAGGAATGGGGAGGAGACGAAAGAGTTTGTGTACATGGATGACCTGAACATCATACGCAAGGACAAAGGGTCAGTGGAAAGAGCACTAAAACACACCCAGGTATACAGAGCAGCAGGAGGGGCCAAGCTCAACATGAGCAGAAGCATTTGCCTAGTACTGGGTAAGCTTGAGGACCCATCACCCCTGGGGGTTTCTGTTTCCCGGGAAGGGGTAGAGATCCTCAGGGCGGAGTTTGACCCAGAGCTGACGGGGCAGAGGGCATGGGAAAAGATGGAGGGCAAAGCCAGACAGAGACTGGGGCTATGGCAATCACGCTGCCTGTCAATGGGAGGGGGGCACGTGGCGCTGATGAAGGCGGTGCTCCTGCCAATGCTGCTACACACTGCTCTAGTCTTTCCCCCGCACCCAGAACACGTCGTTCGCAGCATCCAGAGAGCCATGTGTGTTTTCTTTTGGAGCTCCACATGGGAGAAAGTGGGAAGGGCCAAGCTGTGCAAAGCAAAATGGTTTGGAGGCAGAGGAATGACAGATGTCCTCCTCTTCCTCTGGGCCAAGTACACAAGCCAGATTTGCAAACTGGCAACAGGGGGGAATCTAAAACAGACGGCTTTGTTAAGTATTTTGTAAGGCGGTTGCTGTGACAGTGGCAAGTGTGCACAACAAATAACAGGAGCCCAAGGACCATGTTTTCCCCATGGTTTTACCAGATCCTGAAGCGCTTTCGAGAGGAATACAAGCTGCATGATGGTACCCTAGTGACCCTGGTAAACCACTGCAAGATAAGGAAGATGGTAAGGGCAAGTGACACCATATCACCGGTAGACTTACTACCTGGTGACAGCTGCCAGGCCATGTGGGAGAGAATCTTCCACAGGGACCTGAAGAAGAAGCATAGAGACCTAGACTGGCAGGCAGCCCACCTGGCACTTCCTGTGTGGGCACGGAGAAACAGCATAGGGCAGAGAGGTCCACTGAACTGCCTGAGGCTGACCTGCTGCTGGCAGGCAGAAACTTTCGACCACCTCTTCTGAGACTGCCCATATGCCAGGGAGGTGTAGAAGAAAGTTCATGCGCTCCTCCTGGTAGTGACAGGTGTCAGAAACCTGACCAGGGAAGCAGTTCTCTATGGGCACGTGACCAGATAGCACGGGGCCCCGACAGTGCGCTTCAAACAGTTCATCTCCTGCTTCAGGTCTGAACTGTGGAAAACCAGGAACCTGCTCACAGACACTCAGACCCCACAGTCAAGGACTGTATTAAAATGGGACTAAGTGAAATGTACTGGTACTACAGAAAGAGAGAAGAGGATGATGGGAAAGACATGGCAGACCTCGTCTAGTGGAGAGAGGTCTGGCATAGACTTTTTCAGGATTAGCCCCTCTGAGAAGGGCAGTGGGTAGGGGTAGGGGTATAGGGATAGGTGCACGGTTGCGCACTGTGAACTGTGTAACAGGTTTTTTAGTGTGCTTTGAGCTGCCAAGTGAACCACAAGGGCCACTTGGCAGGGTGTTGGAGGTGGAGCTATATAAATATGAAATTAATATTTTTGTAAAAAAAAAAAAAAAAAGACGTGCGCACACACGCGTGGGCACACACACACACACACACACACACACACACACAAGAGAGAGCTGCTTTGTGATACATTTTTTCCACACAAACATGTACTGATGCCGCCTATGGGCTAGGGACAAGTAAAATCAAAATCAAACTAGTACAGTGGTGCTCAACCTTTTGGCCCCCTGAGCCATATGAGTGACACAGGGCTGGTCTCCAGGCTAGATCCCTTGTGGGATCAGTATCAGGGGTTGGGCCCTGCACCTTCCCGATCAGGCCCCACACCACTGGATTGGTACCCATGTTGCCCTGGCCCACACCCACAAACATGGACTGGGCCTTGCGCCACCTCAGTCTTGCATGCTGGATCTAGTGCACAGGGCCACCCTAGCCAGCCTGCCACGCTCCCCATAGATCCAGAAATTTGGCAACAGGGGAGCAGCAATTAACAGTGCCACTGCTCCCTACTGCAGGTGGAGAGCTCAGCAGGCCGGATAACACAGCTCTGAGGCTAGATATGGCCTAGGGACTGGGGTTTGAGTACCCCTGGGCTAGTGCACTGAAAACAATCTCATCCACACCCAACTGCACCACCCTTCCTTATGCAGTCATGATGGATTAAAAGTCTCCACTGCCATCACAGGAAAGAGAAAGCAGATGATCACATCAGTCTGGCTGCAGTCTCTAATGCCAACAGCAGACTGGGGCCAGGGTAAAAACACTGAGACCACTTTCAATCCTGGAGGCCACAGCCTATCACAAATGATCAGTCTGAATCACTCACCATTGGATCATTATGGGAATGTTGAATGATATAATACAGGGGTCGGCAACCCCTCCCTAACAGCAGGTTGAATTAACATAGTTCAGTCATAAGGCAGGCCACAGGCAGCAGATGGAATATAGAAGCAGAATATCTAACAACTCCCACTTCTGTGACAATATCATTTTTTGGTGGACTTGGCAGGGTGGATAAAGTCTCTTTGCAGGCTGCATCCCACCCCTGGGTCATAGGTTGCTGACCCCTGAACCCTAATATAATATTAATAACATAATATGACAAGTCAAATCAATCTCAAACGGAACCTAGATCACTTTCACCTTATGACAAGTAATTTTTAGACCTTGTGATAGGACTTTGGCAAAGCAGTATGAGCACCAGCTTTTAAGATAAGGGCACATGAAGGAACTGTTTGCAAACTCATTAACTCAGGCATCTATAGAATGGAATCCCTTTTTCAACAGAAGTTCCGATTCTGTATAGCAACCATGATGCTTCCAGTCCCTGGACGTTTAGTGCATGGATGCCTAGTATTATATTAATCATAAATGCATGCATGTACCATACCTAATAACATATGTGCAATATGTACACTGGTTGTTCAACTAGAACACAGATATCTTTATTAGTAATGAGAAAGCCTCTTAAAGTTCAGATGCTTTCCCAAGCTGTCCAAGACATTTTGGTCCAGAAATCAGAAAGGAATTCTCAAGTGAACTGATTTTTCTTGAGGGAATTTGAGTCTCTCTTTTCCATGGTCAGGCTTGTGTTATCAGTATAACAGACTTGGTACTGTCATTTGGCTCTACTCTGCAGTTTCTCTTGAGACCTAGAGAGGAATGTGAAAATGCAACCAAAAATGTAGACTCAGTTCTTTGGAACCTGAGATAAGCCTAGTTTCTTGGCTAAATTCTGAGCAATGGCTGAAGCCAACTCTTATTATACCTAAGCTAATTCAACTCACCATGATCTTTGTCAATATGCAGGCCCTTTTCAGAGAGACCTTTAATCTCTGTGAAGACAGCTGCAAAAACACTGAATGACTATGATAATTATGGCATACAGCTTGGGATCATAAGGGTTTCTTTAAAACGGGGATTTTCTTTGCAAAGGCAGAAATACAGTATGGTGGGGAGCAAGCACCCTGAATGGAGCTTTAACATTCAGATCAGTATCACTGCTAAACCAAGGGACTATGCTAGAGAGTTACCTGCGAGGCTGTATAAGTTCTACCTGGAGCATTCCACAGACAAGCAGGAGTTATAAAGATGTAATTTTCATTAGTAAAGTGAGTATATATTATACTTACACTCATTTTAAGATGTCTTTATGCTGGCAGAGAAGCGTACCTCTGTACCAAATCCCATTTCATGGTGCATCTCAAATGTGAAACAAGGCCAAGGTAGCTTTGGATTAATGTTGTGGTTGTGATAGGTCCAGGATAAATGCAAAAGGCAAGGAGTTTTTGTGGGTGATATCTCTACCTGAGGAAGGGTACCTTGCATCTGAAAGCTTCTCCAAATCTCACTCATCTGTGCAGCTGATGCAATAAAAGATTTCACCCACAAACATTTTGCCATTCCAAGGTTAGGACATTAGAAATGCAACAAAACGTAATGCAAGTGGAGCCATAGACCAAACAACACAGGACTGAATACAGTCAGGACATTCATTCTACTTTACTAACAATGAAGTTGCATTCAACGCCAGGTCATCAAGTGTGTGTTCTCCACTGAGTTTTGTCTTAGGGCCACATGCTACAGATGTTTCTTCTGCAAAAATGTCTCTTTGGGCTATGAGGTTACATTACTGAGTTATGCTGTGTTGTCATTTCATTGCAATATGAAAGCATCCCCACAACACAGCAATGCAATTCACTGCAGCATGATGTTGGGCTAAGAAGCCTGCAGTATACCCAGACTTTGGCACTGTCCCAAAAACCACTTTCGTGGACACAGGGTGTATCTATCAACATAAATGGAGATTATCCTATAAATTTGGAAACACGTGGGAATCCTTATGTATTGCCCTACGTCTGCAGGCACACCACCAGAACTGTCAGGGGGAGCTGTTTGTGAGTGGATCAAGGACAGTATGCAGTCATTGCTTTGTTATTTTAAGATACTATTAGGCAATAGAAGCAAATAAAGAAAATAGTGGGTGGTGAAAGGGATGTCTCTCCAGTGATTCATTGGGAAATGGTGATGCCACCTACGCAGAGTGCTTGGGCTCCAGACCAGATCCCCACTCACCAACACTGAGTATTTCTGGCCATGTTGCATTAGCTGGCTCTGTAAAATGGGCACATACACGGTACCCAACGCCCTCGCCACCCTCCAGCATTGTGATTCTGACTCTCCTTCTTCACCAAAATGCAACACACACAGCTGGGCAAACTTTGCAGAGTCCAAGTTTTTGTGACTCTTGTAGGCTGATTTTTGGGTCTGCAAGCCTAGTTGACATTTGCAGACCTTGTCTTGTCATTTAAATTCATGAGCTTTTCCTTTAATCATGATTAATTTAAAGGGAGGGGGAAAAAAAAGCTTTCCTAGCTCAGAAATGGCTTGTGTGCTGCAGAGGAGGAGAGAACACCCTGTTGCTCAGATGTGGGGTGGGTGCAGCTTCTCCAGAACACAGGATTCATTTTGTTCCATCTCTCTCCGTGTTTGCGTCTCTCCCTTTGCCACGCTCTCGGCTCCTTTTCCCACCCATGTTGTTCATTCAGTTCTCTCCCTTCTTCCCATGCCTCTTTTCACCCTCTTCTCTGAGAAGCAAGAGCTCCCAACACCGTTGTCAGGTCCGGCTTCCAAACCCGCCATATTAACAAGCGGGTTTGAAAGGGATCTGCCCCTCCCTGTTACAAGCGCTTGGACACTCTCATCCGTATATGGCCCACCGAAGGCACAAAAGCCAAGCTGTGCTATTTATATTTCCTTGCACAGCCCCACCTACCCTACACATTGTAGAGCTACGATCTGTTTTCTATCCCATCCCAACTTGCCACCTGGCACTTCTTGGAAGAAGCTCAGCCTTTTGGTGGACTTTGCGTGTTTAATTACTCTGAAAGGAAAATGAAGTTCTGCGGGGGGCTTTCAAACAATTGACTTCTCAGATAAAATTAAAAATGAGACAGTATGTAAAAAAAAAAAAAAGGGAGGAGTGGTGGCGGGTATCTCCTAGCATCTTCCTAAAATTACCAAAGTACATTCCCCACTCTGTTTTCCACAGCAACCATGGCCAGAATAATGCCTGAGGGCAGTAGTATTATGGGGGTGAGAGTGTGTCTGCACCTATCAGTGTTGGCTACCTGCAAAGCCTTAAGTGGCTTATCTACCCCAATTCTGACAAAGGCAACTAATTTCATAAGAAGGTAAAACTGCAACATGGGCCAGATGATATTCCTAAGAGCTCATCTCACATGCCATCAGCCCCCAAATCAGCAGCCAGAGTTTTAAAAGGTCTGTGTTTTGAGGGTATATTGGGTACTATGTGCATCTATCTGGACACTCAACCATAAGAAAAGCCAGGCTTTTGTGTCTGTAAGAGTGTTTCTGATGCAAAATGTTGCGGGGGGAGGAATTGTATTCACAGTTCTTCTAAAATTTAGATGCATTAAAGGTCTTACTATCATGGCTTAGAAGAGTGTGTTTTTTTCTTACAATTTTTATACCCTGTAGAGAGGGTATAACCATATTTCTAGGGTTGAGTTTGGGAATGAGGGAATTTGGTACAGGCCCGTCTTGTTTTTATCAGCAAACTCACCAAATCTGATACGAGAGCTTCCCGAATTCCCTAC
>NW_005842191.1:193251-203957 GCF_000455745.1 Alligator sinensis
ATTAAGTGGCTTTGGTGATATGAGCTGCTTGTAAGGACAAACATAACCGCTTGCCATCAAACCTCTTGTGGAATTAAAGTTCAACTTTGTGATAAGGCGATTAAAGTTGTATTTACACAGCAGTTTGGCAAAGAAAAACACCTTCTCACTTCATGGATTAATTTTCAGAACATGCAGTCTGGTTAATCTGGAGCTCTTTTGCTTTTCTATGCTACTCTTATGGGCTGATCCAACTCCTTTTTAAGTCAAAGATTCTTACCTCAGCAGGAGTCAGATTGGTCTCAAATTTGTTTGATGAAAGAGTGAGACATATGAGCATATATGCATTTGTGTACAGTCTCCATCCCAGGACCATCCTCACCAGGCCTTGCTGGGCGAGCCTGCTTTTCAGTCTTGTGCTCTCTCCCCCCCAGCTCAGATAAATAAGATGGACACGTTGTATGCTCCTGTCTGCTAACCAAAAGGCAAACGCAAGAAACAGCTTTGATTTTCTTGGTCCTTCTAATATCAGAGAACAAAAAAAGCTTTATTTTCTTTAGTTTATTTTTGCCAACTAAAAGCTGGAGGATCTTGATGGTACTACTGGCGTAACTCCTTGAGTAACTGCTACATCTGCAGAAAGACTTTAGCAGACAGACATCACCTATTCCTAGTGACTGTTATTCTACCTTTTCTTTTTACTTCTCCAAGTCACAGAATCATGCAGTATTAAATGCATCTGGAGTGCAGACTCTTTGCTCAGTGACCCACTGAAAATATCCCCTTCCTCTTTTTGCCTAATATTTAATTTAGGCAAACTTGCCCCACTCCCTAAACAAAAGCAAACTCATAAATCTTTGCATTCTTAACCTTTTCCTCCTTAAACCACAGTTGAGCAGGAAAGTGCATCACAGCTTCTTAAAAACCAAGTGCTGTTAAAGGTTAGTAACATAACTGTTTACAGCCCTGTGATGAACAAAATTATCAAGGCCACATCTAAAATAACTCTCCATTTATGGTTCATTCTGGGAAGCAATGGCTGTAGAACAATGAGCTTGTTTTGTAAGCCTTTGTTGCTTTTTTCTTCCAGAGACAGAGAGTTCAGAGAAAATGTATAATGTCCGAACTGTATATTCCCCAGGGGAGGAATTATCATGAGATTTGCAACTCTCACATTCTTGCTGCTTAGTAAATAATATATAATAATTGTAAAATATAGAGCCAGAAGAGGACTCTATTCTAGGAGTGATCCTGTTGAAATTAACAGGGCTACTCACAATAAATTGTATTTCTCAAGAGAAGCATAACAGCCAGGATCTGCCCCCTGGGCAACAGTGGTGGTGGCAAGGGCTGGGTTGGCTATGGCCGATCCAGCATTTGGGCAGGCAGTGATGCCAGCTTCAGTTCTTTCGGCCACTCTAAGTGGGAGTCCAGGGCTGGTGCCCTGGTCACCCACCGTTTGTTACTCTGCTGTTTCTCAACATGGGTAAAGCGGCAGAACTTGATCCACAGTTAGTTATATGTACCTCCAGATTTAAAAACAGAAATGGTACTTTTTTCCACCCTTAATTCATCTTCTTTATGAAATTATTAAAAGTCTTATGGTCAGCACTCCTCGGTTTAGTGCACATGCTGGGCCCAAACCTATTCCTTTTACTAAAGCAGGTAAAACCACTGACTTTGAGAGAGCTTCTCATGTGAAGAAATCAGGATTTGGCCCTGTATCCTGATATTTTCACAAATACACAACATTGTTCATGCATGCATCCTATATTAGTAACTGCTCAAAAATTTTAGCCCCCAGTGCCAGGACAACCTCAGCAAACAGGAACCTGTCCTGCCCAGCAAAAAAAGAAAGCCATACCAAAATCTCTCTCACTACACAAATCAGAAGGTACTATAGAATGCAAACACTGACAATTAATAGTATATGTGGAGCCAGACAACTCCATTTACTATATGGTAGAAATTAAATGATTATATTATCAGCGAGTACAAGCCACTGACTAATTATACTGCTAAATAACCAAATATTTTTGTTGTGTATGAGAAAAATAATAGCTATTGTCTTGAAAATTGTTCAAGGCTAACACCATCATGCAGCAAGAGAAGCACCCAGAGAGACAATATCACTGAGGCAAGTTCTCTTTTGACTGCAAATCTATTTTTCCCTTGTATACAAGAGAAAGTGGCTACAGTACTGCAGTGTACTGGAAAATTATACCCAGTTTTTCCAGGGGATTCCCTATGGTTTATCAACAGGAATCACAATGCTCATTGTACCACAATTGTCTTTGACGAAGCAAATACAGCAGTAGAGTAATACAGAAAGATGCATGTGCTGTGCTGATAGGTGAATATTATTGGGGTTCATCTCAACCTGGTGCTCAGCCACTGAGAAAGTCAAAGATCCCACAGATTTTGCTTTCCAATTCAGACTCCAAATCAGGGGACCATTCAGAGTTTCTCCTCCAAAAGAAGCTTCATGTGTCTCAACAGTGTTTGACAGAAGTCTGCACGCTTTCCCTGTGACCTCCTGCATGCTGTATACCCTTGCTTGTGTTTGAGTGTGTAACTATGCTTATGCTTTCTTGGTTAAGACAGGCTGAGCATTGCATGGTTTTAAAGGGATTTACAGCAGAATTTCACAGAGTTTTTCTCTCCTGCCTTGCGGCCTCAAGGCTGTAGTGTCTCATGCTAAAATGCACACAGAACAATTTGTGCTGCATTTCAAACCATTCATTCATCCTATTTTCCACAAAACAACCTTGTGCTCCAGGAAATCCTGGCCTCCGTCCTTTCTCAGTGAAGTCAAACTCAGGGGCTGATTTTGCTCGTTTTTAAATCAATAGGCCTTTTTGCTATTGCTGCCCATGGGAGTAAGAGTATACATTTTTGTCCCAGAAAATAAAAGGACGGTGTTCCCAAGCAGTAGCAAGCAATTAAGAGCGTCTCTCAGAAGGACAATCCACCACTCAGGACACTGCAAAAACACCTGGAAGACATACATTTGCTCTAGATTATTTCAATACATGCAGGGAATATTAGGATTCCCTGCTATTTCCTTCACTTTGCGATGCTTGGTTCCACTGTTGTGCATTTAGGTGTTTACATTATTTTTCCCTAGGTAGAGCTATGCTACCCTGCAGGCCTGATATGAAGAGCTTCCGATAAATGTATTTTAAGTCTGATTAGGTTGCTTGCGTGATCCTAATATACTTGAGTATTTCAGCCTTTTGGGCATGATATAACTATAAATGCTTAGGCTCTGAATCAGAGAGCTATATCAGTCCTGCTACTTGCCAGATTCCTCAGCCTAGCAGGACCAGATCCCCTTTCAAACGATGGTTGTAAAAAGTACTTCTGCTTTTTTGTTCCTTTTCTTCCCCCTTTTCCCTGTGATCTGCACTGGATGTTCCTCTGTTTGTCCCTGACATAGTCTATTATTAACCCTTGATGATTCCGACTGACTGTAACTCATTATACTTTCTCCAGATGTGTGATCAGGGGGCAGCTTTGGTAAGTGAAGTTAAACCCAAACAGACACAGGAAAAAGGGTTGGAAGCCTGGGCCTGCTTTTTCCCCCAGTTATTTGCTTATATAATATTTAAAAGATTAAAGGCAAATCCAGATCCTAGTCCAGAAAATGAGCCTCGGGCAGAGCAAAGGAGCCTGTTATTGAAACTGAGTGACTGAAAAGCTCAGGACCGAACATGTCTCAGGTTAAAGAAACCGTAACATGTACTGAATTGTATTTACTTGTACAAGCAGTATGGCAAAGGCAGATCCAGGGCTCTGGAAAGAGGGGTGCTAATGAACTCAAAAGACTATGCTGCATTTTCTTTAATGTTTCCGCCCTATCGTCCATAAGAATGAGGTTAAACATGACACCAATGTTACTGTCTCATGTTAACATTGTCAGGTGCATATCGTAAACCTGAGACAGCATTATGCTCCTTCTAATTCTTAGAACTCCATCCTCAGTAGGCATTCTCCACCTAAAATGACTGATTTAAAAGATCCCCATAAAGTCCCCAGTGCACTTTTTTTCTACCTTTAGTCAAAAAGCAAGTTCCAGATTCTGCTGTTTGCTTCCTGTGGGTTGCAAAGGCCAGCCTAAACTCATTTTAAGCACAATAAATTATGTTAAATCTTCCATCTCATGAGCATACCAATAATATTATACCTGTAATGAACTATGTGACACACCATAACAGAACTCTGGAGGAGCCAGGAGTGGGGAAACACCACCATTCTACCTCATTACTATGTTACTATTAGCAGTGGAAACAAACATTGACAAACATAGCCTAAGGAGCTGCAGGAAATCTCCTCACCTGGTAGATCATGACTTTGAAGTTCCTTCGCTTCAACAGCTCTGCTTCATTGACCTCCAGCTTCTTGATCTGCCCAGCTTGCTTCTCCAGGTTCTGCCGGACGGTTTTCACATTGACGCTCACCTTTCGCACTTTTTCAAGCATCTTGTTCACAGTGTTGCTGGTGGTGGTGTGTGCTTTTGTGAGCTTGGTCAATTCGCCTTGGATGCTGGACACTGCGCTATCCATCTCTTGCTGTCTCTCTTCCAGCTGAGCCTGGGTCATCTGGATCTGATCCACTGCCCCAATGATCTTGTCCAAAAGGGTCAGCACCATCACCCCGTTGATCTGGTCTGATTTGATCGGTTCCTCTGCTGCTTGCTCCTCAGAGGTCTCAGAGGCAGTTGGTTGTTCGATAATTTGCAAAGTGGTGTCCTCCATGATTTGCTTGGGGAGTCCTAACTAGCAGAGCCTGGAGAAACTGTTGCTGCAGAGGGGAGAGAGAGAGAGAGACCCAAATCTCACTAAGCTCTCTGTGCTGGGAGACGAGCCAGAAATGGAGAGCACAGTGTGTGGATATGTGTGTGCTTAAATTCAAATGGCACAGCTCTGCAAAGCTGTCCAGTAAAACTGCCCTGCAAAATTTTCCAGGCTTGTAGGCCATTGGCTGACTCCACCTCAGCTATATAAAAGGAGCCCGCTGCCAAATGCCTCATGACCCACCCTTTCTGAAATGATTAAAATAGTTGGAGGGGAGGCAATGGCTTTTGCATGCGAGCACAGGCACTGCTCACTGAGGAATGTGAAGCTCTGAACAGCCTCTTCTTTACCATAAGTTTAAAGGCATTCTGAACAAAGCTCCAAAGAATCTGAGAGGAAAAAACAAAACCCTTTGTGTAAACTGCTAGGGAAGCTGGTGGAAAGAAATAATCTCCTTCTGGGCATAGCTTTTTGTGATGAAGGGAGGCTGGTTTTGAAACAACTGTGCACAGACATGCAGGAACTCAGCCTGGAAAACTCAGAAACTTTTGCCTCCAGTTAGCATTTTTTTCCAGGTCTGTATGGGGCTGATTGTCAACATTTTAAAGAGAGGCTTATCTTCTGAATCACAAGTTCGTGGCACATACCTTTTGGACTGTTCACGCTACAGATCTGCACGGACCCATATAGGAGAATATTTGTGAAGGCAGACATACATGTATGGATTTACACAGGCAAGATAACATGTTACATGTGTGTTTGTGCTTATATCTGTCTGCAGATCTGACATAAATAGGATAAATAAACTCGGCAGCATAAAGTGAAACGGCTAATGGTCCCATCTGAGAGCTTCCCCCTGTTCACCAATAAAGTCCAGGTTTTTTAACTATATTTAGTAATAAATCCCAAATGATCAAACAACAGATTGGACATTTAAAGATGCATTCAATCCCCTAAAATTATATGTGAAGTCAGAAATTTATCTTCTGTCAAGAGTGCTCCAATAACCCAAGTCAAAGTCCACAGGAGTCATCTGTTCTTTTCTTCTCTTCCTTTCAGTATCTGAAAGTTTCTTCAGGTTTCCTCCAATGTTAATTGTGTTTCTTCACTTTTATATAATAATTCACTATTTATTTTTTCTTAGAATTCTTCATAACACAACTCTCACTATCTTCTACTCATGTCTACTTTTAAATTTTAAGGTTGTTCCAAATTTGTTCTTAATTGTTAGCTGATAGAACTTACACTTCCCTGCAATAGTCAAAAAAGTTTGTCTAACTTTGGTTTGGAAGGAGACAAAATGCAATTATTAGCATTCTTTGTGCAGAAGGCACTTCAACCTATGCCATAGAAAAAGATGCTGTATGCAATACCCAATGGCATTACATTACTTAATGCTGATTATTGGCAGTAGTAGATTATTTCAACACTGGTATCATGCTCATTGTGCAGAACACAAAGAAGAAAACCCTCCCTGCTCTTTAAGTTCTCAAGCTAAATATTAATAGACCAACTCACAGGTTCTTGTAGATCCTTAAAAGACTGCTAGTCTAGGAGATCAGTACCAACCTACTGCTCCAGTGAGATAATTTTGGTAGGACCTTTATGAGGCATCATTGAAGAACACCTGTCCCAGCCCAACAAGCCTAAGAACCTGAATGGATTGATGTGGAAGTGGCAGATTGAAGGTCTGCATAGAATGAGTTCCAGATGAGACCAGCTCACCATTACTTCTTCTTGCTCATACAAAGGTAAGTGATCCCCTGCAGACACAAAAACTGTGATTAAGTTTCTACTGGCTCCTTTTATACACAGCTGAAGGATTCACTGCTGGCAGACAATCAAGCTTGCTCTCATTAAGGTTCTAAACAGTAGGGGATGCACACTCAGCATGTCGTGTCTCAGGGTGGGGGATTCTGCAGCTGAGTCTGGGGATCACCCTAGTATCTGACCATAGCTTGGCAAACAAAGCTGAATCCATGTGGTGTTCCATTTCATTATGCTTGAGACCTACCTTAAGATGGCCTTAGTTGAATTGTTGGATTCATGACATACAAACTAGGGAATCCACTGCACACAAACATTTCTATAGCAACTTTGTTCAACCCTGACCACAGTCAGAACATTCACTATCCCAGCACTCGGTGTCACATGACAGGGTGACTTGAGAAAGCTCTTGTATCCACACTATAATATCAATTTAGATTTGGTTGCCTCATACATCAGCAAATTGTAGACCACAATCCCACTGCCAACATGTCGTGTCGCCTGTCAAAAAGAATCTCCTTTATGAATTGTTTCTCAAGGGATAGGCCTTTTTATGTCTGAAAATAAAAGAAAGATTTCCCATGTTTGCAGCTGATGAGTCAGTTCCACGTAGAACATGAATTCCTGACAAGAGTGTACTGAGGCTTTTCAGTTGCTTTTCATGTTGTCTTTTTTTCAGAGCTGCCCTCTACATGGGGGTGTTGCAGCTAACATACAGCACAGGAAGTTAATTGTTTTCTTATTTTCTAGTTCTGCTATAAATTCCCTAAGTTCCTTAGACTTTGCCCCTGTGCCTCAGCTTTCCCATCTGTAATTTGGGAGTAACAACCACAACTTCACAAGGGTGTATAGTTGTAAGGCTGGCCTGAAGAAAACAAATAAATGGAATTGTATTTTTGGTCTAGCTATTTGCTAGAACAGGCTAAGTGGAATATTCTCTATGCTTGTTCTGCACATAGTGTGATGAGAAACTTTTCATGTTAAGATTCATTTGGACATGACCATGTTCTTTCTCAGTAGTGACATCCCTAGATGACCCCATAGGTGGCAACCTGAGTTCCTCCCCACTGAACATGAATGCTCTTTATCCTTTTAGCTCATATTCCACAAACTGTCTCAATCCCAGTGATTTGTTACGCTGTTAACATGTAATAGATAGAATTTGTTCTTTGAAGTTTCCATATCTCTATGAATGTTTTTGAGTCTCAATAGCCCACCTACCAGATGCATTGTATAGTACTGCTGACAGAATTCTGCATAGAAAGATGTTTATTACTTTCATGAGCAGCAGGTGCTGGCTGTTTGGGGGCCTATGTAAAATGACACGTACATCACAACTTAGCTCTTCATGTAACATGGAACAAGGAAAAGAAAAGTCCATAATTGCAATCAATATCCTTTTCTCTTTCCATTCGGTGACAGTTTAAATCAAGAGATCACATCTTGAATGTGCTGCAGAAAATGAACTGCATGCTCCTCTGTAGAGAAGCCTTCAGACAGGGAGGGTGATACATTGGGAAGGAGTGCAAAGGGAGCATTTTCCGCAGCTGCCCACGCTGTTTCCCTTCTATGGACATTACAGTTCTCTGCTGGGCTGCCTGCAGAATGGCCTACTTCAACAGCCCCAAACTCATTCTATAAGAAACTGCGGTAGCGTTCATGTGATGTTGTAGCCATCATGATCCAGGAAATATGAAAAATTATAGGATTTTTGGGGGTGATATCTTTTATTGGATCAACTGCATGGTTGTGGCAGACTCAGGCAAGCTTTTTGAATGCAGTGCTTTAGAAGAATATGTTGCAATAGAAAGCTTGTCTACATCTAGCTGAACCATGAAGTTAGTCCAATAAAAGATACCACCCACAAAAATTCTTGCCTCTGATCTATTATTTCTCATAGATCTCTTCATCTTTGCAGGTTATTCTGAAGGATAAAGCCAGCTACTTAAATAACAATGAACAACACAGTTTTGCAGCTATAATATTCCTGCCTTTTCTATAAAATGAGGTTGCTGTCTCACTAATAAGCACTGTGTTTGTTAGGATAGGCTGCTGGCATGCTGAGATCACTGCCTATTATCCTGACCGGTACTTCATCACTGTTTCCTTGTGCTTCCCATCTGCCTGTGTGTAACTGTTGTCTCTTACCTTATACTTAGATTATAAGGTTTTTGATACAGGGACTGGGTTTTTGTGTGTGTTTGTATGGCACCTGAAATAATGGGGTCCTAGCCTACTGCTGGGGCTCTAGGGAATTATGGTAATACAAGTAAATATACATATAATCTGTATCCACTACTGAGGCAAGCACACCACATCTGACTCTATAGGGAGATGTACAGTTCCTCTGTGAGATTTTAGTAAAGAAACATTGTTGTAAAAAATTAGATTAGATTGGACATATTTTCCATAGTGCAAAAGCGCTTCTGAAAGCTTTGTAATTGGAATAAAAATCAAATGTTTACGCAAAGACAGTGTCACTAGGTAGAATAACCATTCAACAGTTAAGTGTATTTTAACTAAACCCATTTTATTTGCAAGGCTTGGCTTCCTTCCCAGGAAAAACATGTTTCCATTTAACAATCTAACAGCAGAGGAAATTATGCACCCTTACTTGCAGGGAGGTTTCTTGTGCTTCATCAGCTTTCCAGTCTCTGCAAAGCTGTGGCTTGAGATTAATCTGGGTATTGGTGGATGGAACTGCCTGGCCACTGAAACATGCTTCTTACAACGCTTGGATTCAAACCAAGGGGCCTTGTTCACACCACTGCCGTTCCATGGACTTCCACAGCAGAACGTCTGTTTGATATCTGTGTAAGCGAGAAAGTATGAGGCCCAAAGGGTGTGGAACTGCTGTACAGGCTTTGCTGTGCTGCATGTCATAGGGACTAGGGCACTCCACTTAATGTATCAGTGCAACAAGTAGTCTTTAACATTTTTAAGTAATAAGACAAATATGCTCAAAGGCAATACAAGTTCTTTACTCAGGGTTTTTTGTCACTGCGGGTTGGATCTCTCTCTCGTCCCATGGCTTACATCCCGCGTGGAACCTAATGCCAAAGAAAACTAACTTCCTACCCCTCTTCTCAGCCCACCTGGCTGCGTGCGAAACACGTCACTTAAGTACTGTCTTTGTGAAAAGGTCCATTTACTGCATATAACTGGAAAACCTATTTTTTTCTGCCAGAACATTGCATCATCATTAACACATGCATCCAGCCACACGGCTTATTTTCCCCTGCATATCCCTTAAGTGATTGCTGTGGAGAACTGCCAAGTGCCGCCCGTTGCAGGCTTGTCGTATAACAATGTGCCGTGCTGGTGCAAAGCGGTAACAGAACAAAACCGGAGCGGTGTCTGACTGCAGTATTCTGAGGTAACGTGATGCCGTCTTCCCTTGATAAAGGTGAGGCTTCAAGGCGAGCTGGTGACATCTTATCATCCAGGGTAACACCTTGTTGCTACTTAATGGGGAAGTACAAAGGACACTGCAAATCTGAGAGGGTAATTAGCTGTGCTGGTCTGAAGTCAGCCAGAAGGCAAGGTAGAGATGTGCCTTTATAGACCAAAATATATAGAGAGCGCACAAGCTGTTGTGAACTCAAGCGCACTGGTGCCCCGATGCAATGCAATGATATACTGCTGCGACACAGCGAGGGTGCGACACCGCGTGATGCTTGGATGCGACATATGGCTGCAAAGGGATGATGCTACGTTGCAGCGGGGGTCTGCTCCCACGCCCCCTGCCTGTGCATCCGAGGCACTGAGCCTGCCCTTGGGGCTTCTCATGACATCACTGCATCCCCTCAACACGTCGGCTCAAAAGTGGCGACACCAGCAGGTTGTGCGGGGATAGCGTCACCAAATGTCGTGGTGATATCAGCGGCTTGGTTCCGGGGCCCGCGGCCCTGCCCTCCGCGAGCAGTGACCTGGGGGAGGGGGGCGCGCTCCAGGCCGAGCAACGAGGCCGACACTGAGGTCCGGGTCGCACCCCGCCCTCACTTCCAGTCACGTGACAGGCAGCCGCGCCCGCTGCGAGCAACATGGCGGTGCGCCGTCGCTAGGAGACGCCCCGCTAGTGCGCGGCGGCGGTACGTCTGCCTGCGCGGTGACGTCACCGACGAGGAGCCGCCGCGGATCAGCTGATTTTGCGGCGTCTGCCGC
>NW_005842191.1:203994-207109 GCF_000455745.1 Alligator sinensis
GTGGCGGGCGGGGGCGGGTGGGGGTCGACAGTGGCCTCTCAGGAATGGGGACAACCCTGAGGGGGTGGGGAAGCGCTGGCCCGTGCGCATGCGCAGTGTGTGTGTGTGTGTGTGTGTATGTATGGGGGTTCTGTGGTAGTGGGCACCTGCTGGGGGTCTCTAGCGCATGCGCACACGGGGGCGGGCGCCGGACCGGGCCTTCCAGCTGCCCGAACGAGGCAGGTGGGGCCAGGACCAGGGGCAGGCGCGGCTCCTCGGGATCCACATTGGCCCATCCAGGACTGAAATACCCAATGCCTGGGGTGGGTGGCTGCCCCAGTCCCCTCGTTCTGGCTTCTCGTTCATTTAGTTCTTTTCTTTTTTCCTTTTTACAGCTGGGACCCTTGACTGGGTGCTGTGGCCTCCTGTGGTACCTCTGGAGTCATTTGAGGGTGCTGCAGGACGCCAGCTGGGCCCGTGTGAATCTTGGGTTGCGCCCAGAGATGTCCCATTGGAATCTGTGGGTGCCTGTACGTGAGCGGCGAGGCTGTTCCAGCGCTGGGATTGCAGCATGTCGGACGGAGCAGGCTCGATTACTGCAGTGTGGGAATTGCTGCGCTCCAGCAGACTCCAGTGTCTGGTCTATCAGCGTCCCCATGCTGAAAAGTGGCTGGGGGGGGGTTTAATAACTATTGCTTGTTCGATGAGCACCCCCGCTGCCATTTTTCAGTGTGGCAATGCTGATTATTAGGTCCGACCCCCTGCCCCGGGCAGGAACAGGTACTGGGGTCATATCACCCCAGCCAAATATCTGTGCAGCCTCCTCTTGAAGACCTCCAGGGTAGGAGAGAGCACCACCTCCCTTAGGGCTGCCAGGCTCTAGAATGGGCTCCCAACTGTAAAGTAATATCTCCTGATGCCCAGCCTGAAGCTTCTCTCTAACAATTTGTGGCTCTTATTCCTAGTAACCCTGGGTGGTGCCCAGGGGAACAGAGCCTCCCCAATTCTCGCTGGTCCCCCCGGTGAGTTTGTAAACGGCCACCAGGTCCCCTCTCAGCCTTCTCTTGTGGAGGCTGAATAGGTTCAGGCCCTTTAGCCTCTCTTTGTAGGGCCTGCCCTGCTACCCCTTGACCATGCGAGTGGCCCTCCTCTGGACCCTCTCAAGGTTAGCCACATCCCTCTTGAACTGCGGTGCCCAGAACTGGATGCAGTACTCCAACTGTGGCCTGACCGGTGCCACATAGAGGGGAAGGATCACCTCCCTAGACCTGCTCATGATGCATCTGTAGATGCACGACAAAGTGCAGTTAGTCTTACTGACTGCTTCCTCCTGATACGGGAGATGCTCCCGAGCTCTAATTAGAGTGGCTGTAATTAAAGTCCCCCCAGACTCCTGGAGCATGTGCATAAATGTCCTCTAGCATTAAAACTGTTGGGACCCTGGGCGACACATGAGACACCCCAGTATTTTTCTGTCGTCAAAAAAAAAAAAAAAAAAAAAAGCAAGAAGAAAGCAAAGAGCTGGCACTGGGATCATATAGTTGGGGGTGAACTAGATCAGCATTTCTCAATATGTGGGTTGTGACCCAAAACTGGGTTGCAAGAATATATGAAAGGGTTGCAAACAAACTTCAAAATAGATTCTCCTTTAAAGGAGAAAAATGGGGAAATGGTGGCTTTTCCCTTGTAGGCTGGCAGAGCTGCGGCCTGAGAGGGGCTGCTTGGGGCCCCCCCGCCCCACACTGTGGGGCTGGGGTGGGAGGCAGCGGGTCAGGAGGGAGGAGCACTGGGTGGGAATGGTCACTGATGTTTATAAATGGGTCCTGGTACAAAAAAAGGTTAAGAACCGCTGGACTAGATGACCTCCTGAGGTCCCTTCCAGCAGTAACTTTCTATGATTTTCCATGGGTGACTTGGGTCTACAAAGGTTGTGAACCACTTGTTTAGATGTTTATGGTTGTGTTTGTGTGCATTGCAGTGGGGTTCATACAGTTCTGTCTCTCTCTGTCATTTAAAAGGAGCTTTTTGGTTAAGCCCAGACAGCAAACAAAACAAATTCCCTTGTCAGCTTCAGTGTTGGGGATGTTAACTTTTTATATACTTCAAAATGGAGGATTGGGGTTTAATAGACCTATCATTAAAAATATCTGCTTGTGGGGTAGCTGGCTGCATATGCAATGCTTGGAGAGCTGAAGCACAGCATGTGCTGTACCAGCAGCTAATTGTGCTTCAGTCAGAAGGCAGGAATCAATGTGGTTAGAACAGAAGTGAAAACATCACTTATCTATATTTAGGCCCAAATAAAAATGGGAATATTAGATCAACAAAAATTTAGGGCCGCTAATAACCTTGGCCCTTCTTTTGGGACGCATCGGTTTGGCGCCTTACGCTGCTTACTAAGATAATTTAACGAGCCTCAAAATAGCTTATGGCTTTAAGGTGGAGCAGGAGTTGAAACTTGTATACAAAGTGGTAGCCAAATGGAGGGCAAATGAATATGCTGTCTGCTCCTAACAAAGATGCACTGTAAAGCAGCACTTGGTGTGCTAGACCTCCTGAAGAGTTCTAGTGTTGTGTGAGAGTAATGTTCTAGTGTTGTGCGAGAGCTTTTCCTTGCTAATTCAGAGATGCTGTCAGCTGATATTTGGATGCTTCCAGGATGACACTCCAGCAGGCAGCTTTCTAAGCCTGTTAGATGACATGCAAGTTGGCTTGCATCTGAGAGCTGCTCTTCAAGAGTAAAGCTTGGAGCGGAAGGAGGCAGCCCTTGGGAAACTACAACAAATTCTTTGTCCTGTTTTAGCTGTATGTGATGCCTTGCAGACCTCATGATGTGGCATGTGTTCTCTCCCTCCTCTTTGCACTGTGGAAGCTATGGATAACATCTATTGTGACTTATGCAGGAGCGTTTCCCAATTAGGCTACATAAGAGCCTTTCCTTGGATTGCAGAAAAATCAGTTAACTTCTAAAACCATGTATAAAAGATTTCACAGTTTCCACTTTCAAATCAGGGCTCACCTTGGCTTTTGCTAGCTCCTCTTTCCGAGTGTGTGCCAACTATTTTGTTTAAATGTGGTGTAACAGTACGGAGCTGGAACTTCTCACCATTATTGTGTGCATTTATTTATCCTGCTG
>NW_005842191.1:207119-238295 GCF_000455745.1 Alligator sinensis
TTTGCAGATGCATCTGTATAAAGGAATCTAGCCTTTCAGACCCTACTCTGGTTTCTCAGCTTTGGATTCTTCTCTTTTTTTAAGGTTATAATTCCACTCCTGACTTGACTGATACTTTCCTTCCATCATGGGGGAACTCTTCCGGAGTGAGGAGATGACCCTGGCCCAGCTTTTCCTCCAGTCGGAAGCTGCCT
Source organism: Alligator sinensis (assembly GCF_000455745.1). Classification (NCBI taxonomy): domain Eukaryota; kingdom Metazoa; phylum Chordata; order Crocodylia; family Alligatoridae; genus Alligator; species Alligator sinensis. The sequence continues at coordinate 207,314 of NW_005842191.1, forward strand.
ATTGTTGTGTCAGCGAGTTAGGAGAACTTGGGAAAGTTCAGTTTCGTGATGTAAGTAGCTTCTTTCCTTTGTTTCTAGAATGTATCAAATTAAAATCCTGGCCACTGTGGGGGTTTTTTTGCTTAATTATGACAATTTACTCTGCTATTTTGGTGTCCATTTGTGCTGTAGGAACATCTGTTGATTCCCTTTAGCTATTTAATTGTCAGTAAAATAATCCATGTCGCAAAAAATGTCTTTGCCTTTGTCTCTAGAAAAATGCATGCAATATCCTTGACAACTAGTGGTAATGAACCTTTTCATTACACATTCCTAAGGAAATATGTTTCTGTTTGCAGCTGAACCCAGATGTGAATGTGTTCCAGCGTAAATTTGTTAATGAAGTCAGAAGGTGTGAAGAGATGGACCGAAAACTCAGTATGTCCTCATTTTATTTTGATATATTTCAGAATTCATACTAGTACCTCACCTTTCCCTGCAGAGACCCATCGTAATGTGCCAAAGAAACTATAGCTCTGTTAAAGCAGCTACGTAATGTGTATTCTGGTTAAGGTTGTACTAAAAACAAGCGTGGATTGAGTGGATTACGCTATAGCTTGTCAGGGGAGGGAAGGAGAAACTTGGTATGGAGGCAGTCTTGATATTGCAGTTTCTTGTCCTTGTTTCTGTTAGCGAGTCTGATAGTGAAATAACATATCTCATCTCTCTCTAGGGTTTGTTGAGAAGGAAATTAAAAAAGCAAATATCCCGATCCTGGACACTGGTGAGAACCCAGAGGTGCCTTTTCCACGTGACATGATTGATTTGGAGGTAATGAGTTTAAAGCTATGTTGTAATATATGAGCCTGTGTAGTCATTCCAGTTAGAGTATTTGGAGTTTAGTGCAAAGTACATAGGGTAGGGGTAGCAAATTCACCCTGGCCAGATCTGAACCACAGGGGATCCTCTTAGGTCAGATCTGTGTGGTCATGTTTGGGGGCCAGCATGGGTCTGGGGCTGTGCAGCAGTGCAGAGCTAGGGGCATGCAACAGGTGCAGAGCTCTGGCTTGGCATGTGCACAAAGATATGTCTGGGCAGTGGCATGGAGCTGGAGCCAAGGGTGTGCAGCAGTGTGGATGTGACTGTGGGCAGCAGCCCCTCAGTTCTGTGCTGCTCCCCAAATGTGACTCTGTGCATCTACATGCCCTGGGCTCTGTGTTGCTGCCCAGCCAGGATTCCTTGCTGACGCATGCCCTTGGCTCCATGTTGCCCAAATGTGGCTCTGTGCTGCCACGCAACAGTAAAACTCTGATTTCAGTGTAGCTGCATTAATTTATATCGGTTTAGAGTTGGGCTCACAAACATTATTTTGGTTCACATGCTGTGTTGTATGTACACACATTGCTCTTTAAAAATGAAGGACCGAGTTTAGAACTCATGTGAACTGGTGCAACTATTGACCTCATGAGAACTGCTGCAAAATGACAGTTTGCAATCATTTTGAAATCAATATGTAGAGTTAAGAGACTTTACCAACCCAGAAAGAACACAGGTAATCTTTGTATAGAGCAAAGTTGGTGCTGTTGTTTTTTTGCTTTTTTTTGAAGTTCTGTCCTTGGAAAGGATGGGGAAAGGTCTAGCACAGGTCTGCAATAGTTATGCAGATTTCAGCTTGATGCAAGTGGCATTCCATAACTATATGCAACTGAATCTTAAAAAAATCTTACCCTGAATACAGTCATTAGTTGGGCTTAGTAGTGTTTATTTTTTAGATTCATACTAAACTCTATCTTTTACATTTTCTCTTCCTTCACCTTAGGCAAACTTTGAGAAAATTGAAAACGAGCTTAAAGAGATCAACACAAACCAGGAAGCTTTGAAGAGAAACTTCTTGGAGCTGACAGAGTTAAAATTTATACTGCGCAAAACACAGCAGTTCTTTGATGAGGTCAGAATATCGGGATTCATAATGCTTGGACAACTGGTCCTTCCGTTACAAATTTGCCAATTTATTTATTCTCTAGAGGTGTTTTATTTATTTATTTTCAGTTGCTATTTTGGAAAGCAATGTCACATTTATACTCTTGGTTTAAGAAGCTTTCTCAAATTATTTACCATTTTTTATTTCATGCGCACATAGTGAATCATGGTTTACATTTCCTGATTTTATTTTTGTATATATTTTTTTACAGTTGTTCACAGTAAAACACAAAACCAATCTCCACAATTAAGTCTAAACAAAGTGTTATTTCTACGGGTGCACAGATAAAGATTATTATTTCTTTGCCAGTACCTGTGGCCGATTTATTAACCAGCCATATTGGCTGATACCAATCTGATAGCTGATATGCAGCTTGGAGAGCAGCATCCAGCTGGTAAGTCTGGAGTGGGGCTGGAGATTGAAGCCCCTGTGGTGAGGGAGGGAATGGGGCAGGGGCAGGCTCTGCCCAAGTGGGGCGGGGTGCAAGGCAGACCCACAGGCAGTTTGTCCAGGGGGCATGGGAAGGAGGGGAGGGGAGGTGGTTCCTTGCACTGCGCGCACCCCAGGGTAGGCATAAGGGGCATATGCCTCTCTGGAGTTATGCATGGGGTGGGCTGCCTGCTGCAGGCTCAAGGCCAGGGACTGTGCCAGCCTCTTGGTGGGGGACTGGGCTAGAGCTGCCCTTCCAGCAGGCTATGGGGGGGGCTACAGCGGATTTTTGGGTGGCTGTAACCTCCCCATACCCCTGTCCCCGTGCTCTCCACAGAAAGAAGCTGGTGCAGCTCCTGGCCCTGAGCCCACAGTGGACAGCCCACCCTTGCCCCACACAGATCTGGGGGGCACATGCCCCCTATGCCTCCCTTGGGGGTGCATGCAGCAGCAGGAGTCACTGCCCTCCCTGCCCTCATGGCTCCATCCTGTGCCTTGCCCTGCCCTGGGTGGGCAGTGCCTACCTCTGCCCCACTCCCTGCCTCACCGTGGGGGTCTCAATCTGTCGTCGTGTCGTGTCTTTCCCCCCCCCCCAACTTACTGGCTGGATGCTGCACTCTGAGCTTCTGGGCTGCATTCCTGGCCGCGTACATGCTGTGGCTATGCACATGTACGCGGCATTTATTGGTGACTTTATTGACAATTGGCTTTTTTTGACCATTGTAGCCAATAATGTCAACTTTCCTTTTTATCAGTGCTGATCTGATATGGACTGATATATTGGTACACCTCTAGTTATTTCCTGTTTGTTTTTTTTTTGTTTTTTTTTAAAGAAACCTATACAGGTCAGGAAACCAAAAAATCTCTGTTAGCATAGGCCCTAAGCCTCCAATTCCAATGTGGTGGTATTCTTTGTGTAAGTATGTAATTATACCCCACAAAACTGCAGTGAGGGATGAATGTCAAGCTTTGCTGCAAAATCAGTGAGAAACTTAAGTTTGTCATTGTGGGTTTAATTCAAAACCCATGCTAATGGAAAGATTCCTGTTGACTTGAGTTTTTGCTCAAACATTAAAATGTTCAGTGACAAAGTCTGGAGTAGAGCTGCTACTTAAATCCCTAACAGTTGGACCTTTTTGGTTGCTAAACATTTGCCAAAGTGAATACAAAACCAGTGCAAAAACTTTCTCCAGACAAGTTAAATACTACCTTATGTCACTAGTTACAGTAGCAAAATAAAAGACTGGCAAATAAATTCCATGTGAAGAAGACTTGAATCTTCCCTGTTTAAAACACAGTCACCTTAATCTTCAGCTTTCTTTAAGTGGGGGAGGCTTTTTTTTCCCCCTGTTTTCTTTGCAGCATATGATTTGTTCCAATAGCAGCCTAGAGTTTTAGCCCCCATAATTGTGAGGATAGAGAGATTCTCCTGTTTAATTATCAAACTGCCATCCTGTGGCACTAGATGTTTTTCCATGAACAAGAAAATTACTGTTTAACTTTGAGGTTGTTTCCCTTCTGTGCATACACAGTCTTCATGGTTGATAATATGGGTGTTTCTGAATGATCAGTGAAGGGGTTGGTTACTGTATGATTAACTTGTCTTCACGTGTTGAATGTCAGCTTGCAAATTACTGATTCTACTGGGCAGGGTCTGTGTGGCCAGACAGTGATAACCTGAATTCACTACTTGACTGCAGTAGGAGTTGTTGCCTGTCTGCCTGCCCTAATTGAACATGGAATTAAATGCAATTACTGTTTAAGACAAGTAAGCAGAAAGGGAGGTAATTAGCAATGATGTTGCACAAAACTTTAGTAATTAACATCTAGGTGACAGTCATCTTCAAGTACAGCATTAATATCATTAAAATGTAACCAGATCAGAATCTAGGTAGAGTTAAAACAGAAAACATACTTTATTCTGTTCATTAGAAGCATGTTGCAAAGTAGTTCCTTGAGCCTTACTGCAGCTTGAGGACAACTTTTTTACATAGGTAGCAATCTCTCTGATTAATCAGCCCTGAGTATCAGCAGTTGCACAGCAGAACTTAATTTACAGCAAAGTAATATCACTTTAAGAACTATAATAATTTACACAATTAATATCAATTATAGTAAATTCCATGGGAGTTACTACATTTAGGAAACTTCAGTATATACAACAAATAACATATATAAAAGAGAAACCTTGACTAGGTTTTGTGATTTGAGATCTCCCTTTAGGGGGGGGGCTTTAGAGACCTAACATTGCATGCATTAGCTAATATCACAAATGATGTTTTTGTTTCTTCACTAATGCCATTTGCACAGTGCCTTTAACACTTGAAGACCTTTGTAACTAAAAGATTGTATATCTATGATAATAAATTACACAAGAAATGGCTGTCAATTGAAATTATTTTGACTCTTATTGTGTGTTCTAGAATATGTGAGCAGTCAAAGAGAAAGAATGGCCAGAGTATTAGTTGTTTAAAAAAAGGGGAAAAAAGAAGTGAACAAACGAATGTGAAGCCATTTCTTGTCCATAACAACATGATGATGATGATAATGATCCTTTTCTCAGTCTTCTTGTCTTTGCTTATGAAGAGCAGCATGAGCTGGAGAGATTTCTCTGAATCTTTTACCATAAGCACCCTAGAATATGTGAGCATAAAAGAAGACTGGAAAAGTAACGGTTAATGGCATGCAGTCCCTTGTCTCCCTTTCCTCTTAACTTTTTCTCACCATCTGCTTGTTTTTGTTTTTGTTTATGCATCTGTCATCCCCCTCTGGGTTCTGGGTTAATAAGTTAGGTGGTGAAATCAATCCCTTTTAGTTGTGAAAAGTGAAGGAGTTTCCTTTGCGCTGAAAGGGGCTTGAATTGTATGTGCTGCTCACAGCTATCCAGAGCATTTGTAGAAGACACCTACCTACTGCTTGTTTTTTTTTTCTTATTGCTAATTGAGAACAATGAAGTTAATTTTTAGAGTCTTAAAATTAATGGCAGCCTAATGTGTGCATAGTGAACAAGCGTCTCTTAAATGGATCAACATTAAACATTGCATCTTCCAATCTGTTGCCTTATTAGGTATAGAAATGTGAAGGGTTGAGCTTTTCTCCCCCTTAATTTGTAATTAAAATCATCCATGACAGCTAATTTATATTAGTGATGTTCCACTGCAAGCTGGTCAAAATCACAGTAGGGAAGGGACCCTGTAGAGTGATCAGTCCTCTCCTCATCCTGCAGCTTGGCTGGATCAATCTTGCTTTGCAAAGTCTCCTGGCAGTTAGAATAGGTAGGCTGGAGTTAAATTTCATAGTAGTTGAATAACTCGACCTGCCAAAGATGAAATTCTCTGTTGCTAAGTCCTGCCCTCTGTAGGGCATGGAGCATCACTAACAATCCAGTAGCAGCACATGTTTTCTTACTAATAAATGCAATGCAAGCCCCTTTGTTAAAACTGATCCTGTTCTTTCTATCTGTTAGTCTTAGAAATGCTGCCACTTTACTTTCAAAGTATCATTTAATTTTTGGTTTGCTGGGGTGGTGGGTGTCTGTCTGTCTGTGTTGTTTTGGGGCACCAAACTTGTCTCTCTTTGGTTATGTTCCTTCGTGAAACATTAAGGTTTCCATACAGTTTACTCTAATTTGGCTTGATTGCCCAAGGTGGTGTGATGGATTGGATTGGCCCAGAAAATAAAAGTTTTTTTCCTTATTAATCTTTTTAAAAGTAAACTGATGGTTACCTTAAAATCTTTCTTGGTTTTGGGGGTGGGTGTGGGGGTTCTTTTTTAATTTTTCCCCAGAACACTCTGTAAATTGCAGCTAAATATTTGCAGTCAGGCAGCTGAGCTGCATGTGGCATGTCAGCCTTGCAAAATTCTCCTTGCCCAGGAAAAGTGAATTTCTGGATAGGCAAGTAAATACCCTCGAGGAATTTCTCAATACTGGAAATCATTGTGGGAAGAGGGAAACGTTTGTGCAACTTCACAGTACGAGGCTGAGGTATGTACATGCAGTTTACATATTCAGTGCCACATTCTGCCTTCAGATGTGAGCAGCGGGCCCTCAGTGGATCAGTGGGAGACTCCCTCTCCTCCCCTTGTTCCTCTGAGGGTAGAATATGGCCCTTATTAGTGCTGACCAGTTCCTTCATATCCCTTTCTTCATTGTATCAGCTGCAGGGGTGGAAATTTTTGGCACAGAATTGCTGGCTCTGTCATGTTAATGTAATGCAAGAAGGTGCAATCTGAACATCCTCCTTTTGAATTGTTGAAACATAAGATCTGTTTCCAGGAATTTGGGCCTGTGGGCTTGTCACTGTACGTGACAAACTAAATTACTTCCTATTTGAATGGCTGAAAAGCTAGAAAATACAGGGCGATTGAGCTTTTTCATGTAGTGCCTCAGCAGAACTGGTGACATTGAACTAATTTGGTATAACTTGACCTAAGCGCACTGCTGCCGGATGGCCATCTATTCAAGTGCCTAAAATTCTAATGAAAAGCAAATGCATGGTTTGCCAAACGCATATAGTTAAAGGTATCCTGCCTTTATGGGAGAGAACTTGACTTGTCTGGTAATGACAGTAAGTAGCCACAACTTGCATGTTTTATTACTGGCTCTGTTACTGATGTGCTGACCTTACGTGCTGAAAGGTGAAATAAGACCAAGGTTGCGAGTTAGTAAAATGAATATGACACCACTTGCACTCGTCAGGGGGACGTTATGTACAATTTGAGTGTAATAGGCCCAGTTATAGTCTGCACTTCTATCATGTATTGAGGCAGATAAGTGTGTAACAAACTTTTTGCAGGTAACATTCTTCTGTTGCTGCATAGATCAGGATATTTTTGAGAGACAGAATCCGTACTGATAGTGACATTCCATTTAAAAAGGCAGTGCCAGTTAGTTACACCTGTAATCCCTTGTTGGTATAACAAATAGACAATGCTTCAGTTTTACTGTATGTAAAAGAATATCTGTATATCTCCCCTTCATTTGTTATTTTTCCAAAGTTCATGAAACAATGTTTGTAGCATGAAGGGTCTCTCTCTGCCCTATTGACACAAGTGAGGCCCTGGAGTACCATGTCCAGTTTTGGGCCCCTCACTTCAAGAAAGTTGGGGACAGATTAGAAAGAGCCCAGCAGAATGTAACACAAACAGAGACATGAGAAGCATGAGTTTTGAGGAAAGGATGAAAGAACTAGGATACAAATACATGAAAGGTGATGGATGGATGTAGAGATTATACTATTCTCTGTAGGGGACAGGCCTAGAAGCTATACTCTCAAACTGCAGCAGAGAACATCTAAGTTGGAGATGAGGAGGGATTTTCTGACTATGAAGGTGGTTAAATGCTGAAACAGGCTATCTAGAGAAGTTGTGGAATCTCCATCCCTGGAAATGTTTAAGAGCAGGTTAAATAATTATTTGGCTTGGATGGTTTAGTTAGGAATGACCCTGTCCTGAGCAGGGGACTGGACTGCATGAACCTAAGGCCTACTTTCCTATGAACTCATGTTACCAAGGAATGTTTTTCATTCTTGGTAACATAGCTTATACTTATGAAAACCCAAAAATTTCCACCTCTTTTCAGAATATGCCCCATCAGCACTTTGTTCTTGTGTTGCAGTTTCCAGACATTCCCCCCCAACCCAGAGCTTTGCTGAGCCACTCTGCTTACCTCCTGTTTCTTTCCTTGTGTGATCCTTAGTCTCTGTTCTTTCATCTTTTTGTTCTGTTTTATTTTCTCTTTTCTTTCTTTGACCCTTCAAGCTGTCTCCTGGTTCCTCGTTCCCTGCATGCCACTAACTAGTTTCATTAGATATTAATTGATTTGTGAATTCAGGCTGAATTGCATCATCAGCAGATGGCGGATCCAGACCTGTTGGAGGAATCTTCTTCGCTCCTGGATCCGAGTGAGGTGGGAAGAGGAGCCGCCTTACGACTTGGGTAATGAGAATTTTTATGCCTTCTGTTTTCTGTTACTTGGCTTAATTATTTACTCCCATTTTTTGTGGAAGCCACAGTGCTTAGCCCAATCCTAAATTATCTTTCTACATGGGGTTGTGAGGAGGGGTCTAAGCCTATAAAAGCTGGTCTAAAATCAGCTAGCATTGGTCTTCATTCTTTCCTTGCCCTACGTGAGCTTATTTTCCAACCCCTACTAATCCAGGGAATAAGTATCTGAAGGAGGGAATTACAACTCTGCTGTCTTGTGGATCGGCACAGAAGGCTGTAACTAATCTGTTCCCTAAGCAGCTGGGGCTTAATTTTCAAGCGTGGTGAGCATTTGCAGCTTCCACTGAAGTCGGTTGGAACATTGGGTATAGCATATATTTGAAAAAATCTACTTATTTTTTAAATATCCTTTTTTGTAAACAGATTTCAAATCATCCTTGTCACACACATGCAGAAGCCATTGTTGTTTCTGTGATGCCCTTTTATTTTGACCTGTGGGCTTTAACTGTTGGCTGTCTTGAAAGCAAATGTCCATGGTCTTCTGTGGGTCAGCTTTGAGAGCAGTGTAGCCTGCTATCGCCTTCCTTGCTCTGTGAAATCTTTGGCATCAAAGTTAACCAGAGTTGTGCGAGACTGACAGTAACAGGCATGGAAACTGTGTGACTAAGTGAAACGCATCAATTCAAGCTGTCCATTGCTTTCTTAGTTGTTAATTTTGCAGATAGTATAGGATTTGTTCTCATAAAGAGGGTGGGGGGTAGTCCTAGCTTTTGGTATTATACAGCTGTTGCCTCTGCTTTTTTTGTGTGTGTTTGCTTGTAAAATTTTCTACTTTGACTAAAGAGCGAATTTAAAACAACTCAGCTGGATTTTGTAGTTTAAACCTGGATTTAGTTGCTTTTGTGCTGCTAACTAATGAGGCTTCAGTCTTGTGTGTCTAAATTTAACTTTTTAGATGCAATGCCTCAGTTTTTTTTCCTCTCCCCTTCCACAGATTTGTGGCTGGTGTGATCAACCGTGAGAGAATCCCTACATTTGAGCGCATGTTGTGGCGAGTGTGTCGAGGGAACGTATTTCTGCGTCAGGCAGAAATTGAAAACCCCCTGGAGGATCCTGTAACGGTAAAAGAAACTGATATCTGTGGGGACAAAATACAGTGTAAGATCGCAAGTACCTGTCAGAATTTGTGTGACTAAGGTCCCAAATACCTGTGTGCATGAACAAAGGAACTTTACCCACAACCTTGGGGCTGAATCCTACTGTGAGCTCCATCAGGGTGAGACCTTACATGCCACCTACCTGCATAGGATTCATTGCAGACTTAAGGCCTTGAATTATAAATGTTTGTGCTTGAGTAGCAGGTCCTCTCTCCTGTGACTCACATTCTTGTTTCTGTTCTTTGCTTTGTTTGTTTGTTTGTTTTTATTCAGTGCCCATCACTGATACAGCATAGTATTACACACTTTACTAAAAACAAACATCCTCCCCAAAAAAACCAACAAAAAACCCAACAGCAACAAAAAACAAACTTCTAGGCATATGCTACTGCTGTTAAATTATTTCTTGTATTGATTCTTCATTTTATCCTCTCTTCTTCTCCCCACAGCCCCTCATCCTAGACTTGTTTTACAAGTCGTGTTACAAGGTCAGGGTCTACAGTTGTAACCTCTCCATGGGAGGGAATCCGTCTCTGTTTTATAAAGTGTCATGACCATCTATGATGATGACAAAATACAAGTGGTACCCAGTGGAGACTGGGCAGTTCCTGCATTATTTCAGCACTAGTGGGAAAAAAAGTTGAGGCCTCAGGATGTTATAAAGGGGTTAACTAAATGTGAGCTTCTAGGTCCATTACAGTAGGTCTGAGATCTGTTGGATTTCCTTATTTTAATGGTGATTGTTCCAGGAGAGGCACTAACTTTATTTCCTCTTTGTCAATCATTTAAGAAAATGAATAGTATCAATGTTGAAAGCTATGCAGCTTAAGCTCCTAGCTGATGTATAATAAAAAGAACACTATGGGTTGCACGGGAACAAAGACTGAAATATTATTCAACTCTTTTTCCATGCGAGTTTGCTTTCTTGCAGCATTCACTGCTGGTAGCTGAACTGAGTCACACTAGCTGTCTAGCAGAGAGGAATTGCAGCCCTATTGTACAACACTTCCTTAACTTGAGGTTACACCTAATGTAATTATTTTCTGAAACATTACATGAAGTTTCCTCAGTAAGGTAGAATAACATTTTATCAACAAATGCAGGAAGGGGGATTTGGATATCTAAACTAAAACAGCTGCAGAAAGAATGTGCTCCTGGAATTCTCTGGAGATGCCTGGTTTTTGGACTCTGTGTTCCTCTAAATACACTGCACATGTTGCCTTACTTCCATTCATTCTTTCACTTGCTGTTCAACTCTAGAGCAGGGTTGGCTGAAAGATGCACCTCTTTGCATCCATACGTTAAAGAAAAGACTTCTGATTTCCCCATAGTACTAAAGCCCTTAGCTACAATAAACTCAAAGGCTTCTAGACTTAGGTTAAAACAAAACTGTTTTCTTAGCAGTGTTAAGGCATGTTGTTGACTCTGTGCAGATGCAACTTCCTTACATACAGAAGGGAAAAATGACAGGCTGTTCCATAATTTGCTATAATCACTAGTTCCTGTATAACACTGAGATTTTGCACTGTATCTGATTTTTGTTTTCTGTTCTAGGGAGATTATGTGCACAAGTCTGTGTTTATCATCTTTTTCCAAGGTGACCAGCTGAAGAACAGAGTCAAGAAAATTTGTGAAGGGTAAGAATGCCTTGGATATTTTTATTGCTGGATTTTCATTTGTGCTCATTACCTTAAAATAATTTGCATACTTGCAATGCATATTGAAATACAAATTACTTCTGAGAGAGAGATAATATTGTTAAAACTCTCATTAAACCTGAATTAGTCAGAAAACCCATGTGATACAATGTGCATCAGAATGAAGTTCTCTAGCTGACTCTTTTTTGACTTTGTAAATCTGTAATGAATGGTACATGTATGTTACTGAAGTATATTGGACAATCAAAACTGCCCACTGCCTCCAGTTTTTAAATCTTAAAGTGGATGAACTGCTCTTGTTGTTGTAGGGGTATGCAGTCAAGCTCTTCAATGCAACTTCCTTATGAATAGCAGTAAAACTGGTTTTTTGGCTTGCAGCATGTACAGACATTCACTCTCCTAGGAGAAACTCTCTTGGGAGCTCTTTAACGCTGGTTATTTCTAGATTAGTTTTATCCTGGAGCAGTCACTTTTTTACTGTGGGAGAAAATTCTTGAACATCTGTATTCTTTTGGTTTCTTCTGGGAGAGCAGTGACCCAAGGCCTTATTTAGACTTAGACTTTCATACCTGTGAAAGATATCATCTGGGGCTTAACTTGAATAAGAAAGCCAGAGCATTCACTTAACAGTTCTGCTTTGAGCAAATTTGTGTAGTAGCCATCTGATACAAAGAACAGCTCTGCTCTTTGATGAAAACCTTAAACTTTACTGTACATGCTCTTTACTCAACACTACTTGTGGCTGGTGAACTAATTATCTTACTACTGGAAGTGGTTTGCATGTTTTACAGGTTCCGTGCCTCCCTTTATCCCTGCCCAGAAACACCACAGGAAAGGAAGGAAATGGCTTCTGGAGTCAACACTAGGATTGAGGATCTGCAGATGGTATAACAGCACAGTGAATGGACTCAATGTCACATTGTCATAGTAGAATCCTGGGCTGCTTAGATGGATCTGAGTGTAGGATAGTATTTGCTTGCAAATTGTTGGGCATATTAAAAGTAGTCAGGCGTAGCATCTACTATGGGGCTACCAGTTTTTCAGAAGAGAACAGCTTTGTCTGCTCAGTTCCAGTCATCAGCCCAGGTAGGGTAGTAAAGTGGATTTCATTCCACAAGAGTAAACCCCCTGTGGGTAAATACTGCCATGGGTATTAATATTCATAGAAGCAAGTGCAGAGTTAATATGGAGGGGTGGATGGCAATGGAGTATATCTCCAAAGCCAGTAGCATGAATGAGTGAAGCTTGCTCCTCCAGGATCCTTGCAGGTGAAAATAGTCCAGTCTGGACTATTCCAGTCCAGTCTGTCTTTCCCAAGTTAGTGAAAATACCAACACTGTTTTAAAGCTGGCAGATTTCCTGCCTGTCTTTGTGCTTGTATGCCATGGTGCCAAGGAGAGCTTCTGCTTTTGAAAAAAAATTCCTTTAGTGCAACAGCTCTGGGTGTCAGTGAAAGCAATAAATATAATAAGTTACTGGGCAGGAGCTGAATCAGCAACATGTGAAGCTGCATGGTGCTGGCTCTGTCACATCTGATGCTTGCAGCTGAATTCACAGGAAGGGCAGTAAGTTGCTTTTGTGAGGAAACTGACTAAGGGTTTTGATGGAGAGAGAGTTGTTGTTTTTTTTCCCAGGGTGGGTGTTGGATGCGAATGCTAAAGAAAAGAGGTTAAAACTGGGCTGCTGCTTAGCCAGTGTAAAGGTCAGCTCCCCCAGTTTGAAGCTGCAGGGAACAGCTGTGTAGTAGCTGTCATAAAGTGGATAAGAATGCAGGATACATATGTTAACTTTCCCCATAGCATCATTTCTGCAAATTCTATATATCTTAGTCTTTACAGTCAGTTACAATGACATGGCTTGAGCTCGATACATGTTCCAGTGATATTGCACATGCCAGAGAACATGTTTTTTTTTTCCTGAACTTGTATCATGGCAGTTTTGAGCACCAAATGTGGATGAATTCTGAACCCTTTTAACACATGCTCCCTGTGTCTCCTTACCAAGATGGAGGTCCTGCATTTCATGGCTTGCACATGGTCATTCCTTGACTGCATCTTGGACAGTAAATGTCCATTAAGTTTCATGAAGCAAAAATTTCCCCTTGGGATTCTGAGAAACGCACATTTTGCCTTTTGAATTATCTGCTGAAGATTGGACAGAGGAAGGACAATAGACTAAATAACTGTTTCCTGAGCTGCTTTCCGGGAGTAGTTTGTGTGTGTGTGTGTGTGTGTGTGTGTGTGTGTGTGGGGACTTTAGCAAATGCTCCAACTTGTAACAATGGGGTGGGGGAAGGATCTGCCTCTAAGTAGGGTTTTCCCCCTATTTCCTTATCAGCAATGAGTTAGGTGCACTGTTACGCACTGTAAGTTTCAGCTACAACTGTGGGGTGTGCTACTGGGTACCACAATTCTCAGTTGAACATCTTGCTGCAATCTGTTCCACCCTTCCATGAAAGGTGCTGAACCAAACAGAGGATCATCGCCAGAGAGTTCTACAGGCAGCTGCTAAAAACATCCGCGTCTGGTTCATCAAAGTGCGAAAGATGAAGGCCATCTACCATACCCTGAACCTGTGCAACATTGACGTGACTCAGAAGTGTCTCATTGCTGAAGTCTGGTGCCCTGTTGCTGACCTCGATTCCATTCAGTTTGCTCTCAGAAGAGGCACGGTGAGCATCTCCCACATCAATTATGACAGCAGTGACTGTTACCTACTAGGCCAGTCCTAGCAAATCTGGATTAATTGGTTTGCCTGAAGAGCTGTATCTGGCTGGGTTTCTAAAATATGTTCCTTCACAGAGGGCACTCTTATTTAACCCAGCTACCAGATCAACTCAAGGATTGTTGCAGAGGTAGAGACTACAATAGTGGATTAAATTACTGATTCCTTGAAGGCTTCTTTTTATTGAAATCTCACCATAGTGTACATGACTTTATCATAAACAGTTGAATTTAGGCCTTATATGCAGGAAGAGGATATAATTATAGAATTTCCTGTGTTGGGAGTCCTTGGTACATCTCATTTAACCTGGCTCTTTTGAAGTCCTGCCACTTGGATATGCAGCACAGCTTTTCAAAAGGACTCACTTACTCCAAGGCACAAGCAAATGCTGTAGCTTTTCTCTCTCTCCCTTTCCTCCCCACTCAAATCTTCAGACATGCTTCGTAAGAAGAGACCTACCTGAATCGTGGCATAAGTGCATTGCTCAGCGGGTACTCTAATCTTGCTCTTTTTGCCATGTTCCTCCTTGCTTTCCTCCCCCCACTGCTGATTGGCAGAGGGGCCCTGGCAGCCCTGCTGCTTGTTGCTGATCAGCCAGGAGGCAAAAACCTTAGCATATTTAAAATGGCAGTTTTTGCCTCCTAGCTGATCTGTGGCAAGTGGTGGGGTTATTGGGGCCCCTGTGCCAATCCACAGGGTGGGGGGGGGGGGGGCTGCAAAAAGAACAAGATTACAGGAGCTGCAGTGTAGCATGCTTCTGCTGTGATTTAGCTGGGTCCCTATTCATAAGCTCTGATCCACTTAGGGAAGTGATGGTGTACGACTAACTTCCTCTGTTCTGAATCTTCCCCCTTTTTTGTCTTGAAGAAATGCAAGGCGACCCTGATATGCACGAAATGAACTCCAACCTACAAAGGCAACATGGGTGCAGGGTCTTTTAATTACCTTTTAATGATATTTGCTTGCCTCTTGTTCTGCAACTTCAGGATGTGGGCTACTACAGGTTTGCCTTAGCACTTTCTGTATGTTGTTTTGGCTGGATACTTTTCAACATGCTGCTTTTTAGCTGTCTTGGTGTTTCTGCTCTATGGCGCAGGCTCTCATGCCTGCAGTGATGCACAGTTCAACATGCCTGTACATTTACCCTTGAGGTGGTGCTCACCTGACCTTGTATTGTTTATGTTCTGTAGTTTGTTTCTAGTTTGTTCTTTCCTAAGTACTGCAACCTCCCCCTGTTTAGCAGCAAGCCTGCCTAAATAGCTGGCACTTTTGTGTGAGCTTTCTGACTGGTCTTCAGGATATGAGGTGACGTCTAGCTGTCTTGTTGTCGGAAGAATGCTTGCTTGCAATCCTTGCAGCAGAGGTGTGTCCATACCCAATGGTGACAGAAAGCCCCGTATGTTCTGGACTAATACAACTTGGTCATTTGAATACACAGTTTCTGGGAGAGGGAAGTGTGTTTTTATACCTAAAAAAAAATATTTCTGCATTTGCCATCCATATGTGAGAGGGCTTCCCACATCAGACGCTTAGCATGAGAAGAGCCTACATGGAGCAATCCTTCCCTGCCCTCATCCCTGCCAAGCTCCTAGTTTCATCATGAGGCAATAGGCAAGAGTAGCAGCAGGTGCAGACAGTGTATCCTGGAGGGCAAGACATTCTGGGAACAGTAGTTCTTGAGAGTGGCAATGAAGTTTCACCGCTGCTGTGAGGGGAGCTCGTTTCCAACTTTTGCTTCTGAAATCCATGTTGAAAGACAAAAAAGAATCTGATTTTGGCAGCAAAGAAATAGGGTCAATTCCCTCTCTTCCCCACAGTAGTGACCTCCACTGCTGCTCTACAAAACTGATTCCCATAATGTTTTGTACTCCATGCCACAGACTGCCTGTGCCAGTTTTCTCTTGCAGCTAGAAAGCACCCCCTTCCCATCCTTCTGGTGCCTTAAGGTGGCTTCCAGTTACCTACCTTGAATTATGTTACTGTCCCTACAATTAAGATCCAATTGCTTTATCCTCAGGAAGGTGGTAGACCAGGGGCAGGCAAAATACGGCTTGCAGGCTGCATCTGGTCTGCTAGGCAACTTTTCATCTGGCCTGCGGGCAGGTGCCTACCGGTTCACTGTATCCAGCCTGCCCATGGGCTGTCCCTGTTGTGCTCTCATGGGGCTGAAGCCCATTCGCTCCTGGGTGGGAATGCAGCAGGTACTACCCCCACTTGCCTACAGGATGGCCCTGACCCTGGCCCCACAGGTAGGGAAGCGGCAGTGGGCAGGGGAAGTGGTGTTGGAGGGTAGGGAGGATGGGAAGGCAACAGGTAGGCTAAGGGAAGTGGGGCCAGCGAGTGAGCAGGAAGGTAGGGAAGTGGCAGGGGAAGGGTTGGGGTGGGAGTGGTGGTGGTGGGCAGGAGTGCAGGGCCCATGTCGGGGAACCCAAGGCAAGGTGGCAGGGGTGCGGGGTCCACCTGGCTCTATCGCGTGGTGCTTGCAGGCACTTCCTGGGTTCTCTGCTCGAGCCATGCGCCTCTGGGGGAAGCCCCATGTGATGGAGTCAGCGGCCTGGCCCCACTCAATACGTGCATGGTGGGGAATTCCGTGATATAGAGCTGGGCTGGCTCTGCCCCTCTCCCTGCTGCCCTGGCTGAGCCCCATGATCTGCACCACCGGCTTCATTACACAGGGCTTCCCCTGGTACCATTGGGCTCAGGCATGTAGCCCTGCATGATGGACCCTGTGCCCCAGCCATGTGCAGTCCTGGGGCTTGCCAGGACCATATATATCTGGGGGGCTCAACCTGTTGCTGTCACTGGTGGCAGGGGCTGTGTGCAATGGGAGGGGGCATGTTTGTAGGGGGGACCTCCTTACATAACCCCCCACAAGCGCAACATTCCTCCCCTCCCCGCCCAATATACAAGAATAAGATTTCATCTTGAGCTATTATGCAGTCACCTCCGTGTGTGTGTGTGTGTGTGTGCGCGCGCGTGCGCGTGCACACATTTTTTTTAATAAAATCAAAATATCTACAACAACATGTTTGACTTTTTTTGGTGTATAATTTTTTTTGCTGGTTCCAAGATGGCAAACTCCCTTCCCAAAATGAGTAGTTTTGGGGGCAAGGGGAGGGATGTCCGGTGGCAAAGGTCAGGGGATTAGGGGATGGGGCAGCTGTCAAGGGGCTGGGCTACCCTTACAACCCTCTCCAGCTTGCCAAAACTCATTAAGTGATCCTCCAGCCAAAATAATTGCCTACCCTTGTGGTGGACTCTCGTATAGCTTTAGCGTTTTCCTGCACTGTGCAAACGAACCACAAAAATGCAAACTTACAGCCCCTTTCCAGAGGGGAGGGGAGCATTCCATTCTCATGCTACATTGCTCAAGGGAAGGAGGAGTCTCTCTAACTCCCATTTGTTTCCTTTAACAGGAACACAGTGGATCCACTGTCCCATCCATTCTGAATAGGATGCAGACCAACCAAACCCCTCCCACTTACAACAAAACCAACAAGTTCACTTCTGGATTTCAAAACATAGTAGATGCATATGGCATTGGAACTTACCGGGAGATAAATCCAGGTAAATGCACAACCTGCTCTGTTTGTTCTGCTGCCTTGTTTATAAACAACTTAGGATTCCTGACTTGGTGCTTTGGTCTCTACTGCTAGGCAAAGTCCTGTGTTGGACTGACCTAACTCTGCAAAAAGAGAGTGCGGGCTCCTGTTTCTCTGCAACTGAATTGTAAAATGCTCACTAACACTATTTAGTATGTAGAGATACAGTGGCTTTGTGAACTACTTGGAACATGGCTTGCAAGTGAGCGGTGTTATGAGTGGAAAATAATTATCCTAACCCAAAAGGACTGAGGTGAAATACGACACATGGATTTCTTTGCTTTTGAGGTCATTTCTGGGTGTTCATTGCATTTAGTGAACCAGTTTAGTTTAATCTTGTCAGATGTTTTAATACCAGTTTGAGGTAATTGTATCCAGTGGGAATATTTATTCCAGACAATCTTTTTTTTTTTTTTTTTTTTTTTCTTCATGTTTACTTAGATCAGGGGTGGCCAAAATGACTGATCTGGCCAGCAGTCAGATTCCATTTCTCTATATTCCTGGCTCCTTGCAGCAGTGACAGCCTGATCTGGAGCAGGGGCAGAGCCGTGATTCCCTGCTTGCATGACCCTGCCCAGAGCACACAGGCTACAAATCGTGGCTCTGCCCTGGCTCCAGAGCAAGCTGCCCCCATTGCAAGTTTTCAGCAGCTCCAGAGTAGCCCCCTTCTCTGGTCTGTTGCATGCACTGCTGCTCTGGCTGCAGTTGGTCTCTTTGGCAACCCCAACCTTGAGCTTTCCTGCACAGTTGCGTCTGGGGTCTCCATGGAGACTGGCCCCAGCCATGTGCAGGGGTGGCTGGGAAATGGAGTCCCCTGCTGACTGGATGCAGCCCACAGGCCAGATTTTGCTTGTCCCTGATCTAGATCAAGTGCAGTGGAAGACTATGATGTGATTTTGAGGGTTACTTTGTGCTGAATTCCTAGTACTTGCCCTCCTTCTAGCAAAACTTACTACTACTATAACTTTACTTACATTTTTCTATGCTCCCTGTGTAAGCTAGCTGGCTTTACCTGGCACTAGCTGTCTGCTGTATCTTTTGTAGGAAGGGTAAACAATAACAAGTTTGGCTTCTCTTTCTCTGTGAGCTTTATTGTTACAACATATGCCAAAGGTGCAGGTCAGGAAACTGTTATTTCTAAAATTTTCACACACTCTCCTCTGTCTTTTTAGCAAACCAGCCCTATAGCATCAGAATCTGATGTCAGCCAAAGTGTTGTGGGAGATGAACTTTATGCCATGGTGCTCAAACCTGGTTTAACAGTCTCATTTCCAGCAAAGAAACATTCCCTGGATGCTAAACCAATGGTAATAGATTACAAAGCAGGGAAAGCCTCCCTACCTGCTGTTCAGTAGATTTCCTGAAGAGGCAAAAGCTGAAATGCTGTGTGTGATCAACCTTATCAGAAAGCTTTTGTGTGCTATGACTTTTATACTTGCCTCAGTGTGTGATTTCAAGGTAAATTATTCTGATGTGCCTGGTCTGCATATAAGCTGATGGCCTTTACAGGAATTCTGGCCCACAAAACACAGGCTTAAGGCATGGGTGGGTGAAGCAGTGAAAAATATAATGAAAAATGTAGGACTTTGACATGGAGCATTAAGAGATACTTGGTTACTGCCTGCCAGCTAGGATTAGTTGGGGATTAAAGGGGGAAAAAAAATTAGAGGATCATAGAAAAGCAATGCTGGAGGGCACTTCATGAGGTCATCTTGTCTAGCCCCTTGCTTAAGGCAAGGTAATCTCTGAGCACTCGGCCAAATCCGATCAGTCTCAAGTTTCCTTACATACGTGGATGAACTCTACCTGTCTCAAGAAGTTTATGGGCTGACAAGAGGTAAGGCACTGCTGGACCTGGTACTGGCCAAAGGGGATGATCTAATTAACGACCTAAGAATTGAAGGGAAGCTGGATGACTGACCATGAGTTGATCACTTTCACTATCCATTGAAAAGCTGGCAAACCAGCCAGCAATGCAGTAGTCCTTGACTTCAGGAAAGCTGACTTTCATAAGCTCAGGAGGCTTGTTCTTGAGGCCCTGACAGGCTATGATATTACAGTCAGGGGAGTTCATGATAAGTGGTTGCTCCTTAAGGAAGCAATCCTAGAAGCACAAGGGGAGTCCATCCCAACCCATGGGATAGGTGGTAAAAGGGCTCAACAACCCCCTTGGCTCAACAGGGTACTCATGGACCTTTTATGTCTAAAAAGAGAAGCTTATAAAGGATGGAAGACAGGAAACAACACCAAGGAGGAACATTCTGCACTGGTCTGCACCTGTAGAGAGTGGACTAGGAAAGCCAAGGCTGCAACTGAACTTCAACTGGCTACATGAATCAAGGACAAGAAAAAGTCTTTCTTCAGATATGTGGGGAGTCGAAAGAAAAACAAAGGCAACTTTGGACCCCTGCAAAACCAGTTGGGGCAGCTGACTGCCAACTCCCAGGAAAAAGCCAATCTGCTTAATGATTACTTTGCACTTACAGGCTCAATAATGCTAGACTCACTAGCACCACAACTGAAAGAGACTTGGGGGTCATGATTGACCACAAGATGAACATGAGCTACCAATGCAATACCACAGCTGGCAAAGTGAACAAAACTCTGGCTTGCATCTACTGATGCATCTTGAGCAAGACCCAGGATGTCATCCTCCCACTGTACTCGGCCTTGGTGAGGCCACAGCTGGAGTACTGCATCCAATTCTGGGCTCCACAATTCAGGAAGGACGTGGAGAAGCTTGAAAGAGTCCAGAGGAGAGCCACGCACATGATCAGGGGGCAAGAGAACAGACCTTATGAAGAGATGCTGCAAGTTATGGGACTCTTCAGCCTGGAGAAGCGCAGGCTCAGGGGTGATTTGGTGGCAGCCTATAAGTACCTAAGGGGTGTGCATCAGGATCTGGGGGAACACCTGTTCACCAGAGTGCCCAAAGAGATGCCAAGGTCCCACGGTCACAAACTCCTCCAAGACCGTTTTAGGCTGGACATAAGGAAAAACTTTTTTACTGTCTGAGTCCCTGAGGCCTGGAACAGACTCCCCACAGAGGTGGTGCCTAGCACCTACTCTGGATACTTTAAAGAAATATTTGGATGCTTATCTTGCCGTGATCCTTTGACCCTAGCTAACTTCCTGCCCCTTGGGCAGGGGGCTGGACCTGATGATCTTACAAGGCCTGTTCCAGCCCTTATGTCTATGAAATCTGTGAAAATACACCATCCTAGCCAAGTGTCTGTCCAATCTGCTCTTGAAAACTTCCAAGGATGGAGACTCTACAATTTCTCTAGCTGGCCTCTTTCAGTGCTTGACCACCCTGCTAGTCAGAAAGTTCCTCCTAATCTCCTACCTAAACTTCCTCTGCTGAAGCTTGAGGTCATTGTTTCTAGTCCTGTCCCCTATGGTTATGGAAAAAAGCCAATCTCCATCCTCTGCAATTGCCCATCAGGTATTTGAAGACTTATCAAATCCTCCCCTTCAGTCTTCTGTTCTCCAGGCTAAATAACCTTAGTTCTTTCAACTTTTCCTCATGAGTCACGACTCCCAGGCCCCTAATAATTTCTGTTGCTCTCTGCTGCACTTCTCCCAAACTCTCCACATCCTTCTTGAAGCACAGGATCCAAAACTTGTGGATGTATTGGGGGAGTGGAATAAATTGGTGCTAAGAGTTAAATCTGAGGCTGGTCAGCATCACAAAGGATGTGCATGTTTCACTTGAAATTTAGTTTAAATGTTGCAGGAAGCTGACTTCCACACATGAGCAGAGGTGCTCTTTATTATTAGTCCCATGTCTCTAACGTAGTTCCCTTTCAGTATCTGCAGTGTAGATTTGGCCTGTTTAGAAATTTTGTATGATTTTAAGAATTGTACTGCTAATGGAATAACTAGAAATAGAGAGATGCTCAGCTATGTGTCCAGATTTTTACCATGTGCTGCTCTCTCTTCCTTACCTTCCAGCTCCGTATACAATTATCACTTTCCCCTTTCTGTTTGCTGTGATGTTTGGAGACTTTGGCCATGGAATCCTGATGACACTAATAGCTATGTGGATGGTGCTTAGGGAAAGTCGCATTTTGTCACAGAAGAATGACAATGAGGTAAAGGCTTGGGTCTAGCTCGGCTTTTAAAGGAAAGCTGAGAGACCTGATTGTATTTTCCCTGTAGTGTTGCTAATATTAGTTCTTTTGGGTTTTTTTTTCATTTTCAGACTTTTAAGAACATGAACAAACTGAGTAATAAACTAAAGCCTCTAGACCTCAAAATGAGTAATGTCCCTTCTCAGAATAGTGGGTTCCTTTTACTTTGCATTTTAAATGTTTGGACTAAGTTACTCAGAGAAAGAGCATGGTTTGGCGGTTAACCGATGAGGTCTTGTCTCCTGCAGTGCTGGTTGAGTCATGGGTGAAACCTGATTTGCAGGCTAGTTCCTGGTTTGCATCTACCTCCCTACAATTTGATTGTCTTCTTGGGGCCTGGACAGGGTGACAAGTCAGGATTCAGATGCTTTTTAGAGTTTGAACAAAACTGGCAGCGTGTTGCCACAGCATCTGCTTAGCTCCACTCCTGAGCAAATATTTCTCAGCTGATGTTCACTTCAAAATATGGATGTCAAAAGGTTTTTCCTCCTCCTCCTGCAGGCTAGAAGATGTCATAGATTAGTATTCTTCATGGGACTGACTAGCTGGCCAGCCTCTGTGTTCCAGCTGTTACCCCCCTTGCAGTTGTAATCACTGCATTCTTAACCCATGCCATGGAAACGCGGCTTGGTGGTTTTTCTAGAATTGGCTGGTTTCAGACTCTGCTACTTTGGATAGACTAATTAATGTTTTGTTAGTACCCACGGACAACTACTTTTTTTAAACAAACAGATGTTCAGCATGATTTTTAGTGGTCGCTACATCATTCTGCTAATGGGAATGTTCTCCACTTACACTGGTCTCATCTACAACGACTGCTTCTCCAAAGCACTTAACATGTTTGGCTCATCATGGAGCGTCCGGCCAATGTTTACCAATGCCAATTGGACGTAAGTAATTGGATGTTTGAAAAATAAGTGGAGGGCCAAGCTTTGTATACTAAAATCCATTTGTCCAGGGCTTGTAAGAGAATAGTAGTGTAGTGAGGAGCACACTGTTTTTTGCTGTGTGTTTTTTACATAAACTACAGAGCTTAAGATGGAAAGCAGCTTAAACTAGGAACCAGTTGGCTGTTCTTCACCTTGCTTCTCCATCATTTCCTTACATGCATCATTAAAAATGTATGGAAGGATGGCAATTTCTGGTAGTGCATTTCACAAGCATGCTAATTTCTAGCAGTCTCCCTCTGTGCCTTGTCAAAACACATTTGAATTAGTGAGGCTTCACCTGGGACTGGAGCAGCATGACACACACATACTGATTTCCATTGATAGATTCCCCAAGTACATAGTGGGGTGGGCGCCAATGAGGGAAGGGGACAGTATAGTTAACTGAACCAAGTCACACTTCCCTTCTGTTTGCAGGGAATGTGCCAGGTTATCCTTGTGTATTTCTTTTTAAGAACTGCTTAAAAAGGAATTGAGCTTGATTTTTGTATATTGGTATCCAAACAGAGATGAGCTACTTCACCGTGCCCCTGTCCTGCAGCTGGATCCTGCAGTTCCTGGGGTCTTTGGTGGGCCATATCCCTTTGGCATTGACCCAGTAAGAGATCTTTCTAATATTGTCTTCAGAATATATGCTCTTTGTATGTATGTGACAAGTATCTGTTTGGTACCTTGTTAAACCATAAAGGGCTCTGTTTTTATGTAGCAAACTCAGTATAGTAACATTTAGAAATGTACCGTACTCCATTTAAGTGCCTAGGTTTAGAACTGAAAAGAAGAGCTATATACTTTCCCTAAGTTAGGTACTTATCCAAATACAATGTAAACAGTGTTCTGTGTGTGTATAGTAGCATTAGTACTGTGGTATTTGCAGTCCTGAAACTCACTAGTTCTTATTTTAAAGAATATTAATGCTGCATTTACTTACATACCATACTCATCTTTTATCCAAAAATGAGCCCCCCAAAATTGGGGTACATGTCTTAAATGGGAAAACTGATTTTTCTGCCAAGAACAGAAGCATGGAGATGCATTAAGATGCTGCTTTTCCTTCTCTTCCCTCCAGCAGCTGCATGGAGGAAGGGGCAGATCCAGGCGTGGTGGGGAGCAGTGGTGCAGTCACTCTGCTTCGATTCTTTCTCCACTCAACACTTTAAAACCAGCAGCATAGCAGCAGCAGTGACATTTTTATTCAGGCAGTGTCGGGGTCTATGGATGACATAGCTTATCACAGTCTACCCGACTCCCATGAATTGTTTTTTGCTGCTCATTGTTAAAAACCATCTCTCCTGTTAATGGTCTTGGATGTTCCACTAATCAAGCTATCTTTTCTTTGGCAGTCTTGCTGTCTGTTAACTACCTCCGGTCTTTTCTCCTATTTCAGTCCTACAGACTGTTTTTTAGCTCTTCTTAAAATCTACCACCACTTATGGAGCCCACTTTAGCAGCAGCTAGTTTCAGCTTTTGGCTGAACAGTTAAGAGCTGCTGACACTAACTATAAAAGAGTTAACACTGTAGCTTTGGCCTGAGCAGGAAGGGGAGGGTAGGTGAGCTGAAGATTAGGCTCTGTCCTTGTTCAGTGCAGCCATTAATGTAGAACAGTCTTTTTTGGGAAGATGAAATGAAGGGAAAAAATGGTGCGTCTTAGGGGCATGCAGTATGCGAGGAAAATATGGTGGTTCATTTGGAGCTGCTATTATGAGCCATGAAAACAAGGACAGCTTGTCATGCTGTAAGTTCTGTGGTATTAACAGTCCCCACACCAACTAGCTCCCATTCTTAATCTTTAAATAGTTTGTTTCAGGTTGCTTTTACAAGCCTTGAAAATGAGAGGAAGGAAAACATCTCTTTGACAGCCGTTTCCTATTTGCTGTTTCTGGGACAATTAAGAGTTCATTTAGTTACTAGTTAAAACTATTAGGGCTCATGAAACTAATAAAATCTGCAGTACAAGTATTACCCCACTGCAGAGTTTGGTTTTTTTCATGTGCAGCAACACACATGTAGATGCTGCCCTGGCTGGCTGGGGCACAGGGTACTTCAGCACAGGGCTAGCCAGCAGGCAGCCCCCACACTGAAGCACCCTTGTGCCCCAGCCAGTTTCTCCACAGCACATGGAGCCTGGTTGGAGCAGCCCTGGCTAGCAGGCTTGCTCTTGAGTCCCCTGCCAGACTGAGCTTTTCCGATTTGCCTCCACGTACTGCTCATGAATAAACTCTGGAGCAGTAAGCATTAATCACACGTGTATATGTGCCCTGTGTGTGTTTAGTGTGTCTTGTTACTTTTATCTGTTCCCTAAGTCCGTTAGTGCTTGATAGCTTTTGCTGTTTTAATATAAACAAATGCTAATTCAGTTCACCTCTGACTGTCTCTTTCACATGGTAATTCTGACTGAACTGATGTTTGTGACCAGATTTGGAATATCGCCAGCAACAAACTGACCTTCCTCAACTCCTTTAAGATGAAGATGTCTGTGATTCTCGGCGTTATCCACATGCTTTTTGGTGTCACGCTCAGCCTTCTCAACCACATGTGAGTGTGCTGTATCGTCTTTTCACTAAGAGAAGTGGAGACTTCCTCTTTTTGTAGAAGACTTAAGAGTAGACTCTCACTTGGATAGGCGCTCACATCTGAGGTTTTATGTCTTTTAAAGCTTGCCCCATGGCACATGCTCTTAAGGTGCAGGGAATTGCAATAAGGTATTTCAGCACACTACAAATAGCTAACCGTTTATTTCTATTCCACTGAATGTATTTGCCTGTCAATTGTTTCTCGCAAATATTTTATTTATTTATTTAAAGATTTAACTATAAAAATGCAGCACTTTTTTTTTTTTTTTTTTTTTTAAGGCTTCCTCCTTTAAAAGCTAGCCTTACTCTTAGTCTGCATTGTGCCTCTTTAATATCAATAGAACTTAAGGGTGTCTTAACATACTCACAGATGCAATTCTTTTTCTTCATAGTTACTTCAGGAAGCCACTGAATATCTACCTGGGGTTTATTCCTGAGATAATTTTCATGTTGTCTTTGTTCGGCTACCTCGTTATCCTCATTTTCTACAAGTGGACTGCCTATGATGCTCATACCTCAAAGGATGCACCAAGTCTTCTAATCCATTTCATCAACATGTTTCTCTTCTCCTATGCTGATCCTAGTAATAAGATGCTTTATAAAGGGCAGGTATGTGGCAGTTCTGAGCTGATACAAAGCAGTTAGTGTCTCCAGTGTTGAAGCCTTCCACTCAAATGTTGGACATAAATCCAACTTGCTGGAATGTTTCAGGTTGAGGCATTCTAAGGTGCTGGAGATACTTTTTGCATGAGGATCCTTTTCATTCCTGAGTTAGCAATGCAGCAAGTGAAAACCAGAATATGGCATAATTCTTCTGAGCAGGGTACCTTTTAAAACCTGACTCATTTAGAAAGGCCTGAGCTTTCATAGGCCACAGCCTACTTTGTTAGATGCTTTTGAATGTAGAGGTGTACCAATACATCAGTCCAGTATCGGATCGGCATCAATATTATAAAGAAAATTGTCTGTATCAGAAGGTGGCCTGATGTGGCCAATAAATGGCCAGTAAATGTGTGTAGCCCAGTGCAGCACGTAGGCAATGAGGAGCACAGCCAGGTAGCTTGGAGAGCTGCATGCAGCTGGTAAGCCTGTGGTGGACAGGGAGGTGGGAGGTAGTGGGGCTGGGGAAAGTGCTGTCTAGCCAGGGTGGGGTGGGCGCAGGACAGAGCCGTGGCTCATCCAGGGAGCTCAGGGGGTAGGGGGGCAGCTCCTGCTGCTGTGCACACCCCAGGAGGGTGTGGGGGGGACATGTGCCACCCGTATCTGCACAGGGTGGGATGGGCTGCAGCTGCAGGCTGGGGTTGGGGCTGCGTTGGGCTCTTGCTGGTGGTGGGGGCTGGGCTGGGCTCTGCTGTGCTGTGTTCAGAGTGGCTGGTGGTGCTGGGAGGGCAGCCTGGGGGGGGCCCACGGTGAATTTTAGGGTTGTTGGAGCCCCTTCCCCTGTAGCCCCTCCCCCAGCAACTGTTGCTGCCTGCTCCAAGCACAGCCTGGCCTGGTCCAGCCCAGCCCAGCCCAGCCACACTGCCGGGAAGAGCCCCGTGCAGCCCAGCCCCAGTCCACAGCAGCAGCTGCCCTGCCCTGTGCAGATCCAGGGCCTACACACCCCCCACATGCCCACCCAGGGTATGCACAGCAACAGAAAACCGCCACCCCACACCCCCCAGACGAGCTGAGGCTTCATCCCGCACCCTGCCCCACTCCCTCCCTCACTGTGGGGTCCTTGATCTGCTCCACCATGCACCTTCTCTTCCCCCTCCTTCCATCACAACAGACTTATGAGCTGCACACAGCTCTCCATGCTGTATCGGAAATTGGATTGCTATCGGCCAATATGCCTCCTTAAAAATCGACTATCATTATCAGCCCCAAAAATCTCTATTGGGGCATGCCTGTTTGAATGAATTCAGCTTTAAGGTGCCACCCTGTCCTGCTCTGCCTGACTTCAGACTAATGCAGCTAACTTCCTCTCTACTTGTAATTGTCCTAAAAAGGGGGAACCATAACTTCAGGAGGAATTTAAATCTGAATGTCATTATCACTTGCCCCCAAACAATCTGGGTTCTCTGTTAACCAGAAGGCAGCAGAAAATCTTTGTGTGTGCCAATAGCATTGTGCCTCTAACACAGGTAAGACACTTATTCAGGATAAATGAGTGAGAGAGTGCCATCTGCCCAACTGCTGTTCCCTGTAAAACCACTTACATTTTTCCTAGAGGTCTCCACTCCACTACAAGTGGTGACCTTACATCTCCCCCCCGATTGCATTCAGGTCGGATGAGAAACAAGCCTGGGCATAATGCAGCTGTAGGCAAACAGAAAGCACAGGCCAGTCTGCTGTTGTGGGAAACAGTAGGTGGGTATAACTGATGCAGATATTGTTAGGGTGTAGATAACTCCAGAAATGTTTGTACTGTGGAGCTAGTAGTTTTTAAATGAGACTTGTATCAGACTTGTATAAGAAAATAATTGGCTGGAACATAGCATTGAGTTGCAGGTTAAATTATCTGAGACCTTCTTCCACAGCAAGGACTTCAGAGCTTCCTGGTGGTGATCGCATTTCTTTGTGTGCCCTGGATGCTGGTAGTTAAACCCCTCGTCCTTCGCCGTCAGTACTTATGGAGAAAGCATTTGGTGGGTGACTCTTTTATGTGTTTGTTTTTGTTTTAAGATTATTGGTTCTAAAGATGTAAGCTCCTTCCTGATCTTAGAAACATAGGTTCATGCTCTGACCTGTACACATGTGCATAAAGACAAGTGGTCAGTAAAACGTACAAGCTGTTGCCTGTCTCTGATTTAAATCTTGCATTGAATCTACTTTAGAAAATATAAATACTGATTGTGTGCTAAAAAAAATACACCTTTCTGGGGCTCTTGGCCTGTGCAGGAGTACAGAATCCCTTGATTCTGTGCCTTTCCTGGGGTGCCAGAGTGCAGAAGCAGAGATGTAGCAAGTTGCCCAGCAGTATTGAGCAGCCTAACTAAAACTATGTGGATATGAAAATAAACTAATCTTTGCTTGTGAATGCAAGCCCTTCATTTAGAAGATCTTTTGTTTCATTTCTGGTTATATAACTGTACTAAAATAGTTCATATAAAAAGTCTGGAACCTGACACACTTGTACTGAGAGCGCTTGAAAATTCCCTTTGCATGTGTGGCAGACATCTGTTAGGATATTAAACCCATCGAAGTATGATACAGTTAAAGACACTCCCTCTCCCTTCTCTGACCATCTTTCATCCTCCCATGTCCCCTCCATTCGTCTCCCTTTTTCTCTTTTGTTTTTCTTCCTCCTCCCTCTTTTTTCTTCCATTCACTATCAGGAAGGGCAATCCGTGGAGGGCCAAGTCAGCACAGTCCAGAACGAGCAGGCACTAGAAGCAGCAGCGGCTGCAACAGTGAGTGCATTTAAAATCGTGTGATGCATTTAAAGTTGGGGAGGTATTAAAGCACACACAATTATCCAGAGGATTTGGAATGTATCTGCACTTTCTGTAAATGATGAGAGCATCTCTAGCAGGCGGGACCAGTCTTTGTCTCCAGAATATAAATTCCAATAACCTCAGTATAATTGTGATGATACATTCCAAACTAGTTGTACACAAATGCAAGATTACCATGAAGCAACTGCAGAATGCGAAAACATTGCACTGAAGCAGTTCCAGTGAGATCCTACCCAACAAAAGCAACACGAGGATGCCTTGTCTCTGTAGCTTCCCAGAAAAATGTCCTTGGTTTTAATGTTCTTGGAAGTTTTTATAAAAAGGGTTGTTTTCTATTCGAAGCGTTTTTGTTTACATTCCATATTCCCAAAAATCATGTTTCGGTGATTTTTCTCCCAGTACCTTCACATCAGCAGTTCAAAATTTTTGTCTGCTTTTTGGAGTTGGGGGTTGGGGGAGGGAAAGGGACTCAGATCTGATGTTACAATAAAAATGACTGTGTGCAGACAAGGTTGTCAGTAACAGCTGTCTACAACTGCTTATGTGAAATCAGTATACCGCCCTCCATGGCGAAAGCCTACTGCCAGCCAGTGCCGAGTGACAGAGCTTTCATAGCTCTGTCCCTTCCTCAGAAGGGCATGTACGAAATTATTTATCCAACTCAAAGTAAAAAAAGTGGCTTTTTTTAAAGCAAAGAGATTTAAATTATGTACAGATATTCTGGATGGTATTAGCCTTTCAACAAAGGTATTCAGTGACAAGTTTAAATTGGGTGTAAAGTTTCTTAGATACCAGCAAGTGCTCCCTTAACAGATCTTTCTTAAACTGCCTGAAAAAGGCATGCAGGAGTGCTGAGAAATAGATATTTTTCAGGTCTCCAAGCTGTTTAATAAGATAGGGGCACAAAAAATCTTCTGTGTAAGAAACTATAATAATTCCGAGGATCTGACCTAGAGGAGAGAGATTAGCCATGTGTGACTGAAAGCTCTGTGGTTCTCTTCTAACCCATAAATATACATTTTGGAGCAATTAAAAATGTAGTGTAAACAACACTGCCTTTAATATTCACTGTTGGTAACTTGTAACATTTCAGTGCCAGTCCAAAAACAGAAACAACTCAAAGCCCAGAGATAAATATAAGCTTTATCATTCTCACATAGAAGTGTACTATTTACTGTGTAATATATGTCTGTTTCACTTTCAACATTGTTATCTGTTCCTTTACGAACATAACATCTCTGATTTTGTTGTTGTTGTGTTTTGTTTTGTGTTTTGGAGTCTGAAATGAATTCAACAAATGTTTTTAGCGTCAAGTTTTACAGCTGGTCCATCTGCATTATAAAATCCATGAAGACAAACTGGGCTTTCAAGATCATCCAGTTATAATAAATGCAGTCTCTTAATAAGCATTCATAAGCTATTCCATCAGGATACTGGAGATAAGAATTACGAAAGTAAACATGGAGGAAGCCAAGTTTTAAACTTTTTTTTTTTTTTCATAGTCATTTGGAAACTACAGAATTCAGTATTTGAATTTAAAAATCATCTTGTCTTCATTCTGTACTCCTGATATAACACAGAAGTTGTACGCCAGGTTTTATCACAAGCAGAGCATTTTGAAGTCACACCCTTGTGGTCTGTCAGGCTTAAAGTTCTGAATGTATAATGTTGTGTTTTAGACTGACAGTGTTTCACCCAATGTTACTGGCAGCTCTTGAATGAAAATAATGGAAGTCCGCCTGTTGGTGCAGGCTATTTTAAATCCTGAAAATATGGCTATGTGCAAGGCATGCTTTCATTGTGCTCTGGACTTCACTTACAATGCACACAAGCAGTGCTGGAAGACTGTCAAACAGCGAATGTGCTGTGCATCGTGTATTAGTGGGATTAAGAAATGTGCAACAGATTTTATAGAACTGAAGAATGAAAACACTTAAATGAAGCGGCTCTATTTTGGCTAAACCACTCAAAACCAAGTGAAGTTGAACAATCTGGTATTTAAGTATTGCCTTCTATATTTGAGAAGGAACAAAAACACAGCTGAGTTTCTTGTGTCAAATGCCTATAAAAGGAATCATCTCTGCAGTCCTGAACTTCCACATAAAGGAAGGTCTGATTCTTTTCCTTGTGTGTGGCTTTAGTATGCCTGTCAAAAATTGGTGTGGGCTGAGCATGTGTGTGTGTTTTAGTGTGTCAGATAATGGCAAATGCTAGAAGAAAATCGCATGAGTCGCTTCATGTAGAGTAGCAGTTGCATTTTTGTCAGTTTCCAAGGGGTTTGCCCACCAGTTGTTGGAAATGTAACAGCTGTTTGTAGTTTTGGAGAAAACATGGCTCTTGATGAAAGGTGAAATTATGTTTTGTAAAGAGTTGTTGTTCAAATTGGTTATATAATTTTTCTGTTTCAGATCCAGC
>NW_005842191.1:238305-265247 GCF_000455745.1 Alligator sinensis
TCACCCAAGCTGGAAGATCTGTAAAATCGAAGCTTGTGGAAAATAGTTGTGCCATTGAACTTTTTAATGTGGATTTTTTTTTCTGGAAGTTGGTCCTGCTTCATGGAGATGTGTTAAGTACCTATTTGCACTAAATTCTAAACAGCATTCTGCTTTTTTCTCTTTATGCATGTATTAGGGAACTCACAACTTTGGTGGCATCCGGGTGGGTAATGGACCCACTGAAGAAGATGCAGAGATCATTCAACATGACCAGCTCTCTACCCATTCTGAGGAAGGGGAGGAGGTGAGTGTCTGACACTTGCTCAGGACAGTAAAGTTGGCACTCTGGGGATGATTTACTAGCTTCCAAGCTCTTAAATTTCCATAGCAGTGCTGACAGCAGAACAGTAGAAATTCAAGGCCTATTCTAATAACAACCTTTTACACACTACTCTCTGGTCATCTTTGACTCTTATTTCTTGTTAAAAGAGCAGGAGTCTCATGATGGGCCAGCTCTGTATCCCCATAGGGCATCTGAAAATATGGACAGTTGCCACAGACTTGTTTTTCCCTTAGAAAAAGCAGGTGTGGGCAACCCCCTTCTTCCCCTTTGGTGTTATATAGTACTTGGATTTATATTAACTGGTTATATTTCTTGAGTCCTAAATCTCTCTTGTTTCAAATTCTTGTGGGCTGTTAACACATCTCAACTGCGCTGCCTTACCTGTTGCCCAAGAGGTGGACAAAAAGGGAAAGCTAGCTTGTTTATCTTGGACATCCTGATGCCTCCCTAGTAGCTGTGCATTACAATGCTTGTTAAGTGCTTCCACTTGAAGAATAAATCCCTAATTGTACTCTTGACTAATGATGTGACTGGTGGGACACTGCACTAAATGTAAACTTGTGTTTTCAAGCCTGCGGAGGATGAGGTGGTAAGATTACAGTCAGCTTTGCATTCATGTGTATCTGGAACATTTTTCATGGGTGGTAAATCATCTCCTGAGTTAATATAATTCTTTGTCATAGCATCTTGTTTTTTTAAAAGCCCTAGCCATTAATGCATCACAGACTGTTTCTAATACTTCATGCAGTATCTCCATTCAAAGAAACCCTGAATTTACTTCATCTGTCCAGCATACATTTGCTTTGTCTCTCAACTACAAATATTTCTCAGTTGACCTGCACAGCTGTGCATCAAAGATCAACTAGTGACTTCCTCTAAATCTGTATAATATTGAAGTGGTTGGAGAAGCAAGTTTCTCTGTCTGATACGTAGTTGTATCTGTTTGGTCAATGGGAATGTTTGGATTTTTTTGCAAACTGCTTATAGATTTTTTGTTTGTTTGTTTGGTTTTTTTTCTAGCTATCATCTAGCTTAATGTTACCGGCTACCATGAAATAAATTCAGCAAAATATTGAAACATCAAATTGGAGTTGCTGATAACCAGGGAATCAATATTTTGTTTTTTCTCTCTCAAGGAGGGTTTTTAGGAGAAGAATTGCTCATTCTTGAATACTAGTAGTTGGAAGAGTCAGAAATATAATATACTCTTTGGAGAGCAGACCATTTAAATCTAACCAGTCTCTGCACTCCTTGCTATCAAAAGACCCATATTCTTCATGTTCCTTCCTCCTTTTCCTACTCCTCGAGTTGGTACCCTTGGTCACTCTTTGGACAGGCTGGCTCTGATGGCAGGAGCAGGGGCAGGTGGCATCCTTGGAAGCAATAGTTAATGTCTACAAGCAGTTATGCCATTCTTGGGTCTTTGCTGTTAGTGTGCCTGTGCTTGTTGTGTCTTTTGTTCTTTGAATTGTGGGTGTGGATGCAAAAGGCCTTGGTACATATTTCTCCAAGAAGCTTAGCATGCACAAATTGCTAATGAAGGTTTTGCTTATTTCACCATTAACAAGAATTTTCTTCATCTGTGAGGTCAATTCATATGTATAAACAAATGACAATTCAAAATGGTAGGCTGTATGTAAATGGATGTAGGTCTGCCATCTCCAGTGAGCATTAACACCAATGAAGCTGTAGAATGAAATACTCCTCTGTCATTGCAATATCCATGCTACTCTTTGATTTGTGTTTGTCTTTAGACCCAAAACAAATGGGCACCAGTAATTAACGTTGATAAAAGGATAGAACTTAGTTTTGAGGGTGTAGAGTTGGGTATCTATTGGTCTAACAAACTAAAGTAAGTTGTTCAGCTCATTCAGAATGAGCTACAGAAAAATCTAAGTAAATAAGTGAATAATCTTATGCCCCACGCTAACACTTCCTTCAACACTGGACCTAATGGGCCCAACTTCTTTCCTTTTAATCTAGATTCATAATACCAGTAGGTAGGTGCATGAATTGCACTGTAGTTAGAGCAGTATCAGTCCTGTCCATCTGACTGACTTGATTAAGATTAATTGTCATTCTTTTGAGCTGAGTGAAATAAATGTGCGTATATAGGATGTCTCCAGTCATGTTATCTCTAGTTGACTTTTTATTAAGTTGCCTTCCTAGTGCGGTAGCATTCTCTGAAATGCTTCTAGTGTTGTGCGCAGGACCAGGTAGGCAGGCAGGACTCTGGAGTTTCAATGTGAGGCTAAGATAATGGTGTAGGGAGGAAGGGTTTAGGTTTTGCTGGCTCCTAATTAAATTGCCAATCGAGAATGATTGTTTGTTGGCGGGGTAGCAGGTACAGAGCACCGCCACGCACCACTCCGCACTGTCACCACCTCCCAGGAGCAGGGTGGTGGGGGGGAAGCTTGCCCCACCGTCCCCTCCACCAGCACCCTGCACTGCCACTGCTTCCATTGCTGCTGGTCTCAGCTGCCTGCTGTGCCGCCCCTCCCCTTCCCCACTCCTTGGAGGCAGTGGAGCGCTGCCATGATGGCAGGGGTGGAGCAGGGGAGTGAGGCCAGATGGCCTTGCCCCCCTAGGGGTTCCATCCCCTCTGTCCCATTCCCCCTTCCTGGTCACAGCAGCACTCCTCTGCCTCCAGGGAGCATGGCCTGGAGTTGGGGGAGTGGTGAGGCCAGCAGTGCTGGCCTCGCCCACTCACTCTCTCTTCCATCCCCACCATCATGGCAGCACTCTGCACCACCACCACCGTCTCCTGTCTGTAACACTCTTGGAACACTGATTGGTTGTTTCAGTAGCCAATCGGAGTGCTCCAATAGTGTTGCAGACAGATACAGACAGACTAAGCCTTTTATTATATTAGAATTAGGAGATCCTCTTGAAATAGGGAAAGCCTGTACAGAAGGGATGGTTTCTACCTGAAAAAAATGGTACCGTAACTACTGGCGTGTAACATTAATAAGGTGGTAGAGCGGCATTTAAACTAAAAATGCAGGGGAAAGCCACAGCTTGTGTTGCAAAATAGCACACAATTTGGATTGACTTGCCCTATAAGGGTGAAACTGGAAGAAAAAAAAAAAAGTGGGGGGCGGGAAGGATAAGAAACAGGATGAAGACTAGCATAAGCAAATGCCTTTAATGAGTAAAAGGTTACATGGGAGTAGCTAACCTGGCAAAAATAAAAAGTATACATGTTTTCATACTTGTGCTAGAAGCCAAAGATCAAAAGTGGGGGAACTTGAATGCTTAGCAGTAAATAATGACATTGACATAATAGGTATCTCTGAAACATGGCGGAATGAGGAAAATCGATGGAATGCTGTAATACCAGGATACAAGTTGTACAGGAACAGTAGAGTAGGTTATACTTGTGGGAGAATGGCATTCTACATCAAAGAATGCATCGAGTCAAATAGGGTAGATTTTTCAACTGATAAGAGAAGTACCATAGAATCTTTGTAGATAGAAATCCCAGGTTTCAAGGCGGGGGAGTATATTTAGGGATATACTATCCTCCAGCAGCTAGCTAGAAATGCCAAGGGACTTCAACTATCCACAAAGAGACTGGGTCAGTCTAACATCAGGCCCGGGTGCAGAGACCAAATTTCTTGACATTATAAAAGACTGCTTCCTGGAGCAGTTAGTCCTGGAACATACAAGGGTAAAGACCGTTCTTGACCTAGTCCTCAGCAGTGCACAGGATTTGGTGCAAAGGGTAAGTGTTACTGAGCCCCTCGGCATTAGTGACCTCAATGCAATTGGGTTTGACATCCATTTAGGAGGGGAAATGAGAAGAAAATCTGGAAACCGCTTAAGAACATTATATTGGAGGCACAAAGCAAATGCAAATGCATACCACAAATAAAAAAAATGGAAAGTGGATTAAAAGCAAGCAAGCATGGTTTAATGACAGTTGCAGAGGCAATAAGTAGAAAAAAATCTTCTTTCAAAAAGTGGAAGTTAAAACCTAGCGAAGAAAATAAAAAAGAGCATAAACACTGGCAAATTAGATGTAAAACTATAATAAGATTAAAATTTTATTGTTACCCTTTGTGTGTCTAGAAAGTTTTTCCTCAAATTCTAAGTATACCAGAAGCCAAAGAGTAGTCAGAAAGTCAGTTGGGCCTTTGAATGGTCAAGGTGTAAAAGGGGTGCTAAAGGATGATGGGACCATTGCTGAGAAACTAAATGCATTCTTTGCATCTGGCTCCACTATGGAAGATGTTGGGAGGATTTCCTCACCAGATCCACTCCTCTCTCTGGACAAGTTAGTGAAGCTGACCCAAAGTGAAGATTCAGTAGGTGAGGTCGTAGAGGAAATTGATGAACTAAATTATAGCAAATCACTAGGACCTGATGGCATTCACCCTAAGGTCCTGAAGGAGCTCAGATTAGGAATTGCTGAACTTGTACCTATAGTACGCAACCTCTCACTAAAAACAGCCTTGGTACCAGAGGACTGGAGTGTTGCCAGCATGACTCTCATATTTAAAAATAGGCTCTAGAGAGGATGTGGGGAACTACAGGCCAGTAAGCCTAACTTCTGTTCCTGGAAAACTGGTAGAAATTATTTAAAAAAATAAATAAATTCCAGCATGTGGATGGATGTGACTTGTTAACTCCTCCCCAACACATCTTTTTTAAAGGGAAATCAAGCCTCATCAGCCTATTAGAGTTCTTTGAGGAAGGGTGTCAATAAGCAGGTGGATTAGGGTGATCCAGTTGACATAGTATGTTTGAACATCAAAGATCATATTTGAACAAGGTCCCCCACCAGAGGCTCGTAACAGGGGTGTGCAAAATGGGCCTATTTGGATTTGGCCCGAATTGGGGACAGTGATACGATTCATTGATTTGGATCACTGTCCCCGATTCAATTCAGCCGAATCTCATCTGAAGATTCGATGCTGATTCGGAGAATCGGTGATTCAGCCATAGACACGGCTT
The DNA here is from genome assembly GCF_000455745.1 of Alligator sinensis. Taxonomy (NCBI): domain Eukaryota; kingdom Metazoa; phylum Chordata; order Crocodylia; family Alligatoridae; genus Alligator; species Alligator sinensis. The sequence continues at coordinate 243,587 of NW_005842191.1, forward strand.
TAAATGTTTTTTTTTCTACATACCTCAAGATACCAGGTGCAGCCCGTGATCGCTGTGATGCTGGGGCGGATGGAGGATCCCACAGGAGTGTGGGTGGGGCCCCCCCACATGCTTGGTGGCGAATCCGGAAGTGGACCAGAAGTACTTCTGGGTCCACTGGGGGGCCCCCCAGCATTCCCCCCAGATATAGGAGGCACCAGTCACCAAGCTGGGGAGGTGCAGAGGAAGGCTCCCTGTGCACTCCCCAGCAGACCTGGAAGTGGACCAGAAGTGCTTCTGGTCCACTTCCGGGTCTGCTGCCGAGCACGCTGAGGACCCTCCTGTGGGATGCTCCATCCACCCCACCATTGCAATGTTGGTGAGGTGCCTGCTACCTTGAGGTATGTAGAAAAAACATTTAAAGCTGTGTCCATGTCTGAATCGCTGAATCTCTCCGAATCGATTCAGAGGGTTCTGATTTGATTCAGAGATTAAAGGGTCTCCTGATTCAGTTTGGATTCAGAGATTTGGCCACCAAATGGAGCTGAATCTCCACTGAATTGAATCAGTGGCCGAAGCTTCGCACAGCTCTACCCCTTAAGTATGTTAGATAGTCATGGGATTACAGGGAACATCCACTTGTGGATTAGAAATTGTTTCCAAGATGGAAAGCAAAGAGTGAATATAAGCAATCAGTTTATGATGGGAAGAACTAAACAGCAGGATCTCCCAGAGATCTGTGTTGGGACCAGTGCTGTTTAACATATTCATAGATGAACTGGAAAAGGGGGCGAGTAACAAGGTGGCCAGGCCAGACTTGCAAATAACACAAAACAATTCAGAATGGTAAAGATCAAGGCAGACTGTGAGGAACTACAGAAGGATCTGGCATGATTGTTTGAATGGGCAACTAAATGGCAGATGAAAGTCAACGTAGGTAAGTGTGAAGTGATGCACTTGGGCAAAAATAACTCAAGCTATACATGCACTATGATGGGCTCTATATTAGTTGTTACCACACAAGAAAATAAATTGATCAGGGAGTCATTGTGGAAAGTTCACTAAAAAAACATTTAGCTCAGTGTTCAGCAGACATCAAAAAGGCAAACAATGTTAGGGATTATTAAGAATGGAATTGGGAACAAATGAGAAAGTATCATTATACTCATTTATAAATCGGTGGTGTGTCCATACCTTGAATACTGTGCCCTGTTCTGGTCCCCACACCTCAAAAAGGATATAGAAGAACTAGAGAAGGTCCGGAAAAGGGCAACAAGGATGGTTAGTGATATGGAGGGGGCTTTCATATAAGGAGAGACTAAAGAGGCTAGACCTATTCAGTTTAGAAATGAGATGCTTGAGGGGGGACATGACAAGAGCTTACAAAATACCAAATGGCAAAGAGAAAATAAATTGGAATTATTTACTGCCTCTCAATACAAGAGCTAGGGGTCACAAAATGAAATAAGTAGGTGGTTAGTTTAAAACTAACAATAAGAAATTCTTTTTCACACAGTGTGTAATTAAAGTGTGAAACTCATTGCCACCAGGTATTATGGAAGGTCATGGTTTAGCTGGGTTCAAAAGGGGATTGGACAAATTCTTGGAGGAAAAAGGGCATCAGTAGCTATTGAGTATGGGAGTTAGGCATACAGCCTCTGAAATCAGAGTTTCCTAGACCTTTAAATGTTGGAGGCTGCAAGTGACAGGAATGGGGCGGTGGGGGTTACCCTGATGATACCCAATTCACTCTCCCTTTCAGCATCTGATCTCTGTCACTGTGCGATACAGAATACTGGGCAAGATGGACCCATGGTCTGACACAGTAGATGGCAGTCCTTATGTTCTTATGCAGTCCCATACAAGAATAGGAAAGATGCATCAAGACTAGAAAAGCTGTGGAGCGGAAAGTAAACTTAAAGTTGTGTTTTCTGAACAACACCTTGGTGGGTAAAAGTCCTGCAGTGGCAGCGGCTTTACTGATGGTTTCTTTGTAAATGTCACTGAAGGTGGCTCTGCCTAGAGTTGTAACATTTGAGGCTGCTGCTTATAGCTGGTGAAATAACGGATGTAATGCAGGTATAGCTGATCACATCTGTATAGCACATGAATGCTTTTTTTTTTTAAAGAAACACGATGAAAAATAACCTGTAAATCTACAGGCACTGTGTTAAAGTTATTCTGTGAGTCCCTTTTTCTCAGACCATAAGGATGATCTCTCCAGTGGCTATTTACTGTTTCTGCCATACAGTGTACTTAATGGTTAAATATTTGTTCTGTTCTGTCTACTTTATACTGATTTCCTGCCTTCGGGGAGTGGATGCTGCTGACCAGGTTTCACAAAAGAAGCATAAACTGGAAAGACTATGATGAGAAGGAGCTGGTCTCTTGACAGCTAGTTTGACTTAGTTGTTTAAAATGTTTACTATTTTGGCTAAACAGAGGGGCAACAAGAATAAAAATAGCCTGCTGTGCCCTTTCAGAACATTAATATTGGTGTCTTTAAAATTCTGTATTCCCTTTAACTGTTCTAAGCAGTTTATGGAATGTGAACTAAATGCAAGACACAGTAACAAGCTCTTTCCCAAGTTTCAGGAAACTACTCTGCCCCCTCCTCCCCTTCCCCCCAACACACGCTTTTAAAAATAAAAACCTATATGTTAAAACTAATTAATTACAAGAAAAGGTATACAACGTGGGAACTCTGCAGGCAAAATAATGAGGCACAGATGGGATTTTCAGGATCAACTCCTGCATTATTTCTACTTTCCCAAAAAATAAACGTCTGTCTTGCAGAAAGCTTGTGTAGCAGAGGTAAATGTGCAGTATTGGAACCTTGTCTGCCAGTATTGCCTTTGACTTTTTTAAAATTAATTTCAGATTTTTCTCATTCCTGTGAAGAATATAGTACTTGTAGAAATAGATGCGAATGACTAGTGAGTTGAGATGGGAACCATTTCCTCACTAGACAGATTCCTGGCAAAATCCTAGATTGAATGGTAACTTTTTTTGTTTGCCATGTTAAATGTATACTTTTAATCACTGCAGTATTGAATAATTTTTCAAATTTGTATTGGTAAGATTTTGTAGCAGTTCGCTTCACTGCAGCTGTGAAAAGATTATTTGACAGATGAAATGGATGATCAGTATCCACAGCCAGAAGAAAGTATGAGAGCCTAAACTGCAAACATAGTGCCCTTTGTACTAAGACAGGATAGTAAGCTACTTCCCTTAACTGCCAATCATCGTTTATTATAGCAAGACTTGTAGCAGGTTTCATTTCTTCCTTGCTCTGTTCCTTCTACAGTTTGATTTTGGGGATACCGTAGTTCATCAGGCCATCCATACCATTGAGTTCTGCCTGGGGTGCATCTCCAACACAGCCTCCTACTTGCGCCTTTGGGCTCTGAGCTTGGCCCATGCACGTGAGTATCACTTCCAAAGCTGGAAGTTTTGACTAGTGTTAAGAGATCAACCTGGACAAAGGCAGTAGGGAGAAGGCCTGAGCCCATAGGGTATGTGCTTAAGAGGAACTGCCCATGTGTGTTGGAGGGGTGGAAATGATAGGGTGGTGTATTTATGTTGACTTGGCCTTTGGCAGATGTACAAGTAAAGGCATGATGGGATCTAATGTATGATCTCAACAATCATGTTTCCTGCCATACCACACATGCGCATTAGGAGGTGTAACTGTGGGATCAAGCATCAGATACCATCATGCCTTATTGCCAGTGCAGGTGGATCATGACCCTGGATTCCCTTTGCACCAGCAAGTAGCAAGCCCCCACAGCAGGGAGCCACATCATCTGATTCAGGCTCCCAGCCTTGCCCCCTCCCCTCCCCTCCCCTCCCCTTGGGCTGGGAGGCCCAGCCTGGCCACACATTCAATGATGCAATAGGAACCAACCACAAAGTTACTCTACATTTTTGTGTAATAACTTTGTGGCTTATTCCTTGTTTTATCATGCCATTAATTGCATTAACATGTGGCTGGGTAATAACTTAAGACATGATTACCTAATTAATCATGTCTTAAGTATAATGTGTGCCAGGGACCCCTGTGTAACGAGATTTTAGCGTTTGCCCACCTTGTGATCAAATAGCAGTGTTTTACTGTCAATGGATGTTAGGCTGTGCTGTGTAGCCCAAAAGAAAGGGCTCTGTCAGTGACTTGGCAAAATGGAGCAGACCACATCTGCTTTCACTACTTTAACTTGAGACTTGATCTTAGCATGCAATGCTTCATTTTGATCAGTGTAATATGTCATGTAACTCAAAGGAGCGAGCCACGTGCAGCTCATGAGCTACTCTTAGGCCAACCTGTGATAGTCTGTGTGTGTAGGCAGCGTTGCTTTTGTGTATTGTTGTGCTCCTCCTTCCCTCTCCTGACCAGAATTATTACAGAAATTAATGTGGCCCATGGTTTTTCCCTTTGTAAGTTTCCTGTTGGTCTCTGTACAATATGGCAATTATGTTCCAGCTTGAGGCAGCCACCCTGCAGCACAGGTGTCATGTGGTAAGAGGAGCCTGTGTGTGGCATGCTGCAGATTAGGGTTGAAGGGCAGGCAGCACAGTGGCAGATAGGGCATAAAGCAGAGCAGTAGATCAGGCAGGGAGCAGCAACTCGGATAAGGAAAAGGGATTGGAGTGGCATTTGGGGAGGGTACAGGGTTAATTTGTAGCACATCTGCTGAAGTTTACCCCCAGTGCTCTAACTTCATTCTTGAAATGTTAATGCCCTGTAGGAAGATACAGGTGTAGGATCTGTGCAAACAATATATTTGAAAGGGAGTTTCATAGCTTTAGAAGGTGTAGGTGGAATTTTTTTTTTGCTGAATAGAATGATGGGCTAGTGAGTGGGAGCACTGGCCTTGCAGCTGGTGCTAGGGTTTGGGGTTCAGGTTTTGAAATATGTTTGCCTGCCAGCACCATGTTTCTCAAGCAGCCCCAAATGGAACCATGCTGCTGGCTTTTGCTGGGCTACAAATGGTGGGAAAGCCACTCAACTCTGAATAAAGTAACTGTTCTCTTTCATTTAACCACTCTGAAATGAGCACTATTTTTTTCTGACTCCTATCTTCCACAGAACTTTCTGAAGTGCTCTGGACCATGGTGATCCATGTTGGCCTCAGTGTGAGGAGTCTAGCTGGCGGCTTTGGCTTGTTCTTCATATTTGCTGCTTTTGCAACCTTGACTGTTGCAATCCTTCTGATCATGGAGGGGCTATCGGCTTTCCTTCATGCTCTCCGTTTGCACTGGTAAGTTTACTAGAAATGTTAGATGTTTTAAAGCTGTTTAATAAGGAGGACAATTGCAGATTAATTTGCCAACCTTGTGGCTGCAGTTTTCTAGAAGGTGAGATTTAGATTTGTCTATACATAGTAAAATTTGGGCTTGGGTTATAAATCAAGACAATTGATAATGGAGTACTGAACCCAGTGATGGCCGAGTGCTGCTTAGACATCATGTGAATAACAGAACTGAGTGCATTTGCACTTCCTGAGAATGTTCTACAGCAGGCAGACTAGTGGCAGAAGGATTTTAAAAACTTAAAGCCAGGGACGTGATTTTTTTTTTGGATGGCAATCCCAGTAACATACAGGTCAGTCGCATCATACGTGCATTTAACTTGTGCGAATTCAACTATATGTGGGGTGGGAGGGGGGCGGGGCTTGAGCTTCCACGTGGCACTGCTGCTTACCTGGAGGCCCATTATGGCGGTGACGGCCAGTGCCTCCAAAACCTCCTGCTGTCGTCATGGAGCTGTGCCCGGAGCTGTGGCCGGCTGCCAGGAGGCAGCAGCAGTGTGGTGGTGGCCGGGCGGCACGCAGCCATCCCCACCCACCACCCCACGCTGTGCCGCTGCCACCGGCCACACAGCTCTAAGCACGGTGCTGCGTGCAAACTCAAGCCCCGCCCCCCCCTCCCACCTCATGTATAGTGACTGATTTTCGCCTTACGAAATTTTCACTTTACGCACTGACTTCAGCAACTAACCCCTGTGTAAGATGCGACTGACCTGTACTGCACTCCCACCCTCTACAGCAGAGGTAGGCAATTATTTTGGGCAGAGGGCTGCTTACTGAGTTTTGGCAAGCCATTGAGGGTCGCATGACAGGCAGCCCAGGGCAGATTAATATTAATTTTCTAAATTTTTTTTTTTTAGGGGCCCCATGGCTAGATGGAATGGCCTGGTGGGCCGCATCCGGCCCCTGGGCCACATTTTGCCCAGCCCTGCTCTACAGTTTGATCGTTTACTTAGAAGTCACTGGAGCTGAAAATCAGGGGTCTAGTTTATCCTGGGGCTGATTGTCCTGGATAGAGGCCTAGTACAGACATTCAGTTTCTCCTGGGAGAGTTGCTCTCCCAGGAGAAACCATGAATGTACAGATGTTCAAGCTTTTTCTTCCAGAGTAAAAATGGCCGTTCCAGGGGAAAAATAACCTGGGAACAATGAGGGTTAAATCACTCTTGGAAGAGCTTCTCCTGGGAGAGTGAATATCTATGCATGCTGTTGCTTCTCTCAGAAGAGAACATAGTCCTTCAGCATCCCCCCCATACCCTCTGGGGTGGGGGCAGTGTGTTGCTCTCTGGACTCTGCTGCTCCACCAGGGAACAGAATGCATCCCCTTCCCAGTCCACACGTTGTCCTGCAGGGAAACAGGCTGACCACGGGCAGTCTGGGTCAGCCAGTCAGGGCTGTCTTTTGCACGGCTATCATCTGTCACCAAGCAGACTAAGGGGTCTGTAGAGCATGCTGAGATGTGTGCACAAGGATTCTCCTGCCGCCCCCCCACCCCTCCTACTCAGATGCATAATGGCAGCACTGCAAGCTCTCCAGTCTTAAGGGCGTCAGCATTCGAATATCTGTATGCACGGCTCTAAGTTTCTCTACCAGGAGAAGAAACTTGGGAGAATTCATCCAGATTTATTTGAATGTCCATATGCCTCAATCAAAATAGGCTTGACACAGTTGTTTACAGGAACAGTTTGAATGGCGATTTTAACCTCTATTGTCCTGGTACAAAGTGTTAATTCAGATATTTAACAGGTGCTTAATGTGGGATAAAGGGCTTGTCCCTCTGTTGGATACCAGGAATAAAAGACTTTGTTTTGGGAGAAATTCATCCTCTGTTTTTAGCTTCTAGGGGTGCTTGTATATGTGATGGTCGTCATGATGGACACGTGACAGGAAATGTAATTTGTGTGGCTTAATGGCATTATGCATTACATATGTGCCAGTTTTGGCGATTTTAAACGACTTTGCATTGTTGCAAACTAAACTATGTCTGGATGTAGTTTAGTTTGGAAAGTTTTGTTCTGTGGTGGGGTGGTGCCGCTGCCACCAGAGAAAAGAACCAGGGGCCACCCTCTGCTGCTCAGCTTCCTGGCAGCTTGCCCCTGGCTGCGGGCAGGCTCCAGCTCCATGAAAAAGAAAAGGGATCAGGCCCCTTACCGTAATATGGTGGAAAGATTGTAACAGTGGTTTTCAGTTAAAAACCCACCATTTCAATTTAGGGGGCATAAAATAAAACCTCATCACATGAACAAGCGCCTTAGGTATAAACAAACAGGTAGCACTTCTCCAGAATCCTAGTATAAGTCCCTTGTCCCATTTTAAGTACCTGTAAAGTATGAGAGAGAATATGCAAATACTTTCCCTTCCTCCCCATGCCCAAGAAGCACAATGTTGTGTACCTCTGTTGTGTTCCTCCAAATTAATCATGGCTTACTCAAGTTAGTTGCCAGCCATTCCAGGGACAAGCCTGTCAGGCTGTGCGGTCTTTCTGGCCACTTTTTGGCAGAGTGTCTAAAGGGCTATGCTGCTCCTTCTTTTGTCCTGGGTTTTGACTTGCATCAGTCAGGACTCATGAGGCATTTGTTTACAGAGAGAGTAACTGTTCTAGGCTGGAAAAAATACCGTTTTACCAGCTAAACACTTCTAAGCAATCTGCATAGAGGGTTTTGGAGAGGGATTGTCTTCAACAGTTTTTCTGTTCTTTGCTTTGCATTTGTTTTTCAAGCTTTTACAGTGTAACATAGTGATTGACTGGAGTTCCATTTGCAGCCAGCAACCTATCAAGTCCACTTTTTCTCAGGAAAACTGGGTTTAGCAGAGCAATAGAAGTTAAACTTCAGGGCCTCGACTTGGGATAATCTGTTGCATCTCTGGGGATCTCAGTCTAGTTTTATTATTAGCAGCTCTCTCATTTGCGCCTTCCTTTTAGAAAAGAAGTTGAGCCTTTTTTCAGCAAGGACAGCTTGCTTTGTGATATCAAAGATGATGTCCACAGACTGTGCAGAGGTCACAGCTGAAAACATGGATGTTTTCAATAACTTTGTACTGGAAGGTACATAATGAAGACTAAGGAAAGCTCTGCTTGGAAGACATCCGGTGAAGGTGTTCTGAATTAAGAAGCTTGTCATTGATTCTCTTAATAGCGGTAAACAAACCTGAAGGGATTGTAGCAGGAAATTTTGCAGGGTTTTCCATTTAGGTCATCTGATCGTAGATGCACAAGATTATGCTTCTACTTGGCAACTATGTTAACAAGTTACAAAACGCCAAGCTCTTTTCAGAAGAGGGTTGTTTAGTCATAGATTTGATTTTTGGCCCATCAATGGGAAGCAAAATAGATTTGTCTGCCAGGTTGGATGTCTTAAATTTAATTTTTGTAGTCTTCTGCCTTATAGCTACAAGGCAACATTTGGGAACAAAGGGAGTTTTGTAATTGCAAAACTAAAACTGGATTGATTTTAAATCTAATTTAACCCCCCCCCCCGGCTGAGCTGTAGGTCATTACTGCAATATGATAACTGGATTTCCAGAGCCACTGTAAGCAGTTTATCTTCGATGCCCCCTATTTAGATGGGGGATGATGGGTCTTTTCTTTTTGTTTATTTGTTTCTCTTGTTTTTTGGCAACATATTCTCCCTTGCATCTAACTTGCTGAGACCATGATTAATCTTATCCTTGTGCGCTCTGGCAGAACCTGTTAACCATCTGCCTGAGCTCTCTTACCAGCTGTGCTTTGTTAATGCATCCTCTCTAATTCTGTGTATGAAGGGAGCCTGCAAGTGGGAAGAGATTACCCAAGAAGAGCATGAGTCACTTTTTCTGCACCCAAGGAGAAAGGGAGTTCAAGAGTAGTTTTACTTCCATATGTTTAAAGAGCACTTACTTTTCAGCTTTAAATTCCACCTAAAGTGTGGCTGGGTATCACTTTGGTCCGATCAAAGAAACGGAAAATAATGAATTTGGTTAGTTTCTTGGCTCTCTGACACTACACCCATGACAAGAGAGGAAGAGTTTAAGTACTTATCCTCCAGATCAGTCTTGTTCAGGAATAACTCAATGTCAATTCAAACTTTTTTTTCCTCCTGGCCAGCCAGGATAATAAAGCTACAAGTGTAGTTCATGAAGAGCACTTCTACTCCAGGCTCTATGGTTTGATTGATTTGATTTATGCTTCCCTTCCCAGCAAAAGCTCCTGGCAGTTGATGATAAAGGAAACAAATGAGCTAAAAGGGCAGCAAGAATAAATGTAACAAAGTAAAAATGAAATGAAGTAGAGAGTCGCTGAACAAGATCTCTGCCTAAGTTTTGGTTCCTAAATGCCTACATTTCAAATAGAACGGTCTTCTGGTGCTTCCTCAAGATGTTCAGGCTTGGGATCAGACTCTGGCAGGCTTCAAAGGAGGGAGTTCAAGGTCATAGTGGTGGCTCCCCCCGCCCCTCATAAAAACATGCTTTTTGCATTCCAAAAATGGGAGGGAAGGGTTATTTTTAAACATTGGCTTGAAAATAAACAAATACAGCAATACTGTTCCTCTCCAGAGGCCCTTGGGAGTTCTGAAAAGGGAGAGGCAAAAGGGATAGCTGTATTGAAATTAGAAGAGAAATAAAGCTGTAGGCGTTTCCCATTTGGAAAGAAGCAAACTGTGCTGGTAATAACAAGTGCTGTTTTTCCAGATTTCCCCCCGAGGCTTGGGGGAGGAAAACTTAATCATTTTGTACCTTTGTTGGCACAGCTTCTAAGTACCATGCACTCAGGCTTTCAGTGTTTGGGGATCTTCAGACTTTTAAACCACATTCCTGATTCAAAAAGGAATTATAAAATGTAGCCATCTTGTGTAGGGAGGGAATCCCATGTTGCAGAGTTGTCTTACTACATGGCTGCTGGATGGTGTTCCTGATTTCTTCCCCCTGCACCCCCCTGGCATCCAGCCTTGAAATCCTCACACTTGGATCCATCTGCTGACCAGCTGTTCTTTCCTTGTCTTTAAACTACTGTCATTGCTGTTCTGAAATTGTACAATGAGGAAAGCGTTAATCTTAAAACTGCTGTTGTGTATTACCTCTGATAATCTGAGAGAAACAATAGATTCATAGGAGAGTAGGCCTGGAAGGGACCTCTTGAGGTAATGTAGTCCAGCCCCCAAGCTTAGGGCAGGATCATCTCTGACTAAACCAGCTCAGCCAAGTGTCTTGTCTAATTTGCTCTTGAAAACTTCCAAGAATAGAGATTCTGCAGTCTCTCTATGTAAGCTGTTCCAGCGCTTGACCACCCCTGTAGTCAAAGTTCATCCTACTAATCTCCAACCTAAATTTTCCCCTGCTATGAGTGAACAGCATCTCAACTTTTATGTGGTCCTCATGCTGGGCAGATGTTAGATAGAAGCAGTTAAACTTTCTAAACCTCCTCTCTAAGCTGCAGCATACTTTTTATAAATGTCTGTAAGTAGGAGGTTGTTGATATTCTCTAACCGTTTTATTTCCTTCTAAATAATAAAAACCTGATACCATTTTGGAAGTTATTCTAAGTATGAATTGAAGTAAAGGAGGCAAACAGCTCTCCTCTATTGTAGCATTCCTACCTTTGAATGAATTTTACCTGGGGCCCTTTACAAGCCATATCCTCTAAAGCAAGTAGCTGATAGCACATGCTTATTGCTGGCCAACAGAACAGCTTTCCCCAAGGCCGGACTCTTAAATGAAGTGCAACTGAAGCTAAGTTTATGGAAACACCTGACATAAGATGGTGCACTACTGCAATGGCAGGCAAAGTGAAAGAAACACAAGGGACTTGTTGAGCCTACAGTAATGCCATGGCACAGTCGCTGTGTAGAGCAACTGCAGAGTATTTTCAGGGAAGCTACAAAGGCACGATTCTGGAACCAAGTCATTTTTTTCCCTAAACACGCATGCTCAAACCTGTATGTTCTCAAGTGGTGTGCTTAAAGTGTCACTTGGCATTTTATTATTGCAGTGGAGTCCTCATAAACGTTCTTCAAATAATATACTGCTAACATTCCTCTTTAGTCTAAACACAAATTCAGTACATTGCCAATGGTAGGTGAATGCCTCCTTCTACAGTGAATAGGATCAAATACAGCTATCTTGGGAGAAGTAGTTCTCGGAGAGCTTTGTTTAAAATCTCATCGCCATAGGGGAGGAGTCCCCTGTCTGGAATGCAAAAGGTATGAGTGGGCGTCTCAGCACTCAAGGAAAAGAGAAGTAGTTTAGCATACGTTTTACTGGTAAGAAAAACAAAATCTTTAAAGAGCTCTGCCCACTGCTCCCAGCTGAAAAGGAGTTTTCACTCTTTTGAGAACACACAGATGTTCCTCCAGTGGTTTTGTTTTTTAGTATAGATCTCCATTGAAACAAAGCCTTGAAACTGGTAACAATATAATGTTGATACATAGTGATGCCCATAGTTCTAACAGATCTTTGTTGGCAGGTGGCTGGCTGCTTAGTCTATCAGATACTCAAGTTTGTTTCCTTGTAGCTTATTTCCCTTTTAACTGGTGATCTGACTGCTTAATATCCTTTACCTTTTGAATATGCTATTTGTTAATACACTTTTTGGATTGAACATGGCTCTGGTTTCCTGTCACGGGCACAGGGCTTGCCTAATGAGGAATCTGTAACCAAACACCAGCTATGGACCCAGAGTCTATGAAATGGCATTGGATCTGAGCTTCCTTCCTGGGAGCAGCAGTCTTAGAGGCAGGGATTTAGGGGTGGGGTGGGACAGAGACCACCCATTAGTTCCTGTAGCTATTTAGGGGTGAGTTGGGACAGAGACCACCCATTAGTTCCTGTAGCCATCCAGTTGGTCTGGCAGGAATCGTTGAAGGATGCTAATGTTCTAGCTGGAAGGGATACGTGTAATCTCCTTATGATAGTGTCAGGAGTACTCCTTGGATTCCGGGGCCAGGCAGGAGGTGGAACGGATGGATAACAGCATGTGTAATACAGAAAGAGCAGCTGGGTCACTGAAGGCTAGGTTTGGTATTTGCTTTGTAGTAGGGTGTGCTGAAATACTAGCTTTGAAGACCTAGTGCAACATGTAGGGGTGGCGGTTCAAGTATGGGGTACAGGAGGAGAGCAGTTGTGCTGATGGAGCTCAGACTTGCCAGAGTTCAGTGGAGCCGCTTGGATTCATCAGTTGAACACGATTTTTTTTCCAAGTCCATTCCGACCCTGATTTGTAAGTGAATAACCCTACGCGGCAACTCATGTACTCTACATCTCCTCAGTTAACCGATTGCCAAATTGCTGGTCCTTTTACCTTTTTCCTTTTACTTTAAATATATTCCAAAATCTTACAAAATGGTCTTTGAAAGTAAAGCAATGAGGCTGTGCTAATTCTACTTCACTTTCATGCTTGAGTCCCAGAGCCATCTCCCTCTGGGTTGAGAGCATGATTATGGCCATGCTACTAGTCTGGGCTTAGAAGACCTTTCAGTTGATATAACATTGTATCAGTTCAGCTGCTGTTGCAAAAAATTACATTGGCTTTTTCATGTTTCTGAGTTCATAACTTCCTCTGTGTCCTGAACTGCAGGCATCTGCCATGTGGAAAGAGATGTTTCTTTCCCATTCTCTAACCTGAGCTCTCTGCCATTGATTCACGAATGTTCCTAGAATGTGCCTTTGCTTAGCTTAGAGGGCAGAAAAGTAGCTTTTCTGGCCGTAAAGCAGTACTTTAGGTTCTCTGGCCAGAAACTACTTCAAAGTCTCAGGATCTCAAGGCTTATGGTTCTGCTTGGTGGCGTCCAAATAGGCTTGGAGTACAACAAATGTGGCAAACTGCAAACGGCTGGGTAAAACAAATAAAAAGGAATAATTATGCAGTGCTTTGTGGCCAGCTGTTCCCCGCTGTAAACTGAGAGGTAAGCTGTGGACGAGCGATGGGCAGACACCATCTGCCCTGGCAGAGGCCGTGGCATTCCGTAGCTAGAGGGGGAGTATTACTTTCCGAGAGGCGTGGGTGTGCTCTAGCCATGTCGTGCTTGGAATCCAGTGAGCAGAGGTGGGCGTAGTGAAGCTCAGCTCCCCACCCACGCTTCAGGATTTATTTCTTTATTTATTTTATACTTTGTAAAAGGTCATAAGCCGTAGTGTTCAGCAGCTACGACCATAACAGCAAGTACATGACTGCATTGAGAGGGCATTTCTGTTCCTCATCAGTGCCAAGAGAGTGGCCTCCCATGCTGAATCTAAAGCATGGCTGATTGATTATGTGGCAAGCCTAGTATCCGTGACGCACAGAACCTTAGTACAGGGAGGAGCTGCTTTCCTACCTCCTCCACCCCCTGGCACTTGCGTTCCGCTAATAGGGGCACAGAAAACTGCCCTTTCAAGGGTAGACCCAAAGTTAGGCTTCTAAACTGACAGGTTAGGCAGCTGTAGTTTGATTTAGGAACCCGAATGCGGAGTGAGGCACTGCTGTTTAGGTCTCAGTTATGGGCATCCTGGCTTAGTGTCTCTTTCAGGTGCTTCCCAGTGGGGATGGGGGCTTTGCATGTTACCCTGCAACACCTTGTAGGTCTTGTTGGGAAGCCGGTGCCTCTGCTTTCCACCTGACTATTGAAGAGGGCCCCAGGGTGGGGGAAGGAAGGGCCCTTTAAAGGCCCTTAAATCTGTGTTTTGCAGAGCAACACTGTTGCCTTTTAAGTAAATTCCTCTGTAGAGATGTTGGCCAAAACTTACTAATAAAGCAAGTGCATGTGACAGCCAGCAGTTCTGGGTGCAGCTGGTGTCAAGCACTGCAAAGAATGCATTTGTGCTGCAGATGTTCTTGGAGCAAATGTGAAGTTCCTTCCATGTTTCTCAACTCTTCATTAAATTATAGAGTTCTAAATGCATGGAGACTGGTTTAACAATTTTACCAAGCTCTGCAGCAGCTCTTCTTTAGGCCCATAGTATCTAGGTTGAGGCCAACACTGTATTTGTACAAGCCCAGTAGTAGCTTCCAGATGTGTCATGTCCAGGGCAGTTGAGTAATTAAGGTTGCTGTTTCAGCTGAATGCAGTATGACTCAGTGCCCATCTCTCTCCCTCTCTCTTCCCTTTGATTTTTCCCTTGCTTACAGACCAGTTAGTCACAGGATACTTATGGAGATGGTCATGGTTCCTGAAAAACAGGAGGGCCTTGGCAAAGCCATTCTCCTCCTACGTGGAAAACTCTGCTCATCGGAGGGATTCCTTTGCAAGGGAACTCTGCACTGGTTGCATTAGACTGTTAGCTAAATACTGTTTACCTGAAAGGTTTTTTTGCTTCTCATCTCAGTCGGGAGAGAGTTGAATTTGTTTGCTCAGATACCAATCACTTTGTGAGCTCTGTCACTGTTAAGTTGCAGGCAAGTATGAGACCCCCCTCCTTTCTACCCCACCCCATTAAAAGCAAGTATTTGTGCAAAACATCCTCAAAGTTGAATGCTGAAAAATTGCTCTCCTAGAGCTGTGGTCACTTGACTCCCCATAGCAATAGTTCCAGTGGACAAGGAGAATGGAAAATATTTCTCATACGGTGCAGTGAAAACAGTATGCTTGTTTTTATTATGAATCATGCTCTTTTCTTTCCATGTTTGGCAGCTGTTTGCTATCGGGCAGCTCTCTAGGGTTATTCCCTTCAGACTTGGCTTTTCTGTTTGCTTTCCCCTAATAAACTAAGTCAATGTTTGGCTTGTGACAGTGAACAGATCTGTAGGTCTCCAGAAGCAGCTAATTGGGAGCAAATAAAATATGCTTGAACAAATAAACACGGGGTGCTGATGGAGGAAGTCCCAGCACCAAGGTGACATGATGCATGTGTGTGATATAACTGTAAAATGGGATCGCTTTGGAGTGGTAGTATCCTTAGGACAGATGCCTATTGCTACTGCATAAATATTTCTTCCTGACACCCCGTTGTAATGGGCCTCTCCCTGTTTTGCTGTTCACTGTAAAGTTTTTGGGAGGGAATGGTTATCCTCTTCTAAAGCAGGTTTTTGGGGGGGGGGTTTGGTTTTGTTTTTTTCTTAATTTCCTGTCTGACACAGGAAACATAATAAAAATCTGAGTGGAGCATGTTTTGCTTGCAACAGTTGAGCTGAGTCCAAATCACTGATATCTGACAGAATTCTTACTTGATCCATTAGCCCCAATACGCAAACATGTTTAATAACGTCCGAGTTAATTTTCTGCTTTTCCTTTTGGGACTGTAAAACCAACTGTCAGTTGTTCTTTGTCTCTCTCTCTTTTTTGCAGGGTTGAATTCCAGAACAAGTTCTACTCTGGTACAGGATTCAAGTTTCTCCCTTTCTCCTTTGACAGCATCCGTGAAGGAAAGTTCGACGACTAGTCGTTTCCCCTGGCTTGAGCTGCTTGGATGTTTGTTTGTGGTTTTTAGTTAGTTCCTATCCCCAGCATCTGTGTTGTGCGTAGCTTCCTTACAATAACATACTGCCTCTAAAAACGACTTACCACAGCAGATTGCAGTACTTCAGAAGAGGAGTGGAGAGCCATTGCATCACACTCTGTATTGAGTGTAATTGATGCTGGTTCACAGTCTCTTCTCTCTGTTCTAAGCAAACAGTGTGTTGTTGAATGTGTTTACAGTAAGAGATGTTGCATAGGAAGTGTTTGGAGTTGATGTATTGTGTATTTATGATATTGTATAGTACTTAGCTGCACAGCTGGCTTCTGTAGGGGAAAATGCAACCTGTTGCACTAGAAACAGATGAACAGGAGAAAAATGGAGAAGCTTTTATCTGTCCTTGTAACCTCTGATTTAACCAAATGAAAACCATTGGTGCACAAAGGAACCTTTTTGGGTGAGCCAGGCATTATGTATCCCAGAATTCACCCCTCCCTTCCATGCACGTGGGAGTCTTGTTTGTTCGTTCCAAGGTGTGTGTGTGTGTGTGGGGGGGGGTTATGTGCATTAATTTGATTGTCTCCTTTTGTACTGGGAGTAGTGGTCTCTGCTGATCCTTCATGCTGTGTGATCTGCTAGCTTAAGGAAATGAGGTGGTAAAGCAGGTTTCCCTCTCCCAGCTGATAAGTAGCCTGTCTTTCATCTGCATTTCTCTGCTCAGTCTATCACCTTACTCAAGCCTCATGCTATTAGAGGAGAAAAGAGATAATTATTTTTTATTCTCCATTTGGGTGTTAAGACTTGGCCTACAATTTGTCCATCATAGACTGATCGTTTCACGTGGAGGTGGGTCCTCTAAGACCCTGGGTCTCCACTGCACCTTGTTTTAATCAAGGCAGTGTGATGTCCAGTGGTGCCAGGGCAAGATGCTCTGAGTGAAGAAGAGTGCTTGCTTAACTCCCATAGGACCCAACAGTCCCTCTGCCTTTAGTGCGCAGGATATGTTCCTGGAAACATCCTCTGGATGTCGTGTTCCAGTGATCTTCCTCCCAGAGCGTTATCAGTGTTGTTTGATAGAACAGGAACTTGGCAGGGCCCTTAGGGCATTCCTAGACAGGAGGGAATGTTCTTCTGCCACAGTACTCCCAGCTCCAGCTGACCTAGAGAACAAAGCCTCAGTCTTGCATCCCTTAGCACTGGTCAGTGCAGAGGTTGTGTGTTAGACTGGCTGCCTACATGGTATAGGTGGAACAGGTTAAGAACACCAAAGTAATATCAGTGGGGCAAAATAGACGCTTGTGAATGTTTTGGCTCTTACTAAAACTGCAGCCACTAACTGGTTTCTACCCATCCATCACCTGTGTATATGCAGATAATGATATTTCTGTGGTGTTCGACCTGACACTGCTGTCTTCTGAGAGCCTTGGAGGCAGTGGTCTACATTCTGCTTGTGTTGAGGCCACATCGCTTCTGTCAGCATTTCTATGCTTAGCAATCTTGAAACCTGAGGTAGAAAATTCTTAGCATTTAGTATGTCTTGGTTTCCAAAACGCTCTTGCTCTCTAGTGCTGACTCTCTGGGGCTAGGCTTTTTTATTGAGTCTATGGGAGCATGCAGACACTGGGTACCACAGTATACTGAAGTTTTCTGTGCAAATTTTGTGCAGTTGACACTTAAAGTGTTTAATGCATATGGGCAATAGCACCAAAGAGTTTAGAAATGTTTTAACATGTTGTATCGTATTGGTGTTCTGGGCTTTTTGGCCAACTGATTTCTCTTGTCGTGCATAGGAATTCATGTTGTCCTTCCCCGCCCCACATCCCTTAATCTACATAAGATAAAACCCATTAAAATGGTTTCCATGTATGTAAAGTTTCAGTAAGATCCCTCAGGTCAATGGTTGCCTTTTCCTTTGCAGGGTGTGAATACTTGCTTGCATTCTGTCATGGAAGTAGCCTCAGGAGTAGTGATGTGTAGTGTCTGTCTGGTGTGATCCACCACAATAGGTACTCTCTGTGTCGTGTATATGTATGTGTGTATAAGTAGTCTCTAAACAATAACTGGAATCAATTACAGCTGGCAATCACAGGGGAAAATACCATTAAGTGCAGGTTTCTTCAAAATGGCTTGAGAAAGGTGTGTCTGATTGAGCACTTAAAGGAAAGCCTAGATTGAGGTGGGGGAACTGGTAGGATGGGGGTGTCTAACTTATGACATTGTCAAGTGGAGTGCAGGTCACAACGGGCAGAGTTCCTGGCAGTGCCATGGCATTGTGGGTGGGCAGCTCCATGGTAATTCACCCAAACTGTTTGTGTGTTGATTCTTACTGTATGTTTACAATAATGTATTTTGAAAACTGCAAGGTGAAATGAAGTCTGGTGTGTAGCTGGAGCAGTAACAGTAACTAACCCCACTGGCCATATTGGGGGGTGGGGCAGAACATGTCACGGATGTTTACTGTACAAATTAAACTTTAAGTGGAGTGAAACACAAGCTGTCTGTATTTTTTTTTTTTCCCCCTCCCCTCCACTTCCTTTCCCTAAACACTGGAGCTTGGTCTCTTGGGCACTGCTCTCATTGTTCACTGTGGGCACAGTCATCCCCCACCCAAGGAACATGAACTAGCCCTGTCCTGAGGATGCTGGTTTACTGATGTGCATTTTCTAATCTTGTGCATGCTTTTCTGATCTGGGAAGAGTTAATTCTCTTGATAATTCTCGTGAGAAATGGCATCAAAGGGCAGGAGAGGCAGTAGGTTTTTAAAGGGGAACTTAAAAAATGGGCAGCTTCAGCTAAGGCCACAGTGGGTTTATGAGCACAAGTTAATATAGCATCAAGTGATCAGGGACCTATGTTGGGTCACAGCAGCCAGTAGATGAGTTGAGACCAGAACACAAGAGTCCTGCTCCCTGCCTTAGACTCCTACCTGTCCAGTTAAAGTAGCATTACTCCCCCCCTTTTAACCATTGCCAGATGACACCAACCCCCATCAATCAGTCCAACTCTGGGACCAAATGTGAATTTTTCATCAAACTTGCAATAGAATCTTACAAGCCTTATTTTTCTGTAAGGCCTGGGATTGAGTAGAGCTCTAGATAGATGGTATCCCAGGGGAACTTCTGATCCCAGCTAAGAGAAGGTGGCGGTGGGGGCGGGAGGGGGTTGGCTTTCCTTGAACCAGAAAGGTGGCTACTGCGCACAACTCCTACTGTCTGTAGGGCTGTGAGGCACTGAGGGTGAGATCACTCACCTCGCATTTGTTCCTGACCTACAGGGCTGTATATTTACTCAGGCCTTTCCTGCAGGACTGTCCTGAAAGATGGTTTTCTCTTTGCATGTGGGAAAAGATGCAGGAGCAACCAGAGCTGATTTTGCAGAGTTCCTGTTTTTTGTGGCTGAGGATGTGTTTTGTATGGCCTCATCTTTCTGGAAATTAAAAAAAAATTATAACAGCCAAACTGCCCTAAGAAGCCAGAGGTGGCTTCTTGGATTGGTGGGAACAGATTGACCCAGGGTTGGGGATGGGTTTGTGGGCTGCAACCCCATTCTGATAAGAGACCTATGGAGCCACAGGAAACCCCTTCCTTATTTGGGGCCCCTGGCAGGTCACTCCTTCCTGTTGCTTTCTTCTGCCAGCTCTGTTTTAAGAGGCTCATTCTTTTTCCCTTTCTTGCATCATTCCTTCCTTTTCCCTCTGCCCCATGTTGCCTTTGATTCAAATATTTCTGCTGAGTCCCTTACTTCTGTTAGGTCAGTGGTTTTCAAACTTCCTAAAGCAACAGAACGCTTTCATATCACTTCTGCTGCTGCAGAACCTCTTCCCCTACTCTCAAGACCTGATGCAGAGCCAGGTGGCCTGGCCCAGCAGTAGTAATGCACCACCTCCTATCCTGCTCTGCCATTTACCCTGTCTTTTTGCAGAACATCTGACCTGTTGTAGAACCTGAGGGTTCCATGAAACAGTATGAAAAACCATTGTTTTAGGTGGTACAGCATCATATTGTGCTTGGCTTAGCTCAGTCCCTATGTGGCAATAGACCTGACTGCAGATTTCCTGCCAGCAAGCCACAAAGGGAACAGCTGCTGTTTTATCTCTCCTTTCCTACCATCATATAGGCTGTACTGTGCCCCTCTTTTGGAGGGGGTAGCTAAAAGAAGGGATCTGGTTTCTTTTTCTTATGTGGAAAGAGTCCACCTGCCTCAGTAATGGATTTTGCAGAGTATCTTCTCTAGAAGACTTGATGCTGGGGATGGGACTTGCTCCAGAAGGGAGAGTCCTGCTGCCTCCTTTCTCAGGGTGAAATGAAAAGGGTGTTTTATCCCCTACCTGCTGGTGATGCTGTTATCATTGCCTTCTTGCAGCCAAGATACTGTCCTCCAGGGAAAAGTCACAGCCTGAGCTATCTCTGGGGCTGTGCACTATGGAGGCTTTCTGAAGCCAATGAACACCTGTGGCTGTGGCCAGCCTGCTCTGAAAAATAGAGGGGACTTGGGAGGCTACTTCTTTACAGTAGAGTTCATCCTTGTCCTATAGTGTTGGTCTAACTTGGATTAGAGACACACAGCTCAACAGCTCCTGGTTGCAAAGTCCCAGTGGGAGTCAGGGCAGGGAATTGTGACCTTCGCTCACCTCAATTGATCTTGGTTTCCTTAACCTGGGCCTGTTGGCCTCAGTCCCAGCCTTTGCCCTTTCGGTAACGGCAGGGTGGGTTCCAGGCATAGTGGCCTACATCTTATTTGTTCTGCCTCTGAAGGCAGAAGACCATGTGGGATATGGATACACGTGCATATGGAGCAGCTTCAGAAAGGGAACTGCTTCTGGGGAGCACATGGCAGCTATATGTTGGAAGAGGCAGGTGCAGAAAAGCTGAGAGCAATACAATTGTAGCAGGCCTCCTCCAGCTACAACCATGAAGGACACAATATAGAAGCTGGAGCTATCTTTTTTACACTCTTATCATTCCTGGCCTGTCCTAAAGTAAGTGTTAGAATATAAGGGCTTGGTGGTTTGGAGCAAGTGTCCCTACCCTTCCCCACTCCTGTCTGACTTTTGATACTAGTCCAAATGTCCAGGAGTCCATACCCCTGCTGGCTATCTAGTCATGGGTAACAGCCTTGGGCCCATTCTGATTTGCCCTCCCCCTGCTTTGTGGCTGGGGTATCTTGCTAGTGGCTTGAATATGATTCTCTGAAAATGGCCAAATGGAGCATACTGTCGTTTGCACCTTTGTGGGGGAGGAGGACCCTGGTGCACATCCACCTGGCTGCAGACCTCGTTTCAGCTCTTTCAACTCTGATTGTGGCGGCCTGTTTTGCTCCCTTGTTGCTTCATGTCTCTGAGTAGTTCCTGTGGGCTGGGGAGTACTGACAGTGGTCTCTTCAGATCCCCTTCCAGCTCTCTTGCATTGTGTCACGACCCAGTGATTTTTTTGTGCCTCGGCACTATGGAATTTCCTGGCCACATGAGAGCTCCTTTGCACAGCAGACTGTTCTGCTGCAATTAAGAGCCTGCGTGCAGGAGAGTTCCCGCCAATTTCCAGTTTCCTTTGCAGGATGCATTTCTTCTTTGCAGCACAGAGATGCACGGTGCAAAGAGTTCCTGCTATTCGGATGCAAATTTGTGCCCCGTTATTGGCCAGTGCTAAATTATTCACACGTGGCAGCTAATAATTGGCTCGCTGGCCGTTTAAAATTCCGCGCGACTTCCGCCCAAGTCGAAGAGCTTTGAGCATGCTGCAGAGTGTCTCTGAAGTTATCTGACTTGCGGCTGCCGATCGATAGACTGATCACCTATCGATCTTTCTTCCTGTCACCGAGCGCAACCCCGACGTACCCCTTTCCCCGCCGGCTTTGAATTGCGGACGGATTAACTGGCTTGGGCCCCGCCAGCTGGAACAACTCGTGTGGTTGTTCCGACAACCGGACCACCTGCGTCGTGATTGCAAGCGGCGTGAGTAAAGTTTTTTACAACCAATAAGTTGTGTCTGCCTCTCCATTCACCAGCCCGCCCTGACGTACGAGCGTAACTCGAGT